>NW_027397070.1:30143350-30453916 GCF_003265705.2 Callorhinus ursinus
TGTGTGTGTGTGTGTGTGTGTGTGTGTGTGTGTGTGTGTGTGTGTGTGTGTGTGTGTTTCTTTGTCATTTTTCATATAGACCTATAAACATTTTGAAGTTCTTTCTACATTAAGGTGGGATAAAAATAACTTTCAGTTCAGCAGAGATACTGAGTATATCTGTTTTGTGCCCTGTGGCACGGCCATACTGAAATGGCTAATGCTTTGAGGAAATAGATAAACAGATCATTTTAATAATGTTGAGTGTTATGCTAACGGTCTGTTGTTTAGGATGACAAGGGCATTGCGATTCACATGAGATAGATAAAGACTTAAATCTGTTGGGTAGGGAGAACCAGATTAATTTATATGTAGCATCGCTTTATAAAGGCTTGGGCATATTATAAGTTCTTGGGTCAACTAATTATGGCTTTTATTTTTATTTTAGATTTTAGATTTTCTTCCTAGATAAAGCCATACTTAAGAAATGTTAACTATGAAATAAACCGCAGCAGTTTTATGATGTACTTTGAGTTGAGTGATTCTGGAAATAATGTTTTTTTTTAAAACAAATTTATAAGTTGGTGTAATCTGGGAAGAAAGAGCTTTTAGACTTTGTTTCTGCTATCTGTTTTTCCTTAGGGGTGATACTGAAGTCTGGTTGTTTGTTCTTTTTTGTGTATAACTAAATATAAGGTCTTTATAAAAATTCTAGGTTGAAAGAAAAGGAAAATGAAATGAAGAGAATAGAAACTATACTAAAAGAGAGGGAGAGTGATCTTTCTAGCAAAACAAAGCTGTTACAGGTGAATATATTTAGTTAAAATTAATTATTGTGTGAATTACTGTCTTTGCATATTTTAAACAATTTTAACTACCACAAAAGAAAATAGGATAGAGACTCTTTCCTCCTAGCCAGATACTGGGTCTCATTCTTCAGAAAACTATCAATTATTTGTGTATCTTTTGAGGAAAGTGCCCATTCATAAAATATGTTGTGTGTATTTGTTTTAAACACACTGTATTTAACTATACACATGTTTGTATTTGCTGTTTCTCCCTCAATTATTAATGTTTTTTAGATCTTTCCACATAAGCACATTTCTGTCTTCAACTTTTAATGGCTTTGTGGTATTCTGTTGTAGCATCTACCATCATTTATATTAACCAGTCCTGGTTTATGGCTGCCTAGATTATTTAGAGTTGTGCTTCCTATTACAACAGTGAATATCCTTGTGTGTGCATTTTCAATACTTTTGCTAGTATATCTGTATTTAAAATTCCAGGAAGTGAAATTTTGGGTCAAAGCTTTATGCAGTTTCTTTTTCTTTTTGAAAAGAGGTAGTTAAAATTGAAAATCCATATCTCCTCATCTCCGTGTTGTTAATATTGAAAATACTTACAGAACATTAATTTGAAATGATAGCAAAATTTAGATAGCTGCAGTCTCCAACCACTCTTGCTCACATTTCTGGCTCCAGGTGTTAGTTCTGTTACATTCTCTTTCTCTGCCAAGTGGATTCATTTTTAATATTGTTAGATAATGTCAAATCACCCTCCAAAAGTGTTTTAACAAATTTACACCAGTAGAGGGCCATTTCCTTTTCATTCTCTCCCAACACTGACAAAGATGAAAATATTTCGTATTATGATTGAAAGATGGTTGGATTGTTTTAATTTGCATTGATTGTGAGAGAAGTTAAGTACTTCATTTGTCTATTAATTGGCCTTTAATTTTTCCCACATTTTTTTTCTGGGTTGACTTTTTCTTACCAAATTATAATTTTTTTTTTTTACATAATAAGAGAAATTAACCTTTTGTCACATAAGAAGTGACTTGTTTTCTTAAATTTTTCTTTTTATTTCATTTGTGTTTTTCCTCCCTGCTTTTGGAAGTTTGAAACTGTTATGTACTCAAATATAAGTAATTTCCTGAGAAGTCTTGGAATGAATGGTATCTCTTACTCTATGATTATAAAAATATTTTCACGTTTCGATATGTTTATAATTTGCTTTTTTGTTTGATGTCTTATTCATATGTAATTTAGTAAGTTATGAGAATAACATTTTAACCTTGGGGGGGAAAAAGGTTATCCACATTATTAAAGAATCCATTACTACTTTACTGCAGTGGTTCTGCTCTCCAGGGGACAATGTCTGGAGACATATTTGGTTGTCACAGCAGGTGGAGGCGTGCTAGTGCATATAGAGGTTGGAGGCCATCGATACTACTAAACATGCTAGAGTGTACAGGACAGTCCTGTTAACAGAGAAATATTCAGCCCAAAATGTCACTTAGAACTTGCCCTGCTGAGCTGAAACCTCACCCTATACTAAATTCTTAGAGGTATTTGGATTTGTTTCTGGATTCTGTTTTCTTCCATTGAGACATACTCCCAGATTGGTACTGAATAATTTATTCTAATTTATTTATTTATTTGTTTATATATATTTAACATATAATGTATTATTTGTTTCAGGGGTACAGGTCTGTGATTCATCAGTCTTACACAATTCACAGTGCTGACAATAGCACATACCCTCCCCAGTGTCTATCACCCAGCCACCCCATCCCTCCCACCCCCCTCCACTCCAGCAGCCCTCAGTTTGTTTCCTGAGGTTAAGAGTCTCTTATGGTTTGTCTCCCTCTCTGGTTTCATCTTGTTTGATTTTTCCCTCCCTTCCCCTATGATCCTCTGTCTTGTTTCTCAGATTCCTCATATCAGTGAGATGATATGATAATTGTCTTTCTCTGATTGACTTATTTTGCTTAGCATAATACTCTCTAGTTCTATCTACCTCTTGTTGCAAATGACAAGATTAATTTACACTGTGTTTTAATATAGGGCTTATTACTTTTAAAATGATCACTTTAAAAAAACTATTTTAGAATTTCCCTGGTTTGTATGCTATATTTCAAAATTTATATGGAAAATAATCTCTGTGCAGGTATTCATGTTTAATTTTTGTTTAAATAGGAAGTACAGGATGAAAACAAAATGTTCAAATCTGAAATCGAGCAACTTAAGCAACAGAACTACCAACAGGTAGGTACTATTAGGTAGCTTGCCTTTCATTTATGTCGTAAAAGTTATATAACCCATGACTGTCTGTAAGTATTTTAACCATTTTGCCTTTTTCTGGAGACTAAAGTATCTTGTTTTATTTATAAGTGTTTAGAAGATGTCCTTAAAAAAAAAAAAGTAATTTGCTATGCCATATCCAAGATAAAGTAATCTATAATTTATAAGGTATATGCAAATAATATTACTTTCTATATTCCAGCTCTTTTATATATCTGTGTTTTCACATCCTCCAGAATGCTTTTCTTATTAGCAAGTCAGTTAAAATCCTATAGAGGTCAATTTAAATGTAGGTGTATACCATATTTCCCACCACACCCCCGCCTCAAATTTAGTAATTGGAGAGAAACTTGGAAATGTATAAAGTTATGAATAATAGTTGACCACTATTTAAAATACTTTTTCAAGGTATAATTCTGCTTGGTAAAAATAGAATGGAAATGTATAATTTTTTTTTTAAGATGTTACCAAAATATGGTTTGATTTTTCTGAAAATATGTAAGCTAGAGAGTATTATGAGGGGCCAAAGAATGTGTTCTTCTCAACAAGAAGATTATAATATAGTAGTTCAGTTTGGGAGATTGTAGTCATTAAGGAATGTAAATACTATATGTGAAGGTCTGTGTACTTACACATATTATATAAAATTTCTGTTTACATGCAAGTTAACTTTTCTTAGTCTTTTTTCTTTTGATTTCATCTTATGGTATTTTTTTTGGCTTTTGGAAGCTTAATATAGTCAAATAAGAATTGTATAGTAGGAAGATTTAGGGCATTAACTCAGTGCTTTACACATAGTAGGAAATTGATAAAATACTTGTTTATGAAGAGTTTATGTAGTGGCAAGGAAGATTTGATTTAGTACTCAGTACATTTTATAAATTTATACATATTTTTATTAAAATTACTTGGTGACAGGCATACAGAATGTGCAGTATTTTTACCTTTGTTAATTTATATCTGAGGAAGAGCTTAATTTTTTGTAGTCTTGTAGAAATAACTTTGTTTTGAAATTACATTTAACTCTTTTAATAGGCATCATCCTTTCCCCCACATGAAGAACTATTACAAGTGTAAGTAATAATTGTGATTCACAGTTTGGAAAGTGGTAATCGTTTTTATGTGCTAAACAGTTCTCAGATAAGAATTTAACTTCTAATGGCACCTAATTTTTCTAATTCTATATTGATTTCTTGAACTAGAGGTCACTGGCATTTAGCTGTGCCCTTGGCCAAACTGCTGTACATTTTTATGGTATTTGGAGTTTGTTGAGGGAGATCTTGAGGTTTTTAGGACTTTAGAAAACATAAAGTTAAAATATATATTTAAGGCTTTACTTATTTACCTTAAATTATCTGGTATCATTGTGGAATTGAATGATGCAAATAAGTTTCTGCTTCTGCATTAAAAAACAAATCTCAATCTTTCTGGTTGCTTGCTTTTTTAAAAAATTTTATTATCTTTTTGTTTTGTTTTTAAGAGAGAGCTGAGAAACAGGATAGGGACAGAGGGAGAGGGAGCGGGAATCCCAAGCAGTCTCCATGTCCAGCCCCATGCACAGTCTCACGGCCCTGAGATCGTGACCTCAGCTGAAATCAAGAGTCAGACGCTTAACTGACTGAGCCAACCAGGCGATCCTATGGTCGCTTTCTTTTAAAGAGACTTTTTAATTTTTTGGTGCAGATTTATTTATTTTAGAGAAAGCTCGAAAAAGAGGAGGGGCATAGAAGGAGAAAAGCAGAGACTCCCTGCTGAGCAGGGAGCCTGACGTGGGTCTCGATCTCATGACCCTGAGATTATGACCAGGGCCGAAACCCAGAGTTGGATGCTTAATTGACTGAGCCACCCAGGTGCCCCTTAAGGAGACATTTTTTTTTACTGAAGCATTTTTCTTTCATTGTTGGCTTGTATTTTTCTCTAAGAGGGTATATTTAAGGTCCTTTCAGCTAAGTTGGTTATGTTTGAACATTCTAGATGTCAACCACATTAAGTGTATTAGGTGATAAAAAGTAAATATTCTAGGGGCGCCTGGGTGGCTCAGTCGGTTAAGTGTCTGCCTTCGGCTCAGGTCATGATCCCAGGATCCTGGGATCGAGCCCCGCATCGGGCTCCCTGCTCAGCAGGGAGTCTGCTTCTCCCTCTGACCCTCTTCCCTCTCGTGCTCTCTATCTCTCATTCTCTCTCTCCAAATAAATAAATAAAATCTTAAAAAAAAAAAAAAGTGTTCCTTTATCTTGACTCGTTTACAAGGTGGTTGGTTTACTAGTTTAGAATTATTTACTGGTAAATTGAGTCTGGAGTTTGTACAGAGCAAAGGTCAGCAAACTTTTTCTGTAAATGGCCTGTAGTGAATATTTTAGGTTTTGTGGGCCAGAGAGTTCTATTTTGTATCCCCCCGCTTCTTTCCTCCAGTTCTTTAAAAGCATAAAATCAACTCTTGGCTTGAGGGCCAGACCAAAAAAGACTGTGGTTTGGGCCCAGAGCGCTAATTTGCCAACCTCTTATATATAAGCCTTATTCTTAAGAGCTATTTGTAATTTAACTTTCTACCCAACCTGCTCTCAACTATAACAGAATTGAATTGTGAATCTTTGCCATTGCTTTCTGCATTTCTGGGAATTAACTAATGCATTAGAATTAGAAAAACCTGAAACCTGAGAATGTTATGAAAATGATACCTCCCTCACATTAATATTATACTTTTGTTGTGGGTTAGCCATTTAAAGGAAGTCATAACTGATTTCATTACCTTTTGGGAAAAATATTGAAGGGAATATGTCTACATCCGTTTTCACTCTTCTGAAAGTAGCTACTTCCCTGCCACAGATAAAAATAGAAACAACTATAAACTGCAGCAGTTCATATATTCATGAACTGCTTCTTAAGGGGATGATTTCTCTTGAGCACAAATATCAGCATGCCATATTGTAAAAGTCATTTTTGAAAATAAGAATGCATCACAAAATAGGTTTTCTGTGGTGACAGTTAATAGCTAAGCTTAAAAGAGTTTGCCTTTTAAGTTAATACATTTTGCAAAGCATCATCTACTTGCTGTTTTTATTTTGTAGTAATAAATACCATGTTCACTGTTTACCTAAAATGTTGCTATGTGTATTCATGTTCTGGTTTAGAATTTCAGAAAGAGAGAAAGAAATAACTGTTCTTCAGAATGAGTTAGATTCTTTGAAGGAGGCTGTTGAACACCAGAGGAAGAAAAACAATGTAAGCAAATCTTTGTCAGAATAAAGCTTTTCTTTTTATTACTTCACTGAAATGAAGTATGCTTCACCATTTTTAAAAAATTTACTTTTGTAGTTTTCTTAATATTTCTAAGAAAGTACTATTTTGTGTGTACCTTTTTTGAGAGAATTATTAGAGTAATTTTATTGGAGAACAGATATTAATGAATAAATGAAAAGACTAATTTGTATACTTCTATCATTTTAGATATTGAAACTAATTATTACAGGTTCAGATTTTTAATTTTTTTAAAATACAACTGACTTTCTGTTGAACTTTTATTTGAAAAAATTATTTTTTCATCTCAGTACTTTAAAATCAGTGGCATCTCCTTTTAATTTGACTGGGCTAGCCTTTTTGTAAATTAAAAGTAACCCACTATTGAAACCTAGTATTTTTAGTAATTAGTTTTTTCAGAGCCTTCTGGAACCTCCTCTTTTAAACTAACAGATGGTTCAAATTTTTGGTAATTTAAGCATGTTAGGGACCTCAGAACATTTATACTAGAATGGGAAGAGATAGTGCCCTAAGAAATTTAAGTCCTAATACTTTTACTGAATAGACAGATCGTGAATTTAGGTGATTTCCTCGAATTCTCTCTGACCAGAGGGTGATACCTGTAAGTAGAATCCAAACATTCTTGTTAGAGAAGGAATTTTTGCACACAAAAGTATGATTGCTAAGACTTGAGCAAGGTAAAAATGTTACTGAAATCTCTTAAGGGTATATTGGTAGGAAATTGATATGTGTTTTCTAATGAAAGTTTAATTTTTCAAAGTTTGCATTAATTTGTTAATTTAACAAGTTGACATGTACTTGCACCCCTGAGTTTGTCAAAATTAGGTATGTGAATTGCCCTTTGTATGTTTGTGTAACATTCCTAACAGCATCGCTTGGCACAAAACCTGAGGCGAACCTGCTAACATGTTCACTGTGTTTTATTACCTGGATTCTGAGATGTGGAGGCCATAGTGAAATGAGTCTAACACTGCAGCATTGCTGCAGGCACTGGAGTGTGTGAAAAGAGCCAGCCGATTGCGGCGTCAGTCCATTCTAGTTCGGCCCCTACCCTGGCTGTGTATATTTGGCCAGATTTCTTAACCTACCCCAGCTGTGGTTTCCCCATCTATAAAATGGGAGTAAACACCTCTTAGGGTTGTTGGGAAGATTAATGAGAATTTATGGGAAGCACCAAGTTCAGTGTTGGGCACATAAGTAGGCATTCAGGAAATGGTGATTATTGGCTTTTTATTTGTTTCTAATTTACTCTTTAGATTTCTAAATCTGAAGAAAGACAAATATAGCAGATTGTCCTTACTGGTATTTGCTAATGAAATGCTGTTAAAATAGATCTTTCAGTTTCCAATGACTTCTGTTTCTCTTCCAAGAGAATGTGGTTTTTAGCTTTCCAGCCTCCCTGTTTTCAGCCTCGATCAAGTAGCTCATACATTCATGTCAGGTTGCTTTATGGCATACACATTTGACCATGCCAAAAGAGATGGGCAGGCACAGGGAGTGACTCTCTTATTCCTAGGTAGACTCGAAATGCGTTAATTCCATAAAACCTATGTAGAGGAAAAAATGTGACGCTGAAGTGGAAAGTCTGAGTGATAATGGGCCTTGATTAAGAATCACATGTAAAGCTTTTTGCAGTACTTGTGTATTTGCCCTGTCCTTAATCCCCTAATATTTGGTGTACCTGAAATCATATTTTTATCTTGGTTTGTGTTTACTTTTGAATGCTTTCTTCTTTGTCACATGTGCACAGTAATTACTCTATAGCTGGCATATCTGGTGTGTATACTAAAACATGGGAAGTGGGCATCTTTATTTTCTCATTCAGACTTCTAAACATTGCTTTTTATTTTTTTGCTAATATACATATTTCCCATTGAAATAATTTTGCAGTAACCAGCATTTAAATGCAGTGCAAAATACTGATGAAGTAAAAAAGCAAAAATCTTTCAATAATGGATAAACTGAAATCATTCTTTCTAAAAATGATTAGGACCTTCGGGAGAAAAACTGGGAAGCAATGGAAGCATTGGCATCAACTGAAAAAATGCTGCAGGACAAAGTGAACAAGACTTCCAAGGTTGTAATGCTAACTCCTAGAAGCAATCCACTGAACAGAGAAAATCTGCAGCTTGTCTTAAAATCAGACTAAAGCATTTAATTTTACTGCAATTTAAATATAAAATCTCCTTATCATCCACATTTATCATCTCTGTCATCTCTGCTTTTTCATCTACTCTTTGAAGCTTTAATTTTGAACATGCAGTTTGTTATGATTACCTGATTGTTTGAGCTTTGGTGATTACTGCTTTAAGTTGAAGAATCTCAGGAGACCTATGCTACCCGTGTAAGCTCTTGTCACTGTACGCCTTGTGGGTTTGTTAAGGGCACTTTGGTAAAAACCCTGGCCCGCAAAAATCAACTGAATTAACAAATGCATTTGAATAACTAGATGTACACGAACTCCCCTAGGTTCTTTGGGGCACACCAAGATGACTCGCACAAGGTAGAAAATGATCAAAGTGTTAAGTACAGGGAAGGGAAGGGATCAATTCTGGGTGGTTCCTTAGAAGAGGTAGAGTTAAAATTAAACTTTAGGTTTTGAAGTGGCTGGACAGTAATGAGGCCTGTGTTACGTTTAGTATGGAATATTAATAGAAGGGATAATTCTCTTGACCTGAGTATTGAGTATATAAAGTACTCCTGAAACATACATATAGCTCCCTCTGTCTTCAAAACAATAGAAGATACTCTCCATGAATTCAAGTTGTTCATGGGTTAGAAGACTTAATGACTTATAATTGAGAAGAGTTGTTTTTAAAGATGGAGACAAACGAATGTGCTGGTTCAGTCAAGCATTTTGAAAATTTCTACCAAGAATAAATGTGAATGGGAGTATTGAATTTTGTAGATGGGTTAATAAAGTTAATTATGTGATTTAGTTGAGCATTCTATAAGTATTTTGTGGACGATGGTAATCTGTTGAATTTTAAATGTAGGTCTTAATGACATTTGAAGGACTTTTTTTTAAGTAGAATAGTTTCTATAAGGTTTTTTTAATCAAATAAATGATTGTCATTATTTTTCCTCTAGTGTAATAGATTTATATTTACTTCTGAACCTATTCACCTGCCTTAATTTTCACTAAAACCTAAATTTGAGACAGGTGGCAGATATTGGGACTAGAGAAATCTAGGCCAGGGAAAAGAATAAATGAGGCCAGGTAGGTAGGACATTATTGTTTTATTGTGAGTGGTTGCAGTCAGTTCCATTAGCAGGGGGGTTCTGGTGTAGTTTCTGGTTGTTTCTGTTATCTTGTTTTTCACTGTTAACACCTGCCTTTGTAGCTTTTATTTTGTTCATGAGACTGCATTAAATGTGAATCCCTTACTTAATATCATGCCATTCTGGCAAGAAATTATAGGCACCTGTTCTAGGCATTCTTGCAAATTGTTTCCAAAAGAGAACTAGAATTTATCCATGTTTCATCATATGCTTGGCGATGAGTATAAAAATTGACCCTTATTTCAAAACTCAACACCAAGTGCATGGTGGCTTCTTGCATAGCTAATGATGTACAGAGAATTTACAGTCTTTCTCTATTTTAATGGAATTTAGACTGTTTTCAGATAGGCTAGGGGTAAAGTGATGTTGATAGACTCAGAACCGTAAGTTATGCTGGAAGGAGAAAGAACTATGTAGAACTCCTTTAGTGTTTTAGATGATAGAAATAAGTAACAATAACTTTATCTAAAATGTAAGAGAGGGTGATACACTGCTTTTTCAAGATTATCTTTAAAGTAGTAAGTACTCTTGAGCTACTATAAATGATAGGTTCACATGAAAGATACTTCATAAATATTACACTTAGATAAAAATAGCAGTTTTTAATATTAGATCTTTTCCAGGTATTAAAGTGGAATGGAAAGTGCTATCCACAACCAAACTACCAAACTAGATGGAAACTTTTTAGCAAAATTAGTACAAATCAAAATTAACTTCTCATTTTTCTGCCTCTTGTTATAAATTAGACACATTTCTTTTACTTAGATTCTTTTTCCCTTGGAAAGTTTCCAAAAAACTTCGTTGCACAGTGCTCTCTTCCTGTTTTTCTTTAGTGATTGTTCTACCACTTTCTATGGTCAGATGATAAAAATGACCTCTTAATTGTGAATTAATTCTGAATTAGCAGTTAATCATTTTCCTTGAATGAATGTATCTTATGCAGTTAGGTGTATTTCTGAAAAATAGTGGACTTCATTGAATCACTGAAAATACTCCATTAAAACATCTAGTAAAATACTGCCACTAATCTTGAATAAAGTTTTTTTTGTGTGTTCAGAATGTGATTAATCTCTAGCTTTTTATTGTGTAATTTTAGATTTTCATGTTTAGATTTTCTAAATTGATGTGTATGCATCTTAAATCAGTAATGGATTTCAAAGGTCACATTTAAATGGTGCGGGAAAGATAAGGTTGAGATGTTGCTAGCTCGCTTGCCTTCTTGTCACCTGTTGAACTTCACAAGTGTTTTTTTCTTGGCTTGGTTTAGATGTGCAGTTTTTGGGTGTCATTTTTTTTTAATTTTGTAGAGGTAGTTGGACTATTAGATTTTTATTTTGCGTGTGATCAAGTCATTACCCTAATTTTGACAAACCATGATTTTGAGTTAATAATTGATATCCATTATAGTTGGTTTTAAAATCACCAAATTTAGACATGCATTTGTAATACCTTTAAATTTACAGCTGACAAGAGTCCCTATAAGTGTCAGAATTAGTCTTCTTGATGCTTGGTATTGGTGAATTAATTGCCATCAGTTTTTCCTCTTTCTTTCCTCTTTTTCTCATATGTACCACCCATCAAATTTTGATGGCCTTTTTATTTTTTTTCTTTGTAATGTCACTTGACCTTGAAGCTGGAAATGTGAAAGTTGCCATTTTAATCCCATGGTGTTACAGTCAGTCAGTGATGCATTTTTTTTTTATAGAGAGAGATTTGCCAGCCAGTAAGCTTCAGTTATGTTGCCTAGGTAGATGTTTTTTTGCATGTAGTTTAAGTTTTAGCTTAGGAAGTGTATTTTTAATTTTTTTGTTCTTGTTTGTTTTTTGCATTGTTTCTAGAAGGGCAAATCACTTGATTTCTAACAGCAAGGAAAATGTCCGTATTATCAGATACTGCCTTGGCTTAATTTCAGACATTATTTAGGATGCTTTAGAGATTTTGCAGATTTTTTCTTATGGAAGCATTTTAACATTTTCAAAATAAGAAGTGTTAGCTTTTGTCAGTATTAAGATGAATTTTTAAAATACTGTGACTTTTTCCTCCCTTAGAGCTTGAAAGACTTTTTTTTTTAATTCTATAATCTTGTAAGTTTGACTTGGTTCATCTTCTGCTTTAGGAAAGACAACAACATGTGGAAGCAATTGAATTAGAAGCTAAAGAAGTTCTCAAAAAATTATTTCCAAAGGTGTCTGTTCCTTCTAATTTGGTAAGATTAATTATTTCTCTAAACAAGTCCTCTTTACCATTACTTAAGGAAGTTGTGAATAAGCATTTACGTTCTACACTTGGTTTAGAAGTACGTCTATTCCTTAATCTTTTCTATTGTTAATATGGGGTGCTTTTGAGTAGGTAAGATAAATAACTTGGTTCAAAACTCATTTCTGTTTATTCAACTGATACTTTTGTTGTATGCTATAAATTTTACATAAATATATTTATATTTACATAACAATTTCCATAATATAAATATAAAATTATTTAGAGGATCATAAACATTTGGGAAAGGAATAGTAATGTTTAATAGACCAGTTATGTTTTTAATAGCTTTACTCAAAACAGTGTAATTTTGTTATTTTAATTTCATGTATTTATATATTTATTTTTAAGTCGGCTCCACACTGGGCATGGAGCCCAACATGGGGCTCAAACTCAACGATGGTGAGATCAAGACCTGAGCTGAGTTCAAGAGTTGGACACTTAACTGACTGAGCCACCCAGGCGCCCCAAATAAGAGCTTAATTTTTAAATGATTGCATCTAGTTTTAGGAACAGACACTTCATTTTTTAATTAAATGTGTTTAATACTTTGAACCAGGCTTCTTTCATTTTAAAGCTCAAGATTTTGGTCACCTGTTAACTTTAAGAAAAGCCTTGAAGATAATACAGAACAGCTTGCTTTACTTCAGGTTAAGTGAGAGAGAAAAGTTGCTTTGATTCAGAGAATTATTATAGTGAATATTTGAGGGCAGAGAAAGCCAGTGAGAGTACATGTAGTTTCCTAAAATGGTGTTGTAGGGTCTTTCTTTAAAATTTTATTTTAATGGTAAATTGTATAAACACTCAGAAGTAGAGAGAATAGTATAATGAGCCTGCAGTACACAGTCTTGTTTTACCACTTCCTAGATTATTTTGAAGGAAGTCAAACATCAGAGCATTTCATCTGTAATTATTTTAGTATGTATTTTAAAAGATAAGGATTCCTTTAAAAATTACATTAAAAATCCTTAATTTCATACATTTTGTCAGTGCATTTCTCCCTTTTGTTATATAAATTTTCAGTTTTAATGAAATAACAACCACTTACTGTAGTTTGTTGTAATCAGGACCTAAGTAAGGTCAGTATGTGCTTGGTTTAAGCGGTCTCTTAGATCCTTTTGATTCCATGGCTCCCTCCTGTATGTCAGCAACACCCCTCTCTCCTCCCCCCCCTTTTTTTTGGAGAGGGAGAGAATGAATTTAAACAGTCTCCATACCCAGCGCAGAGCCCAGTGTGATGCTGAATCTCGTGACCCTGAGATCATGACCTGAGTTGAAATCAAGTCAGATGCTTAACCAACAGTGCCACCCAGCCTACCCCCCCTTTTTTAAACCTAGTGGTTTCGTAAGAAATTTCCCAGTGTGGATTTAACTAACTGCATCCCTGTAGTGTCAGTGTGTTCTCTGTACCTTTTATATCCCATAAATTGGTAGTCAGTAGAGGCCTAATGAGATTCAGGTTCAGTACTTTAGAGGTAGGATGGAGTGGGGCAAGACTTCTTCGTGGCAGTGTTGTGCACTTCTATCATGAGGTCTGTAAATGTCTGCTTGTCTTTCTTTGGCCCATTGGAACTTATTTAGGCTGGCTATCAAATCCTTTTTGACACAGCACTGCTAAACTCTCCCAGCTTCTTTGCTTTGTGGTATAACAAGATGTTTTTGATTTATCATTTACATTTTCTGCTCCAAACTTGGAATCAGCTGTTTCTCCAAGGAGCTCTTGGCCGTTCTTTCTATGGGTGCTAGGTGTGGTATAAATAAACTTAATAGTCTGTTTTATGTGTAGTCTGAGTTTAGCTGTTGCTCTCAGACTGTATCTACATACAGTCTACATTTAACTTGTACAAGAAGCAACAATTCTTTTGTTTCCTTTGTAACTGTTGCGGATACATTCAGGTTTGATCGCTGTAGTAAATATCTACCTCTATGGGTTCAACTGACGAGACAACTTGTACTGGACAGACTTAAGGATACACTGTGAGGTCTAGTGCTGGTCTTACATGAAGCCTAGAAAAAGGGGTTGCTATTTATTTCATATTTTTTCTTTTGTGGCCATGACCTGTTTTTATTTCTTTATTCCTACTTTATAATTTTATTAATGGAAATAAAATTGGGGGATTTATCTATTTGGCAGTATTGAGCCGAAAGAGTTAGTGATTATAATATCTATTCTTTACAGATTGTGTAAAATCTGGGCACCTGGGTGGCTCAGTTGTTAAGCGTTTGCCTTTGGCTCAGGACCTTGGGATCGAGTCCTACATCGGGCTCCCTGCTGCCTCTCCCTCTCCCACTCCCCCTGTGTGTGTTCCCTCTCTCTCTGTGTCTCTCTCTAATAAATAAAATCTTTAAATAAAAAAAATTGTGTAAAATCACCAGCACGAAAAATTCTTCTTAATGTAACAGACTCATTCTTAATGGCAATATTACCCTCAACAGTCATATAGTTTTTGGCACTATAAATATTTATAGTCACCATAAGACTTGGATGATGATATTTGGCTTTTTTTCATCCACTTGTTAAAAGTTGAATATTTCAAAAAAAATTGAATATTTCTGCAGGTAGTCTGTTATTTGAGAAGTTTACTAACTCTACTAAAATGTAGCAATTTTAGATTTTTGAAAATGTGAAGGATAGGATAATCCATTTAATTTACAATAATAAAACAATGTTTGTTTTTAAGTTAATATAGTCAGTAGATATAAAAGGAATTTTATACATGAAGTAAAATCTTTTTACTGTTTTCTTTTGCTTTTCTGCTAAGCAAATCAGTATAGGAGAGATCTAAACTATATGACCCAGAGGAATGTTTCCAAAATTTAAGCAACTAAATCATCTTTTCAGCTGACTTTTAACTTTTATTGAATTCCGGTATTTGAAGCTAAGTAGGATTTTAATAGTATACGTTTAGTCTTGGATCAAATTTATAATGTGAGAATGTAATTTTTTGGGGTGCCTGGGTGGGGCAGTCATTAGGTATCTGACTCTTGGTTTGGGCTCAGGTCGGGATCTCAGGGACGTGAGAACAAGCGCTGCATTGGGCTCTGCACTGAGGGTGGAGTCTGCTTAAGACTCTCTCCCTCTGCTCTCCACACCCCACATGCTTGCTCGCTCACTGGCTCTCTCACTCTCTCAAAAATTAATTAATTAAAAAAAAATGGGCTTTTTTGACCAATTGGTAGTATGGGGTATTATACTATGGGGTGATCTCAGCATCCAGCTGTATTTTTTATTCTTACTTGATGGAGTATAGAGAATCCTGATTCAGCCATATACTTAAAGCTTAAAGTTTGAGCAGTTAATAGAAATTTCATGTGTTCTTTTTTCTTGGAGTAAACTAAACCAAAGAGTTTAAATCAAATTTCCTCTTATTCTCTTTTAAGTATCTAACAAATACTCTATCAGAGTTTAAAATTTGGACAAGGAGCATCAAAAATGTAGCATAATTTATTCTAAAATCTAGAATGACTAAAACAAAAATATATATATGTATGCCTTGTGTTTGCATCAGCTAACCTGTCAGCACAAACAGTTTTTGTTGGTTTTATTTATTTATTATTTTTTTAAGATTTTATTTATTTGAGAGAGATAGCAAGAGAGAGCACGAGCAGGGGTAGGGGTGAGGAGAGGGAGAAGCAGACTCCCTGCCGAGCAGAGAGCCTGACGTGGGGCTCAATCTCAGGACCCCAGGATCATGACCTGAGCCAAAGACAGATGCTTAACTGACTGAGCCACCCAGGTGCCCCTTTGTTGGTTTTAAATAAGTAAATGTTTATATATTCTTACCACTTCTCATTATGATTTTAAAAACACTTCATTATATGTATTTCAAATTATTTTCAGAATCCCTGGAACACCTTTATAGTGTTCGAAATTCTCTGAATAAAGTATTTTCATTTGAACTTTTTAGTTTATGAACTCAGAATACTTAGTTTTTGAGAAATGGTTTACCTGAGAAAAGTTTTGAAATGAATTTATTTTCAGTTTTCTCTGTTTTAAAGATTAAATGTACTCGTTCTGGCACTAGTAAGTGGTAGAGGCTGGAATTAAGTGAGCCCAGATCTCTGTGTATAAGTCCAGAGTTCAATTGCAGATATCCTTGGTCAAGGTAAATAAGATGTGATTTTGGTGGTAATACAGAGGTGTATTTTCAGTGTATATTTTCAAGGCTGAGGTAGGTACAATATATGCAGCAGTTACGTTCTTTGAAATTTCCAGAGAGGTGATGTTTGTCTGTAGACTTTTTTCATAGTCATCTAATTTGGTTGTTTCAAATGCTTTACCTATTTCATTTAGATATTTTTGGAAATTGGTTATTTTGACTTTTCTTTTTTACAGAGTTATAGTGAATGGTTGCGTGGATTTGAAAAGAAGGCAAAAGAATGTGTGGCTGAAACTTCAGGTTCAGAGGAGGTTAAGGTCAGTTCAAGCCAGACATGGAAGAAAGAAGTAAATCAGAATTGTCTTTAAGAGCTTGGAAAGATAAAGTACATATTATGAGTAGAATAATAATGACCTTTTGAGAAAGTGTAAGAAGTTGATTTCATTTTGCATAAGTTTTGATAGAAATGTTACAAGTCTTCATTTCATTTGATAAGCATACAAAGCTAATGTTTGCTGTTTCTTTAACTCTGTATTGTAATCATTTCTAAAACTGTATATTTAACTATCTCTTACTCTCTTTTTAGCCTGGGTTTAAAAGGTAAAGATCAGTTGAGGTAGGTAGGTAGAAACTGACTGGTTTGCTAAAGTATCCCCAGATACCTCATTAAGAGTGTTCAGAATCTAGATGTGTTTTTATCTTTGCTGAAATTTGGAAGCTTTTTTTGTATCTCAAGTGGCATGAATAAAATCCTCTTTTCCATGTGTGTGTAGCATAGGTGTTGTGACTTGACTTCACATGTGGTTCTGCTTTGATTTTACCATCCTGCTAAAGAGTAGTAAGCCTATTTATTATAAATTGTGTAATATATTTTGTAGTAATCAGACTCAAGGAAGTTTTATTAGTAAAGACCAAAAGACCAAAAAGGTCATTGAACTTGATTGCTGCTTAAGAAGGTTGAAATGTAGTGTCTCACTATAAAACAGAAACCATTTGTCATAATTTGGCATTAAATATTGCAACAAATTTGAAGCACAGAAAACTGGTAAAACTAGAGAATTTTTCTTTATTTCATTCTTCGTAGGTTCTAGAGCACAAGTTGAAAGAAGCTGATGAAATGCACACATTGTTACAGCTCGAGTGTGAAAAATATAAATCCGTCCTAGCAGAAACAGTAGGAAATGATTTTTAATCTACATTTTTTTTACATAGTTTAATCTACATAAACTATCTTAAATAGTTTATCTTGTCATTAAAACATGAATTTTTCAAAACAACTATACTTTTGCCCGTAGGAAGGAATTTTACAGAAGCTACAGAGAAGTGTGGAGCAAGAAGAAAATAAATGGAAAGTTAAGGTTGATGAATCACAGAAGACTATTAAACAGGTATCTAAAAAAGCATAGAGCAAGTAGTTCTCAAGAGTGTGGGCCCTGGATCCAGCAGCATCAGGAACCTGGAAACTTGTTAGAAATGCTCGTTCTTGGTCCCCACCCAAGATTTTCTGAATCTGAAACTCTGTGGGAACAGCAGTCTGTGTTTTAAAGAGCTTCCACAACTGATTCTAATGCCCACCCAAGTTTGAGAATCAGTAGTTTAGGGTGTGATTTAAGGTAGTGATCTAGAATGTAAAATGCTTTGGAAGTTGTAGAACTACTGTGTGATAAAATAAGGCAAAGAATTTGGGGTTCAGAGCAAGCTTTGCAATGTTGATATGTGACCCATGATATAGTATTCAAGAAAAAGTTAATGAGTCCTTCTGTTCATGTGATCTGAATGTTCTTGGGCAGTCCTAATTTTTCTCCTATTTACTTGGCTGTGGTAAAGAGTGTCATCTGTGTGGTAGTCATCTTTGTATGGTGACAAATGGTAACTAGACTTACTTTGGGGATCATTTTGTAATGTATGAAAGTATAGAATCACTATAATGTACGCCTGAAACTAACAGGATATGATATGCCAATTATACTTTAATAAAAATATAATAAAGGGAAAGTAAAGAGTGTCCTCTGTTGCTCACTTGTTTTCCTGGGCCAACCTGTGCAGAATTTAGCATTGCTGGTGGTATTCTATGTTAATGCATTTGGGGATTAAATACAGCCAGTTAGTAGTTGGTGGTTAAGAAAAAAAAAAAAAGCACTTCTAGCTGGGCCTTAATATAATATCATGCCAATGGGTAGGTTTTGACGACAATTTAAATCAAGTTAAATGTCTTGCTTTCATTTTCAGGGTCTTTTGAAACTCAGTGTGGTTTTAAAATGAGATGCATTTCAAAACCTCTGAAGAGTCTGATTAAAATTCTACAAGATAGAAGCTCTGTATTCTTGATTTACTTGGTCATATAATTGTTTCACATTTCAGATGCAGTTGTCATTCACATCTTCAGAACAAGAGCTAGAGCAATTAAGAAGAGAAAATAAAGACATTGAAAATGTATGTTATTTCATCGCTTGACTTACAACCTGTGGACTCATTTTTAGCATTAAGCATTGTCTTAAGATCTGTGTTTTAAGATTTCTTTAATGATGCACTTGTTACGCTTATCTTCGGTAGTGTTTGAGACGATACTGTGTTATATTTTTAAGTGTAATAACTTTCCATTGTTGGGGAGCATCATGAAAGGAATTCTTAAATGTGTTAACTTTTCCTTCTTTGTTGCATTGCTAGCTGAGAAGAGAACGAGAGCATTTGGAAATGGAACTAGAGAAGGCAGAAATTGAACGATCTACCTATGTTACAGAAGTCAGAGAGGTACTTAGAATTTTTTTGATTTTGCTTCTCAGTTTAAGTTTATAATAATGATAAAATATTTCAGTACAAGTTGTTTGTGGCAGAGCTTCCAAGTAGCATACAAAACATGGGATATCATAAGGAGATCAATCTTAAACTCTAAACTTCATTGCAGCTGAAAGATCTGTTGACTGAATTGCAGAAAAAACTTGATGATTCATATTCTGAAGCAGTAAGACAGAATGAAGAGCTAAATTTGGTAAGAAGCTTGTTCTCCACTGGGTATCAAGTAGGCTCTGAAAACACTTGTGTTGACATGTGGAGAAACCATCCAAACCTTTTCTCCTTGCTAACATCTTTAGCTTGGCATTTTTGTAAGTTTAAGATAATCTTTGTATTCTGATGACTCCTAAGATGATCTTTCTTTTCTTGACTAAGATGATCCTTCTTTTCTTAGCTCCTAACAATGGCATGTTTGGCTTGCAACTCTTTTCCAGAAAGAAATTCATGTTTTATAAAACCTAATTCCTTGGACAGCATTATTTTTAGTGAATAAAGAAGTGAAACAAATAGATAAAGATTGCCTAAATTGTGAAGACTCTCTTCTCAGAGTTATGATAGTTAACTGGACCTCATTTTCTAACCTGGAAGAAAATTATTGAAGGTTGAAGATGCGTATTCCTCATTCAAGGGCAATAATTCATTCCAGCTTCTTAATTTAACTGGTCTTTCTATAGATTATAGATAACAAAAAGCTTGTGAAATTCTTTCTCATCAGCATAACATTTAGAACATAGTAATTCTAAAACTTATAACTAAGGTTAGCTAAATGCCTTATAATGACATAGAGTACCCTGTATTCCCATTCTTAAAATTTCTGGAAATTTACACTCCTCCTGGCAAGTTTAGCTGTTAGATAAATATGACTAGCTCATTGTATGTTTCAAGCAATCATTTTGTCTTTCTATGACTGAAAAATTGTTACAACACATGACTAAATTGAAAGTATCTGAATAAACTCTAGGAAGATTATAGTTAGTTTTCTCCTTACCCCAAGTTAACCCTGCCTAGTTTGGAACTTTCTTAGTACTGCTGTGTGTACTAAGAAAGAAAACTTCTTAACTCATTCATTTGTAGTTGGTCTTCTGTATTATGGCAGTGATTTATGGGAATGAGTTTTCAGGGTAGGGCTCTTTGAAAAGTACACATAGAGCCCCCCCTCTTATTTTTGAAATAAAATTTTGGTTTTACTTATCTTCATTTTATTTAATTGAATCATTGCCACTGCAATGTGTGACTAGTTTTATTATACGTATGCTTATATATTGCACACATCAGGACTGTGATTAGGCCGTAGCTATAAGCTATAAGCCTTACCCTGTAATGTGTTTTTAAAAAGTCATTTTTAACTCCATTTGTTGGAGATTTTACTTTTAACTTTGGTGCTTGGTCAAAGCTGACCCCAGTGGTAGCATCAGACCCATAGGATTATGGTTGAGTTCAGCCTAATGTTCTCTTTGTATTTTTGCCTCTTTACTTCTGTTAAGGGGCCATTTTAAATGGTATTTGTTTCTTATTTTTGCCTTGAATTTGTAATCTTTGTTTTAGTCTTTCTGTTTGTTTGCTCAGGATAACTCTTGCCACATTTTAAGATAAAATAATTTTGTTTGCTTATATAATACATTGTATGTTTGGGGGTCAAAGGAATAATTCTCTGATGTACTAAAGAGAGTTAAGTGAAAGAACAAAAACTGAAGCATTTGGGTATTTAGATAGAGTTCCCCAAATAAAATTTCCAAATGGAATGTCCCTCACTAATTCCTTCTCCAGTTTGAAAGGTTAGTATCTTATATCTCTCCCTTTTGGATCTCCAGAAACTGTTTGGGATGGTATGCCTGTCGGTGTGAGGCAAAATCAATTAACTTGATGAATTTAATAAGAAAGTTATTGTCAGTGTAGTCCATTTCCCTCATTCATATTTAATTGGAGCATTTATCATGAGAAGAGGCATTATATATTGGCACTAGAGCTTATAGAACTTTATAACTGGATAAATTGGTTCTTGAGAATTGTATCTTAAGATATCGCTTTAACATAACATGATAAAATAAAAAAAAAAAAGACCGCTTTTTGTATAATTAGGCCCTTGTGGTCTTGCACTGATCTCTTTAGTGATGTTTTAAAGGATGATCAGCATTTAAATTTTTGAAGTTTCATTTTATTGGATTGTAATCTTCCATTTAATGTCTTAAAATATTACACAATTGACTGTTAACTGTATAAGTCAGAAGACCTTAAAAAACTAAATAGTAAAATTTCTGGCTACTTGCCTTTTAATTTAAAATATGAATGAAGTACTTTATGAATAGTGAATAGTAATACTTTTAAAAGGCACTTTACTGGAATGTGATGGTTTTATTTTTACATTTACAGTTTTCTACTCTGAACCCTCGTTTGTTTCTGTAGCTTTTCTTATATTTAGCTTTCCAGATGGGAACCTCCATTGCTTAGCTTTTCTATACATCTGGTGCAGCATATTGGCTAATCCACTGTGCATAATCACTGTTAGCAATCCCATTCTTTCTCATTCATTCTTCTAGAGGTCTCAGCACAATCAAAGAAGGATGCAAATTAAGTTAATTGTGGTGTTCCTTTATTTTTACAGTTAAAGACACAGTTAAATGAAACACTCACAAAGCTTAGAACTGAACAAAGTGAAAGACAGAAGGTAGCTGGTGACTTGCATAAGGTAAGACACTGCTTGTCTTGAAGATGCCATATCATCATGCTATGTTGTGCCTTGAATCTTAAGTAAACATACTGCAAATTCTGGATTTTTTTTTTTTGCATATTAATGTGTTTATAAATTTAAGATGTTTGTTCTACAATTGCATTTTTTGAACTAAACTTTTTGGCTTGTTTTTCAATTGTTCTTAATTTGCTTCATTATTTCAACACATGTATATAAGTAATTGTTTTATAAAGTATAGATTAAGTTTTAAATGCAATTGAAGGTACTCTTTTTTAAAAATTTGGTTACATCCATGTATTGTTTTGTTGGGCTTTTCTTATGTAGTTGCTTACAAAATATGTTTCTTTTGATTTTTATAGATTCAAAATGTGTAGACCTTTGATGTTTCAGAAATTTGTTCCTTTCATTTATTTCTTTGTGGAAATATACTTCTTAATCTCATGTATAAATGGGGAGTTTTTAAGATTACATTTCTTACTCTCTACATTAGGATGGCAAGTTATTTGTAATTCTGTTTTTAGATAGTTTCAATAGTGCAAGTCACATATGCTTAACAAAGCTGCTTTAGAGCTATGATTGTGTTTGTGGGAGTCATTAGCAAAACAAATAGTCGCTTTTTTAAAAGTTGAAAGAAATATTTTTGTTTTGTATGATACAGCTTCTAATTGTTACGTAAAAGTCTAGGAATCCATTAAGAGTACGTTTAGCATGATGAAAAAATAAGTGTAGGAATCCAGAATTGCTTCAAATTATTTTGGCGTTACTGTTAACCAGTAGATAAAATGTGAACTCAGGATGTTTGTTTCAGAACTCAGGATGTTTGTTTCAGAAGTAGGTTCATGATACATTGTCAAGGATGAGCAATCTGACTTACTTTGATAGGTGATTTTAATTTTTGACCTCTTGATCAAAATATAAAACATGCAGTTCCATGTCTCAGGTATTAAGGATATTAAACAGGTGCTCAAAGATATGGATGTACCATGTTATTTATGATTGCTAATGCAACAGTAGAAGACAGTGACTGCCCCTTATCTGTAGACCAGAAATACTGTGCAACACTTGATTAGAAATGTACATAAATATTTATTGATATAAAAAGTTAACAAAATACTTTGTAAAACAAGCAAGTATAAAATAGGTATGTTAAAAGCCCATTTATATGAAATTTTCTGCCCAAATTTTCTGCTAGCACTTGTATGTATATAAGAGGGATCTGGACAAGAGGGTCAGAGCAAAGCCACTATTTAGGATTTGTGGGGCATATATGGTTTCTCTCACATACCCTTCTTTGTGTGTTTAACACAACCCTTTAAAAATGTGAAAACCCCTCTTAGCTTGTGAGCTATACAAAAACAGGCTGTGGCCACATTTGGCTGATGCGTGATCTAGACTAATGTTAACCTAAATATCAACTGTGGCTATTTCTTCTTTTAATTTCTTTATACGTTTTTCTCTGTTGTTTGAACTTTTTAAAACAGCATATGTTTTTATAATCTGGTCAAGGAGGAAACTTTTAATTTTGGAGGAAAAAACTGAATAGATTGGCTTTCCATTGTATTTTTTTTTTTTTTAAAGACACATTTATTCAGCGTCATGATCAGACTATTACATTTAGCAATCAACAGCATGGGTGCAAAAAAAAAAAAAATCTACATTAAAACCCTTTGTTGGAATGCTTTACACTTTCCACAGAACAGAAACTAAAATAACCTGTTATACAATTAGTCACAAATACAGTCCTCGAGTTTTTTGCCCATACACATGAGTATTGTCTCAAACATGTCTTCTTTGTAGCAGCTAGGCCCTGTCACCACTGTGCTTGGCTGAGTTCACAAATCTGTTGTAACCTGTAGCTTCCCTGTCACTTCTCTGGCTCTCCTCTCCTGCTAAGCTTTGTTTCCTGGCAGTAATTAAAACCTTCTGCCGCTGCCATAGCTACTGCTGCTGCTGGAACCACCATAGCCACCTTGGTTTCGTGGTTTGGCCAAGTATTGGCCTCCACCACCATAGGGGCCAGAGCTCCTGCCTCCAAAATTTCCTCCTTTCATGGGTCCAAAATTTGAGGATTGATTGTTGTAATTGCCAAAACCATTGTAGCTTCCACCACCTCCAAAGTTGCTTCCATCATTACCAAATCCGTTATAGCCATCCCCACTGCCACCATATCCACCACCACCTCGACTGCCACCAAAGCCACCTCGACCACTGAAGTTCCCTCCACGACCAAAGTTGTCATTCCCACCAAAACCACCTCCACGACCACCACCAAAGTTTCCAGAACCACTTCGACCTCTTTGGCTGGATGAAGCACTAGCCATCTCTTGCTTAGATAGGGCTTTCCTTACTTCACAGTTGTGGCCATTCACAGTATGGTATTTTTGAATGACAATCTTGTCTACAGAGTCATGGTCATCAAATGTTACAAAAGCAAAACCTCTCTTTTTGCCACTGCCTTGGTCAGTCATGATCTCGATCTCTTCAATTTTCCCATACTGTTCAAAATAATCTCTTAGGTGATGTTCTTCAGTGTCTTCTTTAATGCCACCAACACAAATCTTTCTCACAGTTAAGTGGGCACCAGGTCTTTGAGAATCTTCTCTTGAGACAGCCCTCTTTGGTTCCACAACTCTTCCATCCACCTTGTGTGGCCTTGCGTTCATGGCTGCATCCACCTCCTCCACAGTGGCATACGTGACAAACCCAAAGCCTCTGGAGCGCTTGGTGTTTGGATCTCTCATTACCACACAGTCCGTAAGCGTTCCCCATTGCTCAGAATGGCTCCTCAGACTCTCATCGGTTGTTTCAAAGCTCAAACCTCCGATGAAGAGCTTCCGCAACTGTTCAGGCTCTTTGGGAGACTCTGACTTAGACGTGACGGCGGTGGGAGGGGAGACTTAAACGATGCTTACTCTGCGGCGTCCACGGGCAGAAAAGCGGCTTTCCATTGTATTTTGAGATGAGCTTTAATCTTGTAAAAAATATGTAAGAAAATCACTTTTTTTTTTTTTTTCCCTCGTAATACTCCATTGTAGTATTTAGAGGCTACCACGTTGCTTTCCTTACAGGCTCAACAGTCGCTGGATCTTATCCAGTCAAAAATCGTAAAAGCTGCTGGAGACACTACTGTTATTGAGAATAGTGATGTTTCCCCAGAAATGGTATGCATTTTCTTTTACCCCAGATCTCTAGCTAATTACCTTGTAAATTACATGAAGAATAAAAATGTGCTAGATCTGTTTCTGACTAAAAAATAATGCCTTTGTAATGTACTTCCATCAGTTATGTTGCATTCTTACTGAAGGTCATCTTTTCTTCCAGATATTTTATCTCTGAAATGCACTGTTTTTATTAATGTTTGTTTTCACTTTAGCTTGTAAGATAGTACATTAATTGTAATGTTTGTGTTGGAAGTATTATGGTATATTGCTGAAGAATGTGGACTTTGTTAGACTGCCCGTGCTTGAATCCTGACTCTGCTACTTAGTAGCTGTGTGACTCTGGACAACTTTCTGTAGCCTCTCTGTGCTTTGGTTGCCCCATCTGTGAAAGGCACTGATAATAGTACCAATCCTGTAAGGATTGTTGATGGGAATAAATGAGTTACTATCTAAAACACTTAGAATAGTGCGTAGCACTTAAAATAGTGCTGCCTAGCACTTCGGGCTCAAGATATGTGAACTTTTACTGTTACAAATGTGCTCTCCTTTGGTGTCTGGCAGATTTTTTTTTTCTGAAAGGAGAAATGGATTTACAACTACTAAATCAGGGTCTAGATTTTTGCCTTTGTTGGCCTAGTGACATAATATAGCTTTCTTTGGTGCAATCTAATTTGCATCACTAGATAGCAAATACTGTTTCTGTATGTGGTTTTTGTTAATTTTTATGTCATTTTCAAGATTTTTCATGTTTGTATTTAAAACAAAATACTTTCTGTTTTAGGTTGCAAATGCCTTTTCCTCATGTTTGGAGTTTTTTTTTTATCACTTTCCTCTTCTTTTTAGGAGTCTTCTGAGAAGGAGACAATGTCTGTAAGTCTAAATCAGACTGTCACCCAGTTACAGCAGTTGCTTCAGGCAGTAAACCAACAGCTCACAAAGGAGAAAGAACACTACCAGGTATTAGGTAAGAATAACTGAAGTACTGTTGTCTGTTTACGGCTGGTTGACAGAGTGTATGTGAGTGTATTTGTAGTGGGGGTTTACCAGGACTATGGGAGCTCCCATTCCCCTCCTGGAAGTAGTCCCTCTTTCTTTCTCTCAGCACCTGCAGATGACAGCTTTAGCTTTCTTGGAGTTTTATTTCCATTTCTTTCATATTTTGGTCTTGCAGCTTGGAGCGGGGAAAACCTTTTGTTTTTGCCTCCTTTGACCTTCTTAAAAAACATACTCTCTTGTGACTTGTTTACCTAGGTTTTGTTGGATAATATGGGCAACTACTTCTTTAGTTGATCCTGATCTTAGTTCGGGTAAAGTGTCTGTGTGATTTTTTCTTTTTTTTTTTTCGTAATGACTTGGCAAAATAAAATGACTGTAATGTTTTTACTGATGGTAGATGCTGAATTGAAAATCAAGTCATCACAATTTCTTTAAATTGGAAACTGAGTTTTTACTTAAGTCTGCTTGTAAGGTAATCAAAGAAATCCTATTTTTTAACTCCTAAAGTGAGAGTCTTAATTGAAGACAAATAAACCTATCATTAAACAAACCATATTATGAAATTTTATTGCCCTCCAGATATATTAGGTGTCCTGGAAAAGTTGGATGGATTGCCATTTTGGTTATAGGGGCATTCTATCTCACTTTTATAGAATGATTGTCATCTCGTCTGCCTTAGCATAAACTCTCCTTTAAAATGCTATTCAGGTCAGTTAGCTCCACAAGATTTTGTAGACAAAGCCAGCTCATTCTATTAACCTGTCCGCAAAAATAATTATACCTTAATCTTTTATCCTTGGTAAGCTAACCTCTCCATTGCCTGTAGTTAAACTTCTGCCACATTACTTCCCTTCTCTAAATTAGTAAATAATCTGCTTCCTGCATCACTGGTAACTCTCTTTTCCATGTCTTCAGCCTTACTCTCTTCCCTGCACATGCTCCTTCTGTTCAGTCTTGAAAACCTGCTCTAATGTCTTATTTTAACCTTTCTTCAGGTTACCACCTTAATTTTTTTTTCTTAAGATTTCATTTATTTATTTTGACAGAGAACAAGAGAGGGAACACAAGCAGGGGGGGAATGGAAGAGGGAGAAGCAGGCTTCCTGATGAGCAGAGAGCCAGCCCGATGCGGGGCTCGATCCCAGGACCCTGGGATCATGACCTGAGCCGAAGGCAGACGCTTAACAACTGAGCCACCCAGGCACCCCTCACCTTAATTTTTTTTTTTACATCACTGTTTAACAGAGATTCTTAAAATAAGAAACTATTCTCATAATATCTACTTCTTTAATTGCTATTAACAGCTCCATGTACTCTAGAATGCCATTCCAATGAAAACTTTTTTGCTGAGGTCATTAGTGATTTCCTGATACGGAAAGTATAAGAAAGTATAAATTTCCAGTATAAGAGACTGAAAGTAGTTATGAAATATGCTAAATAGGCTGAAGTCAGTCCATAGGCCTTGGTGTGATAAGGAAAGTGCTTCATTTCTGAGAGCCTAAAAAATTGTAAGATTACTTATTACCCCATGCCTTTCAACCTTGTCGGTAATATCTCTCCAGCATCTCATAGGTGTTCTTTAATAATTCTTTTTCTTCCCAAACACGTGTCTGCTCATATTAAGTCTTAGGAACCTATTTCCACATTGGTCGTCTTCCTATTAAATTTGAGACTTATACTGATTATTGGTAGTATAACACTTTTATTTTTCAGATTTTTTCTTCCTGATTTATGAAATTGTAGCAACTTGTTAAGTATGTATATCCTGGCAACACAGCTAAAACTGAACTGTTGTTTGGCAGGCAGCTCCCCTAAGTGATAACTCTTTGGTCAGCTAATGAATGTAAGTCCAAGTTTGGCAGGTGAGAAGGTGGTTGAGCATCAGCAGTGCAATGTGAAGGGCAGAATGGGTTGGATAGAATGGATTGTCTGAAGACAGGGTCTACTAGGCACTTGAGAACTCTTTCTTCTATAGGTTCTACCCGGCATTGGCAGTGGTAACCCCTCCCTACAGATTCCTTGGTTCCCGCAGCCTTCTTTGTTTTGTTTTGGTTTTTTTTTAAAGATTTTATTTATTTATTTGAGAGAGAGTGAGAGAGAGCATGAGAGGAGAGGGTCAGAAGGAGAAGCAGACTCCCTTCTGAGCAGGGAGCCCGATGTGGGACTTGATCCAGGGACTCTGGGATCATGACCTGAGCTGAAGGCAGTTGCTTAACCAACTCAGCCACCCAGGTGCCCCCACAGCCTTCTTTGTACCCTTTAAATGTTTGTTACCCGGAGCCTGCTTCTCCCTCTCCCTCTGCCTGCCACTCCGCCTGCTTGTGCTCTCTGACAAAAAGTAAATAAAATCTTTAAAAAAAAAAAAATAGGGGCACCTGGGTGGCTCAGATGGTTAAGCAACTGCCTTCGGCTCAGGTCATGATCCCGGAGTCCTGGGATCGAGTCCCACATCGGGCTCCCTGCTCAGCAGGGAGTCTGCTTCTCCCTCTGACCCTCTTCCCTCTCATGCTCTCTATCTCTCATTCTCTCTCTCTCAAATAAATAAAATCTTAAAAAATAAAATAAATTTTTGTTACCCAGTTTTGAACTTCAGCCATCATTTTTGCTTGATACATTCTCCGTCTTGTGAATTCATTTACTTATTTCTTTTTAGGGGGGTGGGGTGGTGGGAAGGGACAGAGCGGGGAGGGAGAGCAAGAATCTTAAGCAGGCCCAATGCCCATTGCGGAACCTGACACAGGGCTCCATCTCACGACCCTGAGATCACGACCTGAGCTGAAATCAGGAGTCTGATACTCAACAACCTGAGTCAACCAGGCACCCCTCTTGCGAATTCTTTTAAAACTAGTACCTGTATTGGATGAGAAAAACAAACAAACAAAAAAAACCTACTACTACCTAATGATTAAATTGGAAATATAGCTGGTTTAATCATCGAAATGTGGGTAATAGGCTAATATCTGATGTCAGGAAACTTACTTCTTTTTAGTATATACCACAAATACATATGAATTGCTTAAAATAATGCTATACATATTTGATAAGGGAAAAACAGTTTTTGAAAGGCAAAAATGGGATGATGATATGCAGTTATTTAGTTTTCTAAATCCTAATATTCATTACTTAGCATTTCTCTGAGCTGTAGGGGGTATATGTATTGATCTTATATCCTTAATTTGTAAGACCTTAACCTTTCTTTTCTTTTGGAAGTCTTCCTATCCATCTCTTATCCCTCCACCCCAAAAAAAGAAGATTGTCACCTCTTCCCTTCCTTTGTATGAATTAAGATACTTTTTTCTTTTTTTTAAGCTTTGGACTAACAACACTAGTACTTGATAGTATGCTTTTTTTTGTTCCCAGATATCTATTTTTCCTTATGTTTCTTTCATATTTGCTTGCCTTCTAAGTGTTCAAACTGTATGTCTGACCATATCAGAAGATTTCATTACTCCATTCTGTTTGGGCTGCTATAACAAAAATGCCATAGACTGGGTGGCTTAAATAACATTTATTTCTGACAGTCCGTGCATGGCAGAAGGGGCAAGGGAGCTCTCTGGGCTCCCTTTTAGAAGGACACTAGTCCCATTCATGATGGTGGAGTCTTCCAAAGGCCCCACTTCCAAATGCCATTACACTGGGGGGTTAGAATTTCAGTATATGAATTGGGGTGGGCACAAACATTCATACCATAACACTCAGGTTCTCTTCCCTTGGAACCAGTTTATGGAATCCTATGGAGGGAAGAGGTTTATTTTAACAGCACTTTATGAGTATCCCACTAAGCTTGAGCAGGCTTCTGACTTGTGGTCATTTGCTTAATCTTCACAACAACCCAGGGCAGTGGGTAGGTAGGTGGTATTATTTGGTTTTTTATTCCATTTTACAACAGACCCACAGAGGTTCTGTAGTTTGCCCAAGGTCATGCAACTCGTAACTGGGTGGATTTAAATTGTGGTGGTCTTTGCCCAACGCCTGCACTCTTAATCAGTACTTTTCTTCTCTAATTCAGGCATTCTGTGCCCTGACCTCTTTTTCTTGCTTTTTTTTTCCTCCTCATTCTGTCTAATCCTTCGTTGCCAGCCTCTTAACCGTTTGTTTTGTCAAGTGTGACTGTGTCCTAAAGTTGGTATTTTGTCAGTAGTGAGTTGGAGAGGCTCTTAATGTTATCCAGAAAAAATTGAGGTGAAGTTTTATGTATGTGTTTTGTATGTATTTGCTCTCCCTATTCCATGTGACCAATAGATTTTTTTTATGATGTTGTCCCTCGTTTCTGAAAGATGTTCTTTTATAGCGGTACTGAAGTATAAGGATTAGTGTTCCAGATAAAAACTAGCTTTTATTTCTACACTTTACACTTGGCTATCACGTAGCTCAGGCTTTCATTTTCCGTGGTGTGTTTACATAGCACTCAATAGCGTCCTGTACCAGTGGGCTGTGTACACTTTCTGATCCACCGTTAATCTTATTCTTAATTAGAGAACATGATAGCCAGTGATAACTTGGCTTTTTCCACTTTCTCATTCTTTTCTCCTCAACTTTTTATTTTGAAAAAGTTCACACATAAAAGTTGAAAGAATAGTGCAACACTCGCACATCCTTCACCTGCTTCATCTCTTTCCATGTATATATGTATTTGGTTAATGTCAAACCTTTTGAAAGTGACTTTCAGATACGACATTTTATCCTTAAGCACTTGGGAATGCATCTCTGAAGAACAAAAGCATTCTCTTACAAATCCATAGAACCACTATCACATCTAAACAAAACCAGTAGTTACATAAAATTATCCATTATTAAACCCATGTTCAAGTTCCCCAGGTATACCGCAAGTATTTTTTAGCTATTTTTCCAAACCAGGATCCAGTCAGAATTTATATGTTGCATTTGGTTAAGTCTTTTTTTAGTCTCTCTAATGACTTTTGAAGCTTAATTTCTTATAGTCATTTTATCTGACTTGGAAAGCTTCCCATGACCTCAGAAAATTTCTGTCTGAAACTTTATTCATGGGGGGAGAGTTGTAAATTTCAGTGCTACTCACTTTATTAGCTTTATATTTTCTTGAGAAGAACTAATAAAAATGGATTCCCAATGTTCTCTTAAATTTTCTAATAGTATTTTTAAATCCCCACATTATTCTGTTTGGTTTGAGGTTTTCACTCATATTTTTAAATCCACCTCAAAAGCTTCTGAATCCTGTGATTTCTCTCTTGTTTTTGATTACCATTAGTATAATTGCTTTGATCCTAGTTGAAAGAGCCATGCTAGATCAAATAGAATATGTATTTTTGGTGTTTGACAAATGTCTTCTGATTGCCTTTTGTTTCTTGTTTTAAAATGAATTTCTTTCTTTCTGATCTTTTACAGAGTGAAGTAACTGGGAAACTGTTCATTCAAGGATAACAGAAGGCATTGTATTATATTTTGCCAAATTAAAGCCTTATTTATGTTTTCACCCTTTCTACTTTGTCAGAAACACTGAACAGAGTTTTGTCTTTTCTAATCCTTGTTAGACTACTGATTTAAAGAGAGAAAAAAAAAAAGCCAACTCTGTAGACACCTTCAGAGTTTAGTTTTATAATAAAAACTGTTTGAATAATTAGACCTTTACATTCCTGAAGATAAAATAAACATGTAATCTTTTATCTTATTTTGCTCAATAAAATTGTTCAGAAGATCAAAAGTGGTAAAGACAATATAAAATTTAACATTTTAATACTGATGTTGTACACTGTTTTACTTAACATTTTGGGGAGTAACTGCCTCTGACTTCAAGAAAACACTTTTTTGTTGCTAATGTAATCCGTTTTTTGTAATGGCGTCAGCAAATAAAGGGATGCTTATTATTCAAACTTGCTCTAATTTTCATTGCGCTTTAACAGATCTCATTAGCCATACAGATCAACATAATTTAGAACACAGTGATTAATTGCAGCTCTTGGACAAGGTAAGATAGGCATTGTTGTTCTAGAGCTTCTGTATGGGGGGTTCTGGGTCATGTGCTGTGCACTTTGTGCAGCAGTGCTGTGCGCCACAGAAAGGGGGAGGCAGGAATCCAGTATTCAGACCCACTACTCCAGCTTCAGGTGGAAGGGCTCTGCTTTTACACTTACTGTTCTTAACTAATGATAGTGTCCTTGTCAGGCACTGTGTTACACAGTTTGCACGTTATTTTTTGTTGAAGAGAGTTTTTTTCTTCATTTTATTTTTATTTTTTAAATCTTATTTTATTATGTTAATCACCATACATTACATCATTAGTTTTTGATGTAGTGATCCATGATTCATTGTTGCATATAACACCCAGTGTTCCATGCAGTATGTGCCCTCTTTAATACCCATCACCAGGCTAACCCATTCCCCCACCCCCCTCCCCTCTAGAACCCTCAGTTTGTTTTTCAGAGTCCATTGTCTCTCATGGTTCGTCTCCCCCTCCGATTTCCCCCCCTTCATTCTTCCCCTCTTACTATCTTCTTCTTCTTTTTTTTTTAACATATAATATATTATTTGTTTCAGAGGTACAGGTCTGTGATTCAACAGTCTTGCACAATTCACAGCGCTCACCATAGCACATACCCTCCCCAATGTCCATCACCCAACCACCCCATCCCTCTCACCCCCCACCACTCCAGTAACTCTCAAATTGTTTCCTGAGATTAAGAATTCCTTTTAATAATTTGATTATTATTTAATTAACCACTGAAAGCTGTCTTGTGCCATTGAATATAAAAGTGCCTGTTAGGCCATAGTGTGGTCTCCTTGCTATTTCAGTAATGCTTCTGCTTAAAATAGCTCTCTTCTCTTGGATATCAGTCCTGGCTTGCTTCTTCACCATCTTGAAATCTGTTAGAATGTCCTCTTTCTCATCAGGTCTTTCTTGACCATCCAGTATCCCCCTCTGCCTCCCTATCGACCTACCTATTTTTATTATAATGTCTATAGCCTCCAGTATATACTTGGTCATACCTCTTCCTCCCACCAGAAAGTAGCTCCATGAGGGCAGGAATCCTCTCTTCTATTCTTTGCTTTTTCCCCAGTCCCGAGCAAGTGCCTGACACTTGTGCTCAGGTACTGAAAGGAATGAATGGATAAAATTCATTTTTGTAGTTTGAGAATTATCTGAAGTGGTGCCGTTTCATATCATCCCGTGTACAACCAGATAGTATTTCTTATTTATTATTTTTTAAAGATTTTGAGCAGGGAGCCCGACGCGGGGCTCGATCCCAGGACCCTGGGATCATGACCTGAGCTGAAGGCAGATGCTTAACAACTGAGCTACCCAGGCGCCCCCACCAGATAGTATTTCTAAAGTATGTAGAGATAAACTGAAGAGGCTGCTCATGGCCACTGATGACTGGCTGAGGATTTGGACTACCCCAGGCCTTGCTGCTTTCAGCAAACCACTGGAAAATTGATCTGAAGGCCAGATACCGTATCATCATCATCATCATCATCATCTCTCAATCTTTTTCCTTGACTATTGCCTATAAAGATACCCATGTCTTTGCCATCTGAAAAAAGCAAACAGAAATCCCACCGTTCTTTTGCCATTCTCTTTCATAGCTTAGTTCCTCAGAAGAAATGTGTAATTGTATTATTTTTCAACCTCTTCGTATGTTTGAATTTTTAAGAAATTAAAATAATTTTTAAATTATTAAGAATTCAGTCCAATCTCTTATTGTGTCCCCCTCCCTCAATATCCCAACCAAATACACATTCATCTTTTTGCCTGTGATGTGGCAGGAAGTTCACAACATGGCCTGTTCCAATTTGGGACAGTTTTAAAATTGTCTCTTCCATCCTCAACTGTCCACCTTTCCCTAGTGTGTTATAAGCAGATCGTTGAGAGAGGAAAGGGGCATCCAGAGAGAGTTCTGTGCTCTCTGTCTCTAGTGACTCCCCTTGCCACTACTGTAGCCAGTTGAGGCAGGAAGCCCTAAGAAAATTACTCAGGTTGAGGAGAACCAACAGGGAGGGGAGAATGACCAATGCACAATGTTCACAAAATCAGGCATGTGTTGTAACAAGATCTATTCTAATGGATTTCAGTGTAACAGTGCCAAAAGCTCGCTGATGGGGTTTCAGACTCCATGTGGCAATTAATCTGTAATTATAACATGTTGAGTTTTGCTCTTGTGTCTGAGAATATCCACAGTGGTCTGAAATGGATGCTGCTCTGTTTTCCAATAATGTATCTGGATACAGAGGCCAGATTTTCTTTGTATACTTCAACCCAGACAGCATACCACAGCAGATTGCACGCAGAAGCAGTTGGCTTCCATTAGGCCAGATAGTAAAGAAATTTGCGAACATGTAAAGTAATGCAGTTTTCTCACTACATCCTTTTGGTTGGTTTTATTTTGGAAAATGACATTACATTTCACGAAAACATGTTTATTATGTTGTTTTAAAATAAATGAACATTTAAATTTTTTCTTGGTTTGAATTTCTACTGCACTGAATATTATAGAAATAACAAAAAAGCTTTTGAAAGTGTAAAGGATTTCTGAGACCAAAAATTTTAGAGCTGCTGGTCTTAGCGTGTTGGTTTTTTCCCCCAACACTGGGGAACTCTGTCAGCACTTTCTTACTGTATTTTGTTTTATATTTAATTCATTTATTAATGAATTAAAAATGATAAAAAACATTTCAGTCTTTTTTTTTGTTTATTTTGTTGCACTTTGCCAATTTCTTGTTCCTAAATTTATTTTCATTTCTTGTTTTCTAATTCATTTTAGACTGTAAGTTCTCTGTACTTCTTTGCATCCCACAGATTTTGATATGTGGGGATTTTGTTGTCTTTCAGTTCTTAATTTTAAGAAATCGTAAGATTTTAAACATACAGAAAATCATGGAAAATAATGGAAAAAAACCTATGTATCCTCTCAGTATCAAATATTAACGTTTTGTCCTACTTGAGGTTTTTTTAAATAAAACATAAGGTACAGTTTAAATAGCTGTGTACCCCTCCCTGGTCCCATTTCCCTCCCTCTCCGGAGGCGTAGCCACTGCACCAAAGGGGATGTTTATCATTTAATTTCATGGTGTTATGCAATTAACATATATAAGTGTACCAGAAACCATGAATTTCACGTTTTTGAACTTTATTTTATATAATCATTCTGCTATTTGCTTTATTTGCTCAATATTAGCTTTAAAATTTATACATGGAGCTTTTCTTCATTTTTAACTGTGGATATGCCATAAGTTATTTGGTATATTCCTCTAAGGGACATTTAAAATATCACCAATTTATGAAAATTTTATGTAAATTTATTTTTATTTCCTTTAAGAGATTATTTTTTTGGAGTGTGTATTTTTCACATCATGGATTTCTTTTTTTCTTTTGAGAGAGAGAAAGCGAGAAGGGGAGGGGCGGAGGGAGAGAGAATCTTGAGCAGGCTCCGTGTCCATGCAGAGCCCAATGTGGGGCTTGACCTCACGACCCTGAGATCACGATCTGATCAGAAATCAAGAGTCAAGGATGCTTAACTGACTGAGCCATCCAGGCGGCCAACATCATGGATTTTTTAAGTGTTGTTTCCTAATACTGCATTTGGTCTGTGAATATGACTTGTATGACACCAATTTCCCGAATTTGTGGAGACTTTAGAAGAAAGAAATTAAAAACAAAAACCAAAAATCATTTAGCTTTGGTTTAGAATAAAAGGATCTATCAGCAAGAATGCTAAGCTTTGGCAGGAAATGATTTCATTAAATGAAGTAATTTGAAATCTCAAATTACTTTACCAGGCTAGTTCTTATCCTCTTCAGTTAGAAAATGAGAAAGAATTGGGTAATATTATTTTCTGGTGATCTCAGGAACACAGGAAACAGAGTCAAAGAGGTGGGTAAGATCTTATTTACATTTATGCATTCTCTTGCTATGAAGAAGTCACGAGTTTTTGAATTAAGAGCAGGTTCTTTCTGAGCTATTCAGTACAGAGTTCTTGGGATTTCATTCATTGCCAAAATACAGAGTTTCTGTTTATTCATTTCAAAATCTCTAAAACATGGTATTGTTGTAATCCATAGATGATAGTTGTAGGAAATGGAAATTCGTTCTTACTTACGTTGATGGATTGTGTTGATAAACATGGTTGATAACCATATCTCCATATCTAAATTGTGCAGGCTTTTCAGCCCTGGGCATCTAGTTTTTCTCCTTGCTTAGCTGTGCAAATAATAAAACAATATGGCTCTAGTAAATTCTAACAAATGGAACAATGAATTTTCTTCCAATTCCTTGGTTGCCAGTGGTCAATATTTTTAAATATTCCAAGCAAGTGAAGAGAATGGATATTTTCTTTCTTTTTTTTTTTTTAAGATTTTATTTATTTGACAGAGACACAGCAAGAACACAAGCATGGGGAGCAGGAGAGGGAGAAGCAGGCTGCCTGCGGAGCAAGGAGCCCGACATGGGGCTCGATCCCAGGACCCTGGGATCACGACCTGAGCCGAAGGCAGACACTTAACGACTGAGCCACCCAGGCGCCCCAGAGAATGGATATTTTCTATTTGTTAAATTGTTGATTGATACATTCCTGCCATGTTTCCGGTGTATTAGGTCTGAGATGGGGCTCAAGAATTTGCAGTTTGGAATGAGTTTCAAGTGATGCTGATGTGGGTTTGGTGACCACACTTGGAAATATGCATTATGGTTTTTAATTTTCTTTTCTTTTGCAGTTTCTTGTCAAATGAGTGTTCTTATTTTTGAACATTGCTAAATATTAATTATTTTTATATCCTCTTTATAATTTCTACAAATTCGAGGAGCTGGAGAGAGATTGCAGCGTGTCAGCCTACTACATTGAAAACAGAATTCTCCCAAAACTTAAAAACGATGTAAAGTGATAATTGGTGGTTTTCTTGGTGTTTCTTGATATTTCCAGGTTATGCCACACAAGGAGTATTTTTTTAAAAAACAAGTTTATCTGGTGAATTTCTCTATCCCCACTACTCCAAACCTGAATGTGCATGAATGTTATTCTTCATATTGACTGTTAGAATTTTTCTCTCCTTAAAGGAAGAATCAGTTGGAATAAAGATTGAGACCTTGACTCCTATAAAGTTGATTATGGCTCTATAATAAATTACCACAAACTTAGAGGCTTCAAACAATACAAACTTACTGTCTTACAGTACTGGAGGCTAGAAGAACCAAATCAATTTCAGTGGACTAAAGGTGTCAGCAGGGTTGGTTCCTTCCAGAGGCTGTCGAGGAGAATCTGTTCCCTTGCCTTTTCTGGCTTCTGGGGGCTCCTGCATTCCTTGGCTGGTGAGCAGCCCTTGCTTTTATCATTCCAAACACTTGCTTCTCTTGTCACATCTAATTCCTCCATTGGTCTTCTTGCCTTCCTTCTATGGGGCCCCTTGTGAGTATATTGAAGGCCCACCTGGATAATCCAGGATCATCTTCCCATCTCAAAATCCTTAATCCCAGCTGCAGGCGCCCCTTGCCATGTAACATCACATAGTCACAGATTCTGGGGATTAGGATGTGGCTGTCTTGGGGGGAGGGGCATTATTAAAATGACTGCAACTCCAAAGACCTTCATCTCTTTCACACCTATGACCACACCTTGAACCTTGTAATTATTCTCCAGCATCCTATCCTCTGATACAATCCCCACATCATTCTAGATCTCTTGGCCTCTAAATGCCACTGTTCCTGTTCATTTGCCCTTATGGAGGCCTTAGCCCCTTGACAGCATTTGAAAAAAAGTTACAATGCCTATTGACTTTATTCCTTTCTCTATGGTCCATCATCTTTTCAGTTCTTTTTGATAAACTAAGTTCCATTACCCTGTCCCTCACACACACCCAGCAAAGAGCTCTAAATCTGAAAAAAGTGGAAGCAAATGTGTGAAGTGGTGAGATTCTGAAATCTGCAGGACTGAAAATGGAAGATGGAAATGGTGCTACTGCTTTTAATTCCCATGTCCACTCTGATGTCATATAAGGGTTCAGAGTTAGCAACAAGTTAAGAGGATTTTTCAGAGATTGCTCTACTTGTGCTGTGAGTCACACCACCAGAGGTAGAAATAGATGGTGGGTGGAGGGGCTCCTTCATCTTCAGTCAAGAGGGAAGGCCTTCAATGGGCCCGTCTATAGAGCTTGTAATGCATCCTCTGCATTTGGAAAACAGTGGACTGGGGAATGACTCCTGGAAAATCCAAAGGCCAAAAGGTGGTTGCGTTGATGGCAGGTTAGAGGAGAGGTGGTTATGCTGAATGGCTTGCATTACCCACATTTTTCAGAATGAAAGATTTATGTGGATATCTGCGATGGGCCAGACAGGAGGCACAGGAGGGAGAAAGCCAGTGGGATTGTCTTGGATTCTGTCCAGAGGGACCATCGGAAGGAGGAAAAGACCTCAGCAGACAAAAGCTAAAGGTACCACCCGCTGCCTGCGAGTTGAGGAAGAAGTAAGCAGCAAGTTGGAATAGAGATGCTCTTGCCCTCAAGGCAAGTGTAGGTGAGAGAGATCTCCATGGCTGGGAATGCAGGATCAGGTTGATGGAGTCACACCAAAGAGCTCACATCCCAGAGTCAGTGCTTGGAGGAGAGCTGTGCAGAAGCATACTGGGTGGGCAAGAAATCATCTTAGTTTAGCCCCTGGGGCTTCTTTGTTCCCACAGCATGTTATAGCCTCATAGCATGGTCCCACATACAGCACAGCTATTTACCCCTGAGTTGTGGTGGGAGAGTGGGACGCCATGTGTGCAGTGCCCTGGGTGATGTTAATCTTCCTCCGTCCCATGGTGAACTAGATCAGCCTCATAGAGTAAACACTTGCAAGGGGCTGGCACGTGCACTGAGGTGAGTCTGAGGCGGGGGAATTGGGTCCTTGTTGCCCGGAAACCAGTTTAGATCCTTTGAGCACCATCTCTCATCCTAATTTATTGGTTGGTTTTATTCTAATTTTGGTTCCAGTGTTAGGATTTTCTACAGATCTCAACAGGAAGTAGCTTCTTGGTGTTGGACCATATCAAGTTTAAGCCCATTCCTTCTTGGCTTCACTTCTCAGGTGCTTTTTGTTTGCTTGTTTGCTTTTTGGCTAGGAATAAAGGCACTTCCTGTGAATATGGGTATGCTACAATATGTTTATGGCAGATGTGTGACTTTTATTCATTCAACAAGTTTTTATTCTAAGTCTTCTAGAAGGTCTGGGGCTAGGACACGGCAGAGAACAAGAGATTTGGTGGTATCTTCACAGAGCTCAGGGGGCCCCACAGAGTTATAAATCATGGAAACTCCTGTGGGAGGTCCACTGAGCCAAATCAGGGATGGCTCTCAGGAGAACATAATGTCTAAACTAAGGGCTGAAGCGGGAGGCACAGGCAAAGAAGGGACTGTAGAGTGGGGGCTGGCAGAGTGGGAGGAGGGGCTGAAGCAGGAGGTAGAGGAGATGGTGACGGATAATGTTAGGTGAGTTTCCACCTTCATCTAAGTGATTCTGTCCTATTGTTGAGCAGATACATGATAATGATAAGATAGTTCTGTCCATAAAGTTTCACTCTTAGAGCGTTTCTGAGTGAGAACCAGCACATCCATCATGGCACTCATTTTTGGAATGTGAATTAGGAATCAAGACTCAGCTTAAACATACCTTAGTCAGTTTGGGTTCCTATAACAAAATGCCATACACTGGGTGGCTTAAAGACAAATTTATTTCTCGTAATTCTAGAGGTTAGAAGTTGGAGATCAGCGTGCCAGCATGGTGGAGTGAGAGGTTCCTGGTCACAGATTTCTCATTGTGTCCCCACATGGTGGAAGTGATGGGCAAGGGAGCTCTCTGGGGCCTCTTTCATAAGGCACCAATCCCATTCATGATGGCTCCTTCCTTATAGCCTAGTTACCTCCTACAGGTCCCACCTCCTGATACCATCACCTGGGGGTGAGATTTCAACTTACGAATTTTGAGAGGACACATTCAGACCATAGCAAGCATAATCTACTCTGAAACTTTTCTGAGCATATGTGGTCTGTCCACTTAACAGCTACACCCAACCTCCTCTCCTTTGCTGCCTCCCACTATAGAGGCTGAAAGGCCAAATACTCACTTTTCCAGCTTCTCTTGCAGCTAAGGGTGGTGATGTAACCCAGATCTGGGCTGTGAACCCTAAGTAGATGTCTACAGGAGGGGCTTCTAGGAAAGCAAAATCTCATTTGAGTCAAAAAGAAGAAAGAAGAGGAACACCTGAGCTGATCTAGCCCTTTTGCCTTTTCTCTTTAACCTGCCTTGAACACGGACACAATGGCTAGAGATGCAGCAGTCATCTTGTGGCATGTAGGACAAACCAAAGAAATAGCGGAAAAAGAAACCCGCAGATCTTTGAAACTGACCTACCCCGTAACTTCTCATCTCCAGACTTCTGAGTATGTTTAAAATAACAACAACAGGGGCACCTGGGTGGCTCAGTCATTAAACATCTGCCTTCAGCTCAGGTCATGATCCCAGGGTCCTGGGATCGAGCCCCGCATCGGGCTCCCTGCTCCGCCGGAAGCCTGCTTCTCCCTCTCCCTCTGCCTGCCGCTCCCCCTGTTTGTGCTCTCTCTGTCAAATAAATAAAAAAATCTTTAAAAAAAATAACAAAACACCAATTATGTTCAAACCACTATAGTGATTTGCAGCAAAAATCAATCATAATTGTTACACAATGCTGGGCAGAACCTAGTAGTCCTTCCTCTGAATTTCCGTCTTACCTGTTGTACTGTTTTCCTTTCCATTATCCCTGAGTATTATTTTTGGTTTGTCTGTCTGACTTTCCCAATACTGAGAGGTCCTTGGGGTCAGGGACTATCTTACCATTTGGATGACCCCAAAGCTATTACAGTGCCTGGCACAGGATAGCTGCTTAGGACTATTTTCTCAAATGAGTGAAGGATGGAATGAGCGATGTGGCTATGTGGGGATGGTGTGGGCAAGGAGACATACATGAGTGGTGGTGAGGCCGGTGGAGAGGTTGGAGCAGTAAGAATCCAGGCAAGAGGCAACGAGACCCCGAGCTAAAGCAGGATGATGCAGATGAGAAAGGACGGAGTCAGGGCTTACCCAGGAGGCAGAAGGGACAGGACCTGGTTAGGGCTTGGGGAAGGGGAAGGGCTCTAAGATGGCCGAGAGCTCTTCAGTGCCCGTTGGTTTTGGGTTACTCAGACATGTGGGTGCCTTAGTCATCTCGTCTGAAAAATAGGGATAATAGGAATGCACACGTGGGTTTGTTGTAGGAGGCAAATGACAGCGTGTGTAAACTGCTTGTAAGAGTGCCTGGCACATTGTAAGTGTGCGATACATGTTATCAGTTGTCACCATCGTCATCTGTCGATAATGGGGCAGGAAAGCAAGAAAGGAGGCAGGGTGTTGAAAGAGAGGAGGGTGAGGATGAGCAGGAAGGGTGGGGGTTCAGGAGGAATGAGGAGGAAGACCCAAGTAGCTAGCAGTGACTTTAAGATATTCAGCAGCTTCTTGGTCTCAGCCGCTGGAAAGAAAGACTTTATTTAAAGTGGGACTGAAAGTCATTTAATGAGCTCAAAAGGAATGGGATTAGGTAGAGCCTGCTTTTATTCAAGACTTGTGTCAACTGGTTATGCTGCTTTGATTATTGTTTTAAACATGTCCCAGAGGGCTTGGGGTAAGAAATGAAGAGTGGATGATGCTCATTTTTAATGTGAAGAGTTGTAAGCTATTCTGGGGCACAGTAGGAATCTCGGGAGGGTTGTGCCTAACAGATTTTTGAAAAATTAATGAAGCCTAAGAGCAAGAATAACATAAGAGGCACCGTGCGAGGGCCATTAGCCTCGAGGCAGTGGAGGACCCTGTGTGATCAGGCAGTGCAAAATGGTGGGAGGGCAACCATGCTCTTGCTGATGGTACCAGGGGCCTTTGATTAGGTTACAAGGGAACAACGACAAAAGCTCCACTTACTGCATGTGTAAGAGGGTCCAGTATTTTACACGTTCCTCTAATCCTCTTGATTTCCCTGCAAGAGTGAGTTGTTATTATTATGCCCATTTTAAGAATGAGAAAACCGAGGATTGACGAGATTAAAGAACATTTCCAAGATCCACCAACCAGGAAGAGGTAGAACCAGGATTGAAACAAGGTCTGGCCAAGGTTTGGCCGTTTTCTTTTCACTGTGTTGGAGCTCGTGACACTGCTGCTCAGGAATTTTATTGGAGGAGTTCTTGCCTCTGTATTACTGGAGGTGCTTTTCATCTCATACTCAATCTGGAAGTTTACTTCTTGAAAGAGCAGAGTATAAACACTCTATCATGTCCCAATCATGGACAATGCATGTAAATTGAATACTTCAGTTCAATCTAACAGACTTTTGTTGTGTGCAAATAGATGGTTTCTGATTTTCAAGTGACCCTGGCTCCTGGGGGCTGGGTCTGCAGTTTGTCACAGTTCTGTCTGCCCTTGGTGTGGGCTTGCAGGGCCGTCCCGAAGCTTTGAAGGAGTTGAGACCATGATGGAGTTTCCTGCTGGCCCTTTTAGGCACTGGAGTATAAGATCACTAACCTCACTGCAGAGAAGCTTGCGTGGGTTTGGTTGTGTGGCTGATGTCTCGAGTCCCAGAGCATGGTTTTTTGAAAGTATCTTCCTACTGTGCTGTAAGAGGAATTCCAGTCCTCTGCATGCTCGAGGTGGCAAGGGTGGTATTTTCTTTAGCAGGAGGAAGGAAGCATGAGGATAAAAGCATTTCTGTAGTGCCTGCTTTCCCATTTTTCTTTCTCCCCAACTTATTACCTCATAAGACCGCAGAGACCTGGCAAGTCTTGACCTCATCATGGAGTAGAGACAGAAGTTAACCCTTGTTAGGAGGGCTGCCTGGGTGACTCCAATGGTGTCAAAGGGGTTTGCTCAGGAACAAACTGTTCTTCGTCCTGACATCTGCTCATTTCAGGTGCTGGACCTATTTTTGGTAGCCAACTATAGGCATTACTCCACACCATCCCCAAATAGATCTCATGAGCCTGTAATTGCTCTGAACATCTGTGGGCTCATGTGTGTGCACATACACTTTATAAGCTTACTCAAATAACAAGTCTGATGTAGAGTCTTATTTTCCCCCTCAAGATTTTATTTATTTGTTTGTTTATTTATTTATTTGAGAGAGAGCGAGCGAGAGCAGGGGGAGAGGGATAAGCAGACTCCACGCTGAGCACGGAGCCCAACCTGGGACTTGATCTCACAACCCTGAGATCACAACCTGAGCCAAAACCAAGAGTCAGTTGCTTAACTGACTGTGCCACCCAGGTACCCCTGATTTAGAGTCTTAAAGAGCTCCCTATGTATTTTTCTGCACTTCCTCATGATCACTGGCTCCTCTTTATCCACCCGGGTATAAAGTCTTTGAGCCGGAGAATCCATTCTGAACAAAGCCTGGTCTGAACATGCTCTTCTGGTTGTGCTCAGGTGCCTGGGTACCTGGGGGTGGACAGAGACCCTCTCATAGGAGTCGAGGGAACAGTAGGAAAAAGCGTCCTGTGGGTTTACATGTGGCTCTAGACCTGAGACCAAAGGTGAGAGATGGCAGACGGGGACTCTTGTAATGCCAACATTCTTCTTTAGAAGTAAAGTGCGTAACAGGTCATAAGCCAGGCCCCAAAGAGAGAAGTCACTGGAAGATGAGGATACTGGAATGAAAGAAAGTATATTTAAGCACTTACTAGCAGCATGTTTTTCAGTTAAGGAAGAAACGCCTCCCAGCAGGTCCAGAAACCCTAATGGATTTCTAAGGAAGTGGAAACCGCTCCTCCAAGATGCCCTTAGCAACAGCTGTAGCATTTGCACAGGCCTTTGCTCGCCTCAGGCGCAACGCACAAGCCAGGACAAATAGGACTCACCGGTCCTTACTGCAGCTCTGTGAGACAGGCAGTCTCAACCCCGTGTCACACGCCCAGCCGTGGAGACACAGCACCTAAGCCCCCGGCTGGAAACCACAAAGAGATGCAAGGAAGGTTTGCCTCTAAACCCCCAGCTTGTTCTCTTTCCCCTGTTTTGATGACTAAGCTCTGAAGGAATGTCAGTATGAAGCAATTTGGCGGTAGAGCACACCCTGCCTATTTCACAGGGCTGTGGTCAGGATACGGAGCTTACACGTGTGAAAGCATTTTGAGGACCATGCGATGCTATCCAAGTAAAAAGAAGCATGATTATTGTGATCATTGGGTCATTTAATTTTCCACCTCTGTCGATGGATTCTTCGTGTACGTCACGTATGCAATCACTAGGGGGAGGCAACAGACAATGCATATAAGCCGACTTCCTCTTGGAAGGAAAGTGGATTTTTCTTGTAAGTGATGCTCAGGGGTTTAAGACAGAAAAGCAAAGGTTTTGCTGGCAGCCATTCTAATCAAGGTTTGATCTTGTGTTTTTGTTGAAATGTTTCCACAAAGGCATCCTAGACTCCTATGAATGCTTTTGAATAGTGGATATTGCCCCCAAAAATGAATGGATGATATTAAATGCGAAGAATTGACTCTTTCTCTTTGTTCTCTGACTTCTTGCCTTCTGTCTCCTTTGTGATCATTTTTGTTTTTGTGGAGGTTCGGCTTCTCCTTCTTTCTCTCCACTTCATTTCACCGCAGTAAGGTACATTCTTGACCCTTCCCATCCCTTTAATAGTGTTCTTCTGAGCTGGCCTCTTTGACTATTGTATATAGACCATTCGATGGCTATTTCTATGTCATTGTCATCTGCATTTTTCTCTTTGTTGTGTTCTCTTTCCATTTTTCTAGAATTCAACTGCCTTCTGCTAGGTGGAAAAAAAATGTTGGACTAGGAGTTCAAGCCCAGTGAATACCCCTTACTCACTAGTTGATCTTGAGACATAGTGGAATTCCACTGAGCCTTTGATTCGGGGGAAATTATAATTTCCATGTTTGCCATCCAGGCAAAGCACTATTTATTTTGTAACCCATGTTAATCTGGCTCTTGTCTCTGCTGTGTATGCAGAATTATCCAAATAGTCCACCTACTCTCCTACTTGAAGTATTTCTGGGAGTCAGTCCCCAGGTACTCCTGAAGAAGCCCACCTGCAGTGTCTATTCTGTTTCATCAGATGATCCCTCAGCCAGAGTAGATTCTTCTGTGGCTGCCCTGGAACCAACAGAGATGCATGGGGCTCCGTTGCTAAAGGGAAGAGCGGCTCTCTTACTTTTGTGTTACTACCTGTTAGAAGGGTCCCAAAGCAGTATTGTTAAAGCTTCCATGGAGAGTCTCCTCTCTCACATTCAGGACTGGCTGGAGGTGGATTCATATAATAGCCCCCACACTTTTATCTTGAGACCCTCTATCTCCTTTAACAACCAAGGACCAATCAGTTGTGCTGAACTCCTTCCCCATAAGATGTTTCCTACTTTTCTCCTCCCCTCTGAAAACAGGTTATTTGTTAGGCATAATATAGTTTTTGAAACTATTAGAGGACAGATCTTGAGTTCTTCCCACAAGACTATGTCCCATGCACATAGACTATTGTTAGACTGGTTCCCATGGCTACTGAGCATGTCCGGACCCCTGTAGGGGACAATGGGAAGCTCTGGCTGAAGATAAGATCTCTGTTTTGGTTGAAACCATAAGTATCCTCTTGTCCAGTCCTTCGTGGTTCTTCTTCCTTCACATTTCCCTTAATCTTTTTCTTTCATTTTATTTTTTTAATTATTTTTATTTTTTAAAAGATTTTATTTATTTACTTCTTTGACAGACAGAGGTTGGGGCGGGGAGAGCACAAGCAGGGAACGCAGCAGGCAGAGAGAGAAGCAGGCTTCCCGCCGAGCAGGGAGCCCGATGCGGGGTTCGATCCCAGGACCCTGGGACCATGACCTGAGCCGAAGGCAGATGCTTAACCCACTGAGCCACCCAGGCGCCCCCATTTTTCTTTCATTTTAAATACTGCTCTTGCGTGTTCACAGAAAAGCTGAAGGGGACATGTCAAGAGAACACATAATTTGTTTAAAGGGGTTCCCCTAGGGGCGCCTGGGTGGCTTAGTCGTTAAGCGTCTGCCTTCATCTCAGGTCATGATCCCAGGGTCCTGGGATCGAGCCCCGCGTGGGGCTCCCTGCTCCGCGGGAAGCCTGCTTCTCCCTCTCCCACTCCCCCCTGCTTGTGTTCCCTCTCTCGCTGTGTCGCTTTCCATCAAATAAAATAAAGGGGTTCCCCTAACAAAATTTGGGACAACTTGAGTATCAAAATTAATATTGACAGTAATGGATAGTAACATGTTGCATTAACAAAAGAATCTACCAGTCTACATTTATAGTAAATAAGGGGTGAAGGAAAAGCCTTTCTTTGTAGAAGAATGTCAGTTAATAAATCCAGAGGAATGACAGAATTACAAAGCCATCACTTTTCAACCACCATCATCATAATTAATTCAGGTAAGGATTACTAATGGATCCTAGAGCCATTGGGTGAAGGATATTCTTACAGTCTCAAAGCATCATCCCTTACATTACTTACTAATTACAAAGGGAAAAAGGCACTTTTATGTTGGAGAAATCTGGCAGACACCACCTTAACTAAGTGATCAAACAACACCAATATTGGAAAAATCAACCTCATGGCCTCTGGTGTGACACATGAAGATACAATATCACCCCCATGGGATTCTTGCCAAAAATGTTGAGCCTGAATCTAATCAAGAAGAAAGAGTCAAACACCCAAATCAGGGAGCTATCCCAGAGTAAAGGAAATTAACAAGACATTTCAACTAAATGCAATGTATGGAGGCGTCTACGTGGTGCAGTCAGTTAAACACCTGACTTGCTTTTCGGCTCAGGTCGTGATCTGAAGGTCATGAAGTGGAGCCCCATGTTGGACTCTACATTTAGCCTGGAGTCGGCCTGAGAATCTTTCTCTCTCTCCCTCTGCTCCTCACCTCGCATGTGCATGTTCTCTTCCTCTCTCTAAAATTAAATAAATCTTTAAAAGAAATAAATGCATGGGACGCCTGGGTGGCTCAGTCAGTTAAGTGTCTGCCTTCGGCTCAGGTCATGATCCCAGGTTCCTGGGATGGAGTCCTGTATGGGGCTCCTTGCTCAGCGGGGAGCCTGCTTCTCCCTCTGCCTGCCACTCCCCTGCTTGTGCTATCTCTCTGTCTCTTTGACAAATAAATAAAATTAAAAAAATAAAAAACTAAATGCAATGTATGATCCTTGATTGGGTCCTGGATATTGGGGAAAAATCAGATTTTAAAGGACAGCATTAGGATAATTGAGGAAATTTGAATATGGCTTGTAATAGTATTATGTCAATGTTAGAAATTATAATTTGTATAATAGTGGAAAAGTTAAAATTAAATTAGAAATAAAATGAAATAAAATAACATTTGTCATTAGGACATCTGGGTGGCTTATTTTGTTGGGTATCCAACTCTTGGTTTCAGTTCAGGTCATGATCTCAGGGTTGTGAGAGATCCAACCCCACCCAGGTCGGGCTCTGTGTTTAGCCCAGAGTCTGCTTGAGATTCTTTCTCTCTCTCCCCCTCTGTCTCTCTCCCCACTCATGCTCTCTCTCTCTCTCCCTCTCTAAAATAAATAATCTTTAAAAAAAATCATTATTGGGGCACCTGGGTGGCTCAGATGGTTAAGCGTCTGCCTTCGGCTCAGGTCATGATCCCAGGGTTCTGGGATCGAGTCCCGCATTGGGCTCCCTGCTCCTTGGGAGCCTGCTTCTCCCTCTGCTTCTCTCTCTCTCTCTCCCCCTCTGTCTCTCATGAATAAATAAATAAAAAATCTTGAAAAAAAAGTTTAAAAAAATCATTATGCATTTGTGTCTCAGAAAAATGATCTCTATTTTTTTTTTTGTCTCCAAATTTTATAGGCTGGTAAATATTCCTGTGATATTTACTTGTTCCTTTTCTGATCTTCTCTCTCAATTTTCTTTGCTTTATTTTTTGGTTACAAGGATCTCACAAAGAAGAGGGAAAATCATCAAGAAATGGCAATTTGAAGGGCAACCTGTGTTATTAGCTGGTGTTCCCTTTCGAGACAATTGTGGGAGAGCCACAGCCTTTGAAGGCAGAGGCCATTTCTGGTTTTGTTGGACAAGTGCTTTTATAGCACTGATTTGGGGTAAGACATTTTTACTTCCTTTGGATTCCAAAAGGCTGCTTATTTAAAAAACCCAGCATTTTATTTCTTTGCTCTTTCAAGCTCAATACCCAGGGCAGACGCCTGGAACAAGGGAGGCTCAATAAATGGGTTCTATGGATCGCATAGTTCCTTGGGCTCTTCTGTGAGCAGTGAAACCTGTAGTTTCTTCCCAAGAGGAGAAATGCTGTTGCTATTTAAAAATTACCATTATTATTGTTATTACTGTTATTATTATTTGAGTTCCAGAAGTCAAAACACCTGGAGGAGGATAAGGTTGACTTCATAAACAATAGGATTGGAAAAAATGAGTAAGTAAGGACAGTCTTTCTTGACAAATGCAAACTTTTTATTGGCTTTGGAGAAATTTCTTAGGTTTTATTTTTTGAATTAGCAAATAAATTGAATTTGATGTTAGGAATATTTCAGTGAAAGGATCATATCATGAGAGCCCAGCAGCAGAGGAGAGATGTTGATAGAAACCCCAGATAAGTCTAAGTGACCCCTGTGTTCCCTGTCCTTGAAGACCACAGAGGTGGAGAAGTTGCAGGTGACGGGCGGATAGCCAGGGGGCCCTGAGGCAGTCTGGTGGGGCCCTGGTATCCTATCTTAGTGCAATGAGAATACCCAAAGGTCCTATGCCCCCTGAAGGAGCAAGGAGGGGCTGAGAGAGGTCCAGACTGATGAAGACACGGTGTGCATTGACATTGATTTAAATTTGACAAGATTAAGTCTACTGCCTTCAGGAAAACAGGGGCTCAGATACCGAAAATGATTTATATAAAATTAATGTTATACCCTGAGAGTCTGAGTCAAGGCCATGAAATTTGAATGGCTATATTTATTTTGTTGGGTTTAGCTGGGGCCTGAACAAATGACCAGGCATTGTTCTGGTGTTACCAAGAGTGGACTGCATCTGAATTTTCTTTCCCCGCTTTGTTCTGGATTAAAAGGTTTCCCAGGACTCTTTCTTGTAGCCCAGTTCTCCTGGGCCATCTGGGATTCCTGACACAGAAGGGCTCTGAGTGGTTTGCAGTGGATCTTCTTCCACATTTCCAGAGCTCACTCCCTATTCTCAGTCTGTGCCCCGTGGCCTGAGATGATGGATAGGACTGTAAAGGTCCTGGGGACACGGGGCTCCAAAGGTGCTCACAGTAGAAGACCATCTGCAGTCCTGAAGAAGCAGGAGGTTCTCTTCCATCCCACACAGCAATAGCATTTGCTGCAGTTTTTCTTTCAGCAGTGCAAATAACTTTCCTGGCGGGTGGGGGTGGTCAGATGTGAGCGTTGGGCAGAGGAGTTGCAGCAAGCATGGTGCACCATGGGGGAAAGGGGAAGCATGCCACATCTGGGGTGGGGGGAGGGCAGCATGGAGCGCGGGGGCGGTAGGGTGGGCACAGGCCATGGCTCCCCACCACACACCCTGCACAATCTCTCTCTGCAGGATGAAAGGCTATGTTGGGAGACGGCAGCTCAGAAAAGCCACTAGCTCCGAGCTGCTGGGGACCTTTAGGTAGTTGTGAAGGAATCACATGGGTGAGTGAGACTTGTGGGGACCCACGGGAGTTATGTGGAAATCTGCAGCTTTAGTAGCCTCGTGGAAACTGCGATTCTGTTTGTGTTCTGAAGTTTGGGGTTTTACATCTGGAGTAATGAACTGTCCTGTCCATTACCCAAGAGACTCACTGTTGTAAGAAACAGAAGGCCCCGTTTGGGGAGGAGAAAATAGGATGCCTCCTACATCCTCAGGAGAGTGTCGGCCAGTGCTAAATGGCTCAAGGATCGTCATGGACTGGGGAGCTGGCTTTTGGGGGTTGCAGCTGTCTGAGGAGGAACTTGTCTATTCTTAAGGACTTACTCCAGCTCCTCTTCCTCAGCACTCCAGATGACAGGTGATCTTGCCTCCCTGGGCTCACCTTTTAACGGAGGGAGCAGCCGTTTTGCAGCCAGCCACCTACCCTAGAAAGGGCACTGGGTGCAGGACACAAACCAGCCGCAGTTTCTTTACCTGGAAAAACGGGAATGGGAAGAAGCTGGGTAAAGAGGGACAGCACATGGCAAAGGAGGTACAAGACGCAGCTTATTATAAAGGACATTCCCAGGACCATGCAAATACAATAAAGCAGGAAGTCAGGAGGAATAAACAAGTTTGTAAATGATGAGATCAAATGGAGTCACAATTTACCTCCCAACTTTTTGGCAGCTAGGGCAAAAAAAAAAAAATGAAGTATAATAACGGGCAAGAGAATTTCTATTTATTAATAATAATAGCTAATATTTCTTGACTTTTCGGTGCTGTTTAGACACTTGCCAGAGAATGTCTCATTTCATCCTCACCACAGGTCTATGTAGAGGTTCTAATTTTTTTTTTTTTAAGATTTTATTTATGGGGCGCCTGGGTGGCTCAGATGGTTAAGCATCTGCCTTCAGCTCAGGTCATGATCTCCAGGTCCTGGGATTGAGCCCCGTGCTGTGCCGGGTTCCCTGCTCAGTGAGGAGTCTACTTCTCTCTCTCTCCCTCCCTCTGTCTCTCCCCCCACCACACACTCGTGCTTCTTTCTCGCACTCTCTCTCAAATAAATAAATAAATAATTTTTTTAGGGGCCGAGGGAGAAGGATGAGCAAACTCCATACTGAGCACAGAGCCCAATATGGGGCTCGACCCCAGGACCCTGAGATTGTGACATGAGCTGAAATCAATAGTTGGATGCTTAACCAACTGAGCCACCCAGGCGCCCCTGAAGAGGTTCTAATTTTCTGCCGATTTTTTATACAAGAGAACACACACACACACACACACACACACACACACACAGGGAGAGAGAGAGAGAGAGAGAGAGAGAGAGAGAGAGATGTTACATAAGTGGGAAGTGGTGGCCCCAGTTACATTAGGCTGACACCAGAGCCCAACGTAAAACCCTTCGCCTAATGTTATGCTGTCTGCCTCAATATATGGAAAAGGGCATGCATACTTCTTTCTGGCTTCTTGATATGCATCATCCAACCAAGAGCTAGAGAGGAGGCCCAATGGGCCCAAACTGATTTAATTTGGTCAACATTATGTTTGTGGCTGGAAAGTGGAAAGCCTGTCTCAGACAGCAGGTGCAACAAAGCATTGGACGTCTTCCATTCCTGAAGGTCACTTAGAGAGGTGGAGGGGCAGGGAGCTCCTTACCTCACCTGAGGCTGTAGGGGGCTCTCACTGTGAGAAACCCTGCGGTCACTAGAGGCGCATATTTCAGGTCCCTTTCTGTTGGCTCTCACACAACCTCCAGATTTTGCCAATTGCAGCTATGTTGAAAATTAGAAGCAAAGACTAATGATTTCCTTTAACTACATATCATGTCATTTTATCTGACACATCTCAGGGTGCCCCCTTACTCTCTTGGCCTCGCCTGCCCCGTAGATGCAGCTGTTTCCTCCATCTCAGCTGTTGCGGTGGGGATTGACTCTGGCAAGGCTCTGGTGTGGTTCTGATGCACAGAATTTCTGTCTCCTTCCAGCACTTCTGGATGTGAATGAGCATCATGCCACAGGTGTGGGGGTGTGTGTGGGGGGGCCGTTCCTAGCTTTCTCAGAGGTAGGGGCCATTTAGTGCAACTCAGAAAGGCAGGGAAATTAAATGGGCCACATTTTGGCTAGTGAGACTGGAGATGGATAAATTCCCTCTCCATTCTTCCCTGTGATGGACAGCCCTGTGGTGTATTTTTTTTTTTTTCTCTTTATAGCCTGAATGGAGATGTCGTGTGTGGCCAGGCAGGTACGCTCATTGGACAATGGCTGTCTCTTTTCTTCCTTGTCAGGAAGCAGTGGACAGCACGGTAAGACATGAGCTTGCATTTACTTTCCGTCCTTCCCTAACTCACCTTCCTTTCCCTTCACTTTATCGCCCTGGCATTGAACTTCCCAACTAAAATATTAGCCTTTAATCCTTTCCTAAGGAATCTAGGCTAAGAGTAGTCGGACACGGGCTTTGGAGTTCAAAGTGAAGTTCCTTCTGAATTTTTCATCTAGGCCACTGTCCTATGCCATTCAGTTTTAAGGGAAGGGACTCTGTCCATGGACCAGAAAGTATGGGAAGCAGAACCCAGCAGCTATGTGGGAGATGTGGGCTCTGATCAGGGAGACTGATCTCCAGTGTCTCCATGGCAAGTCTGTGTTGGGGAATTCAGATTCAGAGGACTACGACCTCTCCCACCATCTTTCATTTCCTTGCTGTTTACCTGCACCTGCCTTGATAAGGCTGAGTCTTCTCTCTTTTGTCTATGCAATGGTAGGTATGCTTTCAGCCTTTAAATCTATTGTACTTAGATGATCCAAATTCCTCTGATTGAGCCTGATATCGTTCCTTCCTAATAAACAAAATGATGGCTCAGCCCCCAAAGACTGCAAATCTCTGTTGTGAATTAATGATATTAGCAAGTTAACTATTATAACTTTCCATTCTAATCACTTGGAATGAATTCCTTTGCTCTGATGTGACTGCCAGATTCCTGTGGGACTCTTCACAGATGAATTCTAGACAACTGAGCATATTGTTGGCAAACAAAGAAATAAGAACTGGAACTTTTTTCCCTAGAGGGACTAAGAAAATGCTGACAGAAGTCCTGGTGTCCTCTGACAATGCCACCTCCTTTAGCTAGTCACTTGGTCACCTGTTGGCCCTGGCTGTAGGGGAGTCTGTGAGAAACCACGTGGTCACTAGAGACACATATTTCAGATCCCTTTCTATTGGCTCTCATACAACAATGACATAACCTAAGACTTCATGAGGTGATGAATCTCTAAAAATCCAATTTAGGTCTTTAGGGTTTATAAAATGTCCCCAAATTCTTCTGTAGATATCATAATGAAAATACCAGATCAAAGTCACCCCATAGCAAAGCTGCTGAACCTTCATTCCAAGCTAATGACGAGGGGCTGCCTTGGTAATGTCTGTATGAAAGAAGCTGCCTTATTTGAGAAGAGAAAGTATTAGTTCATGACTTCAGAGTTCCTTAGGCTGGGTCAGATTGTAGATAAGATGGAGGAAGGTCTTTGAGGGGCTGGGAAAGCAACCCAGCAGTGTATAATCCACAGCTTTGTCCTTTTCCAGCTCAGAATCCTCAGCCCAGATGCAGAGAGACACACTGTGTGGTCTATGCCCCTCAGACTGAGACTGGAGCTCCTCCTGGAGTCAGTGTTTGGAGGAAAAGTCATTTAAAGTGATCCACCCTGGGCTTCTCAAAGTTCCATTTGGGTTTCTTGGGGCTCTGGCTTCTGAAAGGAGCTCGTCAGTTGCGGAGACAACCAGGATGAAAACAGTCTGATGCATTTGGAGTCAAAGACTTTTCGCTATAGGGTTCTTTTGAGATCATAGACCTGTACACAGAGATCATTTCCCAGTGTTTTCTTGGTCATATCTTTGGTGCCAGAGTGTCTGACTGTTGTTTTGTCTGGAGATGTCTCCAGAATTGACTACAGACAATTCAGCCTGGGGTCTGGTTTCCCTTGCTCTGTAGACTCAGCAGGACTGTCAGCTGATAGGCCGTCACAAGCCTTTTGAATGCAGACACAGCCTCTACTCAAGTTCTTTGGTCTCTCAACATCCTTCAGTCTGTGCCAAGCTTTTAATAGCTGGGTTGAACCATTTCTATAAAGATGGCTGGGTAAATTTCTATGAAACAAGGTGAAAAGATAGCATTTCCATGGTGGCATCATTCTGTTTTACTACCTGTTTTGCTCATGTCTTTTCTCCTTCCTCTACATATCTTTTTTTTTCCTTTTTTTTTTTTTTAAGGTTAATCAACTAGGGGCCCCATTAGGCTATTGAGGCACTCAGGGTTGTTGATTCCTCCTGGAGTGCTGAGGGGTAACAAATGTTCACCGATGAGAAAGGAAAATACCTTACTCTGAAAACCCAGAAAACTGCTATATACACATAGCTGCTTCTCTTTTGGGGGGAGGGTGGTGGGGGAAGGTTCTGGCATTCTCTTTAGTTCTCTTAACACTGTGGGGCTCTCGGGGCGCCTGGGTGGCTCAGTCGTTAAGTGTCTGCCTTCGGCTCAGGTCATGATCCCAGGGTCCTGGATCGAGCCCCACATCGGGCTCCCTGCTCAGTGGGAAGCCTGCTTCTCCCTCTCCCACTCCCCCTGCTTGTGTTCCCTTTCTCACTGTCTCTCTCTGTCAAATAAATAAATTAAAAAAAAAAAAAAAACACTGTGGGGCTCTCAGTGACAGAGAAGATACTTAAAGGGGAAGGTCACCTGATTTAGGCCAAACTTGTCCTCCCTCCCGCCACCAGTTCTCTACTTGACACGCCCCCCCTTGGCACTGGTATGTGGATCCCCTTAACTGTTAGGCCCCGGGGACAGTCCAAGGCCTTGACTTCCAAACTCCTCACTTGGGGGGAGGGGTTTCAGATAAAGAAGTCAGTGCTGTAAGATGTCCTGGCAGCTGCCCCCAGCCAGCAGGGGGCAAGGCAGGGGGCTACAGGGGGTGGGTTGGCGTGGGGAAGGGGACAGGGATCTCCAGGAAGATCCCTCCAAACCCCACGAGAAGGGTCTCACTTCCCACAGCTCCCCTAAAGGCAATGGTTAAGTATGGGGTGGGTGGGGGAGGCACCAGGCAAGTGTAGAGACACCCCCCACCCTGCTCAGCTCCTGGGCCTAGCACAATACTGGGCACAGAGTAGATGCTCAATAAATGTGTTTTGAATGAATGACTAATTGTAACAAAGAGGGTGTGAGGGACAAAGGACAGGGCCTGGGGCCCCTTGGCCTAGCCTGTTTCATTCAGAAAATAGTAGTTTAAAAAATGTAAAAATCCTTTCCCTCCCTCTCTCCAATTTATGGGCCCAGGAAAGAGGTGAAAGAAGGATGTTTCTACCTCAACCCTTCCCTTGTCCCTTTCCCTAGAAATCTGTGCACACATATACATATCTATAGAGCACCACAAAGGGGTCCTACCTATGCCCCCACACCAGGAGCTGGGGGACCCAAGGCCCAAAGCCTTGGGGTGGTCAAGGTAAATGTGAGGGGTCAGGGCTTGGGTGATGTGGGGAGCAGCCTTCAGCTGCTGATAAGCCTAGAGAAGCTGGACTCTGGGGTCCTGAAGGACAGACCCCTGCTCCCTTCACAAGTGGTAACAGATCTTCTCCCCTCCCTGACCTCCTAGGTAGAGATTGGCGGCGGCTCTATCAGTCCCCAGGGAGGAGGTGGGCGACTGGCTCCTCCCCTACCAGCCTAGATTGCCACAACCCAGAGACCTTTCAAGGTAAGGGCTGACGGGTTTGGGGCCCTGAGAAAACTGGGCAGGGAGAAGAGAGCTCTATGCAAGGCACTGGAGTCAACTGCTCCCAGACTTCGGGCCCAAGGCATGGGGCAGAAGGAACCCTGCCCCCTCCTCCAAACTGAACCGGAAAGGGCCAAGGTGCTCAATTTGGCAGCAGAAAAACACAGCAGCAAAGGTACAGAAAAGGGGGAGTGGCACTCAGGGCCCCACCAGTCCCCCAGGAAGAAGGAGGTTCTAAGGCCCTGACAAGAGGAGCCAGGGGCTCATGGCGCTCAGGGCAACCTGCTGCCCCCTTCACAGCCTGGTCAGGCTGGTGCGGAGAACCCACTTCCCCATGATGCCGAGGAGGCGGTGGCCGCTGGGTTTTCTTAAAGATGAGTCCGCGTGTGAGGGCTGTGCGCCCTGGTGTGGGGCAGGTCTTGGCTACCCGGCTGCGGCTGCATGAGCACTGAGTATCGTCATCCACGCGGCTGCGCGGCTCGCGGAGGCGGCAGGTCGTGGAGCTCCGTGTCCCTCACGTTGTCCACCCAGCAGGCCACGGGTCCGGCACTGTCTGGGCGGAAGACGTGGGAGGCGGGCGCGTGGTGCCGCAGGTCCGGCGGGTCTGCTACTGAGTCTGCGCACTTGGCGACCGGGCACGCGCTCGAACAGCTCGCCCATTGGCTGCAGGAACTCATGCACGTGGGGCCACCGCAGCCCGTGGGCCAGGTGCCGGCCCTGCAGTCGCGCCGGGGATGCGGAAGTCGGCCTTGTCCACGGCTGGAAGGGGCTGCGTGCCAGGGTCTCGTCCCGGGCGACGACCACGCAGATCTTCCGCGTCCCGGGCCTCGGCCCCAGGAAGCAGGTACTGGACCGGGGCCCTGGGGACAGCGCCGTTCTCCTCCATCGGCAGGGACATTGCGCTGTGGGCAGAAGAGCAGAAAAGCCGGGGGAGGATGGCCTGGCTCCGGGGCTTCTGACAAGTGGCTGACTCTCGGTCACCTTTGCTCTATAAAGGGCCACACCTCCTCCTTGCTGATCTGAGTAATGGTGGTGGAGCTGTTTATGGGGCCGGTGTGGTCCATTCTGGCTGGACTCCGGCCGGGGCATCCAGCTTCCCCTCACTCTGGGCTAGGGCCAGAATTGGGGCGTGGAGGAGGGAGGCAAGGTTCTCCAAGAGCTTCTGAGGGAGGGGAGCCAGGTGTTGAGGAGGAGTGGGAGGGAGGGGCACGGAGGAAACACCTTTACCACGTGGACTTTACTTCCTGGGAGGCAGGTACAAACATGGAACCTCCATAGCTGCTTCTCTTTGATGGGGCACACTAGATACTGATTTTTTCTGATAATCTGGGCATCTCCTAGAACAGCAGTTCCCACACTTTTTAAAGAAGCAGACCCTTTGTCAGGTGGAAAACTATAGCCCCACTGTATGAAGCAGATAAAACAGAGGCCTTGGTTGTGGAGGTGGGATAGATGCTCCACCCTCTTGACTTTCTCTTTCCCCTTCCTGTCTTGGCGACAGTCTGTGAGCCGTTCTGGGAAACCCTGGCACTTTGTGGAACAGTGAAAACCTAACCATGCTAGCAGGAAGTGTGAGCTGATATATTTGATATTTATTGGCAAGATCATGATACTGTTAAAGAATGTATGTATCAGTTTGACAAAAGCAGTTTTGAATGTTGGTGATACAGTGCTATAACTCCTATACAAGACCATTTGAGAGAGTTAGTTTCTGCCTAGAGGGAAGTAACAATTTAAGTCCTAAAACAGATACATAGTTATGTGTATGGTGGTGGTGTCAAGTTCCCATTTCCAACATGGCCACCGTGACCTAGCCCAGAAAACCCCGAAGATGTGAGGCAGACCACTTGTAGTCTTGAGAGCTATAGTCTTCTCAACATTTAAGCAGGAGAGTTCCTTCCATCGTTTCTGAATCAAGGCTCCTAGACAGTCAGAAAGCCAAAGGGTTTCCTTTTGGGTTATCTTGACTCTGTTGTTGCAGTGAAGCTGGTCTGTTCCATTTGACTTGAAAGTTACTGATAACAAATTGATAATTTTGGTGACTATTACATAATTGTTTTAGGGTATACGAGTTTGGATTGATTATACCTCACCCATAAATTTTCAATGCCCCAATGTGTCTGATCCCCATTGCTGGAGCATACCATGGACTGTTCACCAACTTGCTGGGGCTGAGCCTTTCTCAACAGGCACAGTTGAGGAGGTGTGAACAGCAGGTGGAAGTGTGTGATCTGAGGGTTGTTGACTGACAAGGTCTTATATGTGACACTAACCTACCTTGGCAAACTGGTGTTACCCTTGCAGCTTTCACTTAGCAATAGTGATTATACATTGTGATCACAGAAATTCTTAGTTGCAGCCCACTTTGTCATGTGAAAGAAAAAGGGAACAACAAGGGCTTGAAAATAGCTTATGGGCTTAGTCTGATAAATCATATCCCATTAATTTCCAAATATTTCTGAGAAATCAGGAAGGGGAACCTAGTAAGTTCTATTAGTTCATGACTAAGTGATTACTAACTGGTTATGCATTTTAAAACACACAAAGAATTACATTTAATGTTGTTGTCTTCATCTGGAGAGAGATTTGTTTTGTTTGACAGAACATGACATCTTGGGGTTAGTATAGACCACTTGGTCCTCCCTGAAAATTCATAGATACGGAATTTTAAAATTTTCTTTTGGTGAGCATTAAAATAATAGGTGCTAAATTCGCTCTCCAATTTTTTGGTCCCATAGCATGGAAGTAGTACCTTTCAGGCCTGATGGAGCTTGCCTGCTCCATCCCCTTCTCCCTGGAGATAAGCATGAGTTCCCTCTACTGCCTCTATCTTATTTCGCTAAAACACTTTGTTCCATAAACTCTCTTCCTTGGCTTATAAAAAGACAGTGGTGCAGTGAGGTTCAGTATTCAGAATCTGGCACACATATTTTGTGTTAAGGGGCTGACAGATTTGAAATGATGAATTTCATATTTCATTTATGATGGGGATGTTGTTGACTAACACAGGAAGAGCATTAATTTGAGTTTTCTCAGTTGGTGATGATGAATTGCCATTCATGCATTTAGTAATTATCAATTGATCACCTTCTCTATGCTCTGATCTGCCCCTTTTCTTCTGCTCTTTCTTTATATGTTCAAGAACTTATCTGTTGGTTAATTGGTACTGAGGAGATGCTGAGTATAAACATGGGTAAGAGTAAAACAGTGTCTGAATGAACCTACAGTTCTTAGCACAGCCTTTGAACTGATGGAGCAATTCCATCAGCCATCATTACCTTTTTCTGGTAAACGGGATTTCAAAAATAATGACTCTGTAGTGAAGAAGCTGAGAACATGGGCATCAGAAAAAGATTGTCTGGGCTTGACTCCTGAATCTGCCACTTACTGTTTAGGATACCTAGGCAAGATACTTCACTTCATGGTGCCTCAGTTCCCTGCAAAATGGGGTGATATTACTTACCTACCTCATAGTGTTAGTGTGAAGATTAAATGAGATAATCCTCTAAAAGTTTATAGAAAAGGACCTGGCACAGGGTAAATTCTTAGTAAATGTTAGCCATTATTGTGGTTATTATAATTGTAATCATTTTTTTATTTCTTTAATGTTCTTTAGTTATTATGTGAAATATGGTTGTGAAACATAGTCATGGTATATGAATAGTGAAAATAATCTTTTGATTTTACCCAATCCTTGTCTAAAAGTTTGCTGCCAAAGATATTGGGGTGCAGTATATTGTTCTCCCCTCCAGCCCTGACGCACAAAAGGTAGGGGATAGCAGTGAGATAATAAGATTGTACTGGAAGTCAGGAGACACAAAGTTGGATGTTAATAACACTTTCTTTTTTCTTTAAATTTTTTATTGTTATGTTAATCACAATACAGTACATCATTAGTTTTTGATGTAGTGTTCCATGATTCATTGTTTGCGTATAACACCCAGTGCTCCATGCAGTACGTGCCCTCCTTAATACCCATCACCAGGCTAAGCCATTCCCCCAACCTCCTCCCCTCTAGAACCCTCAGTTTGTTTTTCAGAGTCCATTGTCTCTCATGGTTCGTCTCCCCCTCCAATTTCCCCCCCTTCATTCTTCCCCTCCTGCTATCTTCTTCTTCTTTTTTTTTTTTAACATATATTACATTATTTGTTTCAGAGGTACAGATCTGTCATCAACAGTCTCGCACAATTCACAGCGCTCACCATAGCACGTACCCTCCCCAATGTCTATCACCCAGCCAGCCCATCCCTCCCACCCCACCCCCACTCCAGCAACCCTCAGTTTGTTTCCTGAGATTAAGAATCCCTCATATCTGTGAGGTCATATGATACATGTCTTTCTCTGATTGACTTCTTTCACTCAGCATAACACCCTCCAGTTCCATCCACGTCGTTGCAAATGGCAAGATCTCATTCCTTTTGATGGCTGCATAATATTCCATTGTAAATATATACCACCTCTTTATCCATTCATCTGTCGATGGACATCTTGGCTCTTTCCACAGTTTGGCTATTGTGGATATTGCTGCTATAAACATCGGGGTGCACGTACCCCTTTGGATCACTACATTTGTATCTTTGGGGTAAATACCCAGTAGTGCAATTGCTGGATCGTATGGTAGCTCTATTTTCAACTGTTTGAGGAACCTCCATACTGTTTTCCAGAGTGGCTGCACCAGCTTGCATTCCCACCGACAGTGTAGGAGGGTTCCCCTTTCTCCGCATCCCCTCCAACATCTGTTGTTTCCTGACTTGTTAATTTTAGCCATTCTGACTGGTGTGAGGTGGGATCTCATTGAAGTTTAGATTTGGATTTCCCTGATGCTGAGCGATGTTGAGCACTTTTTCATATGTCTGTTGGCCATTTGGATGTCTTCTTTGGAAAAATGTCTGTTCATGTCTTCTGCCCATTTCTTGATTGGATTATTTGTTCTTTGGGTGTTGAGTTTGATAAGTTCTTTATAGATTTTGGATACTAGCCCTTTATCTGATACGTCATTTGCAAATATCTTCTCCCATTCTGTCGGTTGTCTTTTGGTTTTGTGGACTGTTTCTTTTGCTGTGCAAAAGCTTTTTATCTTGATGAAATCCCAGTAGTTCATTTTTGCCCTTGCTTCCCTTGCCTTTGGCAATGTTTCTAGGAAGAAGTTGCTGCGGCTGAGGTCGAAGAGGTTGCTGCTTGGATTTTCCTTTAAGATTTTGATGGACTCCTGTCTCACATTTAGGTCTTTCAACCATTTTGAATCTGTTTTTGTGTGTGGTGTAAGGAAATGGTCTAGTTTCATTCTTCTGCATGTGGCTGTCCAATTTTCCCAACACCATTTGTTGAAGAGACTGTCTTTTTTCCATTGGACATTCTTTCCTGCTTTGTCAAAGATGAGTTGACCATAGAGTTGAGGGTCCATTTCTGGGCTTGCTATTCTGTTCCGTTGATCTGTGTTTCTGTTTTTGTGCCAGTACCATACTGTCTTGATGATGACAGCTTTGTAATAGAACTGGAAGTCCGGAATTGTGATGCCGCCAGCTTTGCTTTTCTTTGTCAACATTACTCTGGCTATTCGGGGTCTCTTCTGGTTCCATACAAATTTAGGATTATTTGCTCCATTTCTTTGAAAAAAGTGGATGGTATTTTGATGGGGATTGCATTGAATGTGTAGATTGCTCAAGGTAGCATTGACATCTTCACAATATTTGTTCTTCCAATCCATGAGCATGGAATGTTTTTCCATTTCTTTGTGTCTTCCTCAATTTCTTTCATGAGTATTTTATAGTTTTCTGAGTACAGATCCTTTGCCTCTTTGGTTACATTTATTCCTAGGTATCTTATGGTTTTGGGTGCAATTGTAAATGGGATCGACTCCTTAATTTCTCTTTCTTCTGTCTTGTTGTTGGTGTATAGGAATGCCACTGATTTCTGTGCATTGATTTTATATCCTGCCACTTTACTGAATTCCTGTATGAGTTCTAGCAGTTTTGGGGTGGAGTCTTTTGGGTTTTCCACATAAAGTATCATATAATCTGCAAACAGTGAGAGTTTGACTTCTTCTTTGCCGATTTGGATGCCTTTGATTTCTTTTTGTTGTCTGATTGCTGTGGCTAGGACTTCTAATACTATGTTGAATAGCAGTGGTGATAGTGGACATCCTTGCCGCGTTCGTGACCTTAGGGGGAAAGCTCTCATTTTTTCCCCAAGGAGAATGATATTCGCTGTAGGTTTTTCATAGATGGCTTTTATGATCTTGAGGTATGTACCCTCTATCCCTATACTCTGAAGAGTTTTGATCAAGAAAGGATGCTGTACTTTGTCAAATGCTTTTTCTGAGTCTATTGAGAGGATCATATGATTCTTGTTCTTTCTTTTATTAATGTATTGTATCACATTGATTGATTTGCAGATATTGAACCAACCTTGCAGCCCAGGGATAAATCCCACTTGGTCGTGGTGAATAATCTTTTTAATGTACTGTTGGATCCTATTGGCTAGTATTTTGGTGAGAATTTTTGCATCCATGTTCATCACGGATATTGGTCTGTAATTCTTTTTTTTTTTTTTTAAGATTTTATATATTCATTCATGAGAGACAGACGGAGAGAGAGAGAGAGAGAAGCAGAGGGAGAAGCAGGCTCCCAAGGAGCAGGGAGCCCGATGTGGGACTCGATCCCAGAACCCTGGGATCATGACCTGAGCTGAAGGCAGATGCTTAACCATCTGAGCCACCCAGGCGCCCTGTAATTCTCCTTTTTGTTGGGGTGTTTGTCTTGTTTGGGAATCAAGGTAATGGTGGCCTCATAAAACGAGTTTGGAAGTTTTCCTTCCATTTCTATTTTTTGGAACAGTTTCAGGAGAATAGGTATTAATTCTTCTTGAAATGTTTGGTAGAATTCCCCTGGGAAGCCATCCGGCCCTGGGCTTCTGTTTGTTGGGGGATTTTTGATGACTGCTTCGATTTCCTTAGTGGTTATAGGTCTGTTTAGGCTTTGTTTCTTCCTGTTTCAGTTTTGGTAGTTGATACATCTCTAGGAATGCATCCATTTCTTCCAGGTTATCTAATTTGCTGGCATATAGTTGCTCATAATATGTTCTTATAATTGTTTGTATGTCTTAGGTGTTGGTTGTGATCTCTCCTCTTTCATTCATGATTGTTGATATGGGTCATTTCTCTTTTCTTTTGGATAAGTCTGGCCAGGGGTTTATCAATCTTGTTAATTCTTTCAAAGAACCAGCTCCTAGTTTCGTTGATCTGTTCTACTGTTCTTTTTGTTTCTATTTCATTGATTTCTGCTCTGATCTTTATTTTTTCTCCTCTCCTGCTGGGTTTAGGCTTTATTTGCTGTTTTTTCTCTAGCTCCTTTAGGTGTAGGGTTAGGTTGTGTATTTGAGACCTTTCTTGTTTCTTGAGAAAGGCTTGTATTGCTATATACTTTCCTCTCAGGACTGCCTTTGCTGCATGCCAAAGATTTTGAACAGTTGTGTTTTCATTTTCATTGGTTTCCATGAATTTTTTAAATTCTTCTTTAATTTCCTGGTTGACCCATTCATTCTTTAGTCGGATGCTCTTTAGCCTCCATGTATTTGAGTTCTTTCCGACTTTCCTCTTGTGATTGAGTTCTAGTTTCAAAGCATTGTGGTTTGAAAATATGCAGGGAATGATCCCAATCTTTTGGTACTGGTTGAGACCTGATTTGTGACCTAGGATGTGATCTATTCTGGAGAGTGTTCCATGGGCACTAGAGAAGAATGTGTATTCTGTTGCTTTGGGATGGAATGTTCTGAATATGTCTGTGAAGTCCACTTGGTCCAATGTGCCATTTAAAATCTTTATTTCCTTGTTGATCTTTTGCTTAGATGATCTGTCCATTTCCGTGAGGGGGGTGTTAAAGTCCCCCACTATTAGTGTATTGTTGTCAATGTGTTTCTTTGCTTTTGTTATTAATTGGCTTATATAATTGGCTGCTCCCATGTTAGGGACATAGATATTTACAACTGTTAGATCTTCTTGTTGGATAGACCCTTTAAGTAGGATATAGTGTCCTTCCTCATCTCTTATTACAGTCTTTGTTTTAAAATCGAATTTGTCTGATAGAAGGATTGCCACCCCAGCTTTCTTTTGGTGTCCATTAGCATGGTAAATGGTTTTCCACCCCCTCACTTTCAATCTGGGAGTGTCTTTGGGTCTAAAATGAGTCTCTTGCAGACAGCATATCAATGGGTCTTGTTTTTTAATCCAGTCTGATAGCCTGTGTCTTTTGATTGGGGCATTTAGCCCATTTACATTCAGGGTAACTATTGAAAGATATGAATTTAGTGCCATTGTATTGCCTGTAAGGTGTATTGCCTGTACAGTATATATTACTGTATATTGTCTGTGTTCCTTTCTGGTCTGTGCTGCTTTTAGACTCTTTCTTTGCTTAGAGGACCCCTTTCAATATTTCTTGGAGGGCTGGTTTCGTGTTTGCAAATTTCTTTAGTTTTTGTTTGTCCCGGAAGCTTTTTATCTCCTTCTATTTTCAATGTCATCCTAGCTGGATATAATATTCTCGGCTGCATATTTTTCTTGTTTAGTGCTCTGAAGATATCATGCCAGTCCTTTCTGGCCTGCCAGGTCTCTGTGGATAGGTCTGTTGCCAATCTAATGTTTCTACCATTATAGGTTACATATCTCTTCTCCCGAGCTCCTTTCAGGATTTTCTCTTTGTCTCTGAGACTCGTAAGTTTTACTATGAGATGTCGGGGTGTTGACCTATTTTTATTGATTTTGAGAGGGGTTCTCTGTGCCTCCTGGATTTTGATGCCTGTTTCCTTCCTCACATTAGGGAAGTTCTCTGCTATAATTTGCTCCAATATACCTTCTGCCCCTCTCTCTCTTTCTTCTTCTTCTGGGATCCCAGTTATTCTAATGTTGTTTCGTCTTATGGTATTGCTTATCTCTCAAATTCTGCCCTCGTGATCCAGTAGTTGTTTCTCTTTTTCTCGGCCTCTTTATTTTCCATCATTTGGTTTTCTATATCGCTGATTCTCTCTTCTGCCTCATTTATCCTAGCAGTTAGTGCCCCCATTTTTGATTGCACCTCATTAATAGCCTTTTTGATTTCGACTTGGTTAGATTTTGGTTCTTTTATTTCTCCAGAAAGGGTTTCTCTAATAACTTCCATGCTTTTTTCAAGCCCAGCTAGTATCTTTAAAACCATGATTCTGAACTCTAGGTCTGACATCGTACTAATGTCCGTATTGAGTAGGTCCCTGGCAGACGGTACTACCTCTTGTTCTTTTTGTTGAGGTGATTTTTTCCGTCTTGTCATTTTGTCCAGAGGAGAATAGATGAATGAGAGAACAAAATGCCAACAGAGTAACAACGTCCCCAGAAAATATACTGTAAACAAATCAGAAAAGACCTGAAACCGGGGGAAAAGAAAGGGAAAGAAAGAAAAAAGAAAGAGAAAAGAAAAAAAGACAAAAACAGAACAAAACAAAGAAAAACAATATGATCAAATATGATCAGGCTGGTGTATAGATCAGTGGCACACACTAGATTTTGGGAGTATTTTGGTCTGTTGGAAGAAAGTGCCTCCCAAAATTTTAAAGAAAGAAAGACTTATATATGTACAAAATAAGGGTTGATACGATGAAGGGATGGAATATGACTGTAAAGATGAAAATTATAAAATATTTTATAAAAGGAATTGATAAGTTGTTTGAAAAAAGAAAGAAGAGGATTAAAAAAAAGAAGAAAGAAAGAAAAAAAAGGGGGGGAGAGAATGTGATCAGGCAGGAGACTAGACCAATACGATACACAAAATAGGGTATATTTTGATCTCTTAGAAGAAACTGTATCTCAACGTTTTAAAGAGAGAACAACTTATATATATATATATATATGCCAAAAATAAGGGTAGCTTCTATGAAGGGATAGAATATGACTCTAAAAATGAGGAATAAAAATGTTTTTTTAAAAAAGGGATTGTTAAGATGTTGGTTGAAAAAGGGAAAAAGAAAATTTCAGAAAAAAAGTTAAAAAAAAGTAACTTTGAAAGACTAAAGAATCATGATAAAAAAGCCATGAATTCTATGTGCAGTATTCCCCTAGCGCTGGAGTTCTGCTGTTCTCATTGATCGGTAAACTTGGTCTTGGCTGGCTGTTCGTGCTGATCTTCTGGGGGAGGGGCCTGTTGCCGTGGTTCCCAAATGTCTTTGCCGGTCGGGGCTAAGTCATCTGCTCGGGTTTGCTCTCAGGAGCTCTCCATACAGCTTTGGAGGACGAGAGTGAAAATGGCGGCCTCCCAATCTCTGCCCTGGAGGAGCCGAGAACTCGGGGCCCCGCTCCTCAGTGCGTCCCCAGAGAAAAGCAGTCACTCTTGTCTCCCCAGTCTCCGGCCGCACTCCGTGCTCACCCAGCCTGTGACCGGGTGTTTCTATCTCTGGCACCCGACCCCGTGTGGAGTCTCCAAACCCAGCAGATCCCTGCGGTGCGCTCCTGCGCCGCTCCTCCTGGGAGAGGAAGGGGAGTTTCCCCGGCTCTGCCGCTTGTTGGGTCCCTGCTGGAGGACCAGTGGCCTGACTGGGCCGCGGATCACAGTTGATGGCAGCCCTGAGCTGAGAGCCCGCGCCTCTGCTCCGTCTCTGCAGCCGGTTTCCTCGCTCCAATACCTGGGCGCTCTGCTGCACTCAGGCACCCCTGGTCTTTCTGTGACACCGAGGGTCCTGAGACCACACTGTCCCATGAGGGTTCCACCCCCCGCTTAGCCACTGGAGCGACGTCCCTCAGCGGAGCCGACTTCTAACAGTTCCAATTTTGTGCTCCGCGGCTCTATCACTTGCCAGAAGCGGCCGATGGAGGCCCCTCCCCCACCGTCTATCTTCCTGAATATCGCCTCAGATTCACTTCTACGCCCGTCCTACCTTCCGGAAAGTGGTCGCTTCTCTGTTCAGAGAGTTGTTGCTACTCTCTTCTTCGATCTCCTGTTGAGTTCGTAGGTGTTCAGAATGGTTTGATCCCTATCCAGCTGAATTCCTGAGACCAGACGAAATCTAGGTCTCCTGCTCCTCCGCCATCTTGCTCCACCTCCTCCTTTTTGTTTAATCTTTTTTTTTTAGAGACTTTATTTATTCGACAGAGAGAGACACAGTGAGAGAGGGAACACAAACAGGGGGAGTGGCAGAGGGAGAAGCAGGCTTCCCGCCGAGCAGGGAGCCCGATGCGGGGCTCGATCCTAGGACCCCGGGATCATGACCTGAGCTGAAGGCAGACGCTTAATAACACCCAGGCGCCCCGGATGTTAACACTTTCTTAACTGTAGAACAACTTTGGCTCAATTCTTCAATCACCTTCAAGTCACCTTTCCCATGTACAAAACTGAACTATTAGGAACCACAGTAGATGGCAGTGAAAGCCTTGAGAGATATATATATAGTGGTTTAATTTATATTTTAAAGAATTTTGTATATAATGTGCAAATGAGCAAAAGCACACATTTGTGTGCACTCACTGGGCTCATTGGAAGTCTTTTAAAATAGTAAAAAACAAAATCCGGTCATTTACTGAGCCCCAAGTGTGTGCTAGTTCTATTTGTTCATGATCTCATTTACTCTTGACAGCAACTTCATGATAAGTTGTATTATTCCCATTTTTCAGATAAGGAATCTGAGCCTCCAAGAGTTTAAGTGATGTGTTCAAGTTCACTTGGTTAATGAGAAGCAGGGAGGGATTCAAAGCTAGACCTGTCTTAAGCTTTGCTTCTGTGGTAGTGATCAGTGCTCTTCCAGTTTTATTGCTGATGCAAGAGTCTCCTTCCGAAAGGCAATTGGCTCTTCTGTCCACCTGTGTCCTTGGGTTACTCTGATGAGAATGCCCTGGCAGCCTGAGATGGGCATGTGGTTTGAGCATGAAATAAACCTTCGTGGTTTTTAGTTGTTAAGATTTTGGGGTTCTTAGTTACTGCAGCCTAACCTGTCATGACTAGACTAACACATCCTCCAATAAGATGATTAACACTGATAGCTAAATTATCTCTGTAATTTTCCTGTTTGTCAGGTAGAGGTAGCAGGCTGAATCATCTTTGGGAGAAATAATGATCAAATGTTTTTCAGTGCCAATGAGATAGGTCATGGGTTGAAAGGGTCTCTTACAGGTTTTTCAGTATTTTCTTTCCTCTCTTCTGCCATTTTTTCTCTGCTTTCTACTTTTTTCATTCCTTGCCCTGGGCCTCCTTTTAATTTCTATACAGCTTGAATGCCTGCTGCCTAATACCACTCAAATATTTTTTTGAAATAGGAAGGAAAATTCAGAATCCAGGAAAGCAAAATGTTGCATTCCAAATTCTCTTCCCTTTGTTGACAATTTGGTTAAAAAGATGATGTTTAAGGAGTTTACCTTTACTTTTCACCAAACAAAGCAATCATAGAACTCAGTTTCTTAGTTTTCACATATCTTCAAGGTTCTTTTCACCCCATTTCTCTGGGTACTGCATCTATGTAGCTTGAGGAGGAATCTTGGCTAGCACGCCTTTGCAGGAAGATTGAATTTCTTGCTAAGCCCATCTCTCTCTCACCCAGTTATCATCAATAAATATTTATTGGCCAGCAACCCCCAGTGGAGCCCTGGGTAGTAGGCCTCTGTGAGTCCCAGCTGATCATTATTAATTCAATGAATGTAGTTGTAAATTGGCCAAGAACACACAATGGAAGTGATTACAGGTGCTCTTGTCAATGTGGGCTCACTCCATTGAAAGATGTTTTAGATCTGCTTCTGCCTCCTTCCGAGAAAATACGAGATGCAATTTGCTTCAAACTCCTTTAGTTTCTTGCCCAAATATTAAACAAGAATAAGGCAGGTTGGGAGAGGCATCTCTGGAATGTGTTGTTCTAAATGATTTGGAGTATTGCAGGGTCACTTTTTGAACTAATGTGAATTGGCAGGCAAAATGCTTTCCACTGAGATGAATTATGTGCTCAGGGTCACCTGGTTTTTTATCCGAGTTAGAGGAGTCAGAAGTAGATAAAAATGAAATGACCCATTATCAAATAATCAATGAAAAAGCTACAGTCCTGTAATGTTTCTGGATCAATATACAAGTTACCTTTCAGAGAGATGAATTTTTCTTGAGTAGTTCAGAGCAGAACAAAGCTCACTTCCAGCCAGACTCCCCAAATGCATTACATGTGAAAGCAGAGAAAGAAAACATTAACCTACCAGAGACAAGAAAGAGGGATGCTCTCCAGGCAGGAACCTTTCCTAAACAGTGCCCAGTGAGGGTATTCTTGGGAACATGGTTTGGCAAACATTGATCCAGAGGCACAAGCTGCTGCAGGTTAAGGGGACAGTGTAGATGAAGGTCTGGGGAAAGGGCGTGTTCCTACCCTGAGCACAGGAGGATAAACCGGCAAAGACATTTCCAAGAGGCAGTTTTGCCGTATCTATCAGGATTTAAATTTCTATACTCTTTGGTTTTTTTTTTTTGTAAGATTTTATTTATTTAACAGAGAGAGAGAGCGAGAGAGGGAACACAAGCAGGGGGAGTGGGAGAGGGAGAAGCAGGCTTTCTGCTGAGCAGGGAGCCTGATGCGGGGCTGGATCTCAGGACCCTGAGATCATGACCTGAGCCGAAGGCAGACGCTTAACGACTGAGCCACCCAGGCGCCCCAATTTCTATACTCTTGGACCTAGCAATCCAATTCTTAGAATTTACCCTACAAATATCGTTACATATGTATAAGGAGATTTCTTTTTTGTGATGGTAAACACATAACACAGCTTGAAAATGTCTATCAAAAAAGGGAATGGGGATTAAGTCAATTGTAATTTATCAATACTGTTGAATATTATCAGCCATTAAAAAATGAGGTAAATATATATGTTCTGACATATGACCTTGGGGAAGTTATGAAACCTCTTACTGCTTGAGGTATCTCATTTGTATTATGAGTATAGTATTTAATAAATATTAGTTGAGTGACAGACTAAATGACTATTTGTGTGTGTATGTATGTTGTGCAGGTACAATTTTTAATTTTTTAAAAAGATTTTTTTTATTTGTCAGAGAGAGAGAGCGAGCTCGCTCCAGCGTAAGCAGGGGAAGCGGCAGGCAGAGGGAGAAGCAGACTTCCTGCTGAGCAAGGAGCCTAATCCAGGACCCTGGGATCATGACCTGAGCTGAAGGCAGACACAACCGACTGAGCTACCCGGGCATCCCCAATTTTTTTATTTTTGGAAGGACTAAAACTTATAAAAGTAAATGAGAAACCCAGTAGATAGAGCTAAGTTTAGAATCCCTAGATCCTCATGTGGGGGTGGGAGATGGAGAGATGAAGGATGAAGGAAAGTAATCTTTATTGAAAACACACAGTATGCTGGGCTATCTGCTGTGTACTTTATATAATCGTATTATTTAGTTTTCAAAACCGTCTTTAGTAGGTACTATGATTTTCATCTTACAGATGAGAACAATAAGACTCCAAGAAAACTTACCTGAGGTCATATAGTTGGGAGTGGCAGAACTAGGCTTCCAATCTAGGTCTAATGTCAAAGCCATGCTTCCCATCCTCTCCTTTCATGCTGAGATCATGTCTTATCCCTGAATATTTGATGTTCCATGTAAGGTTTCACTCTGTAATGCTTGCTACACTTAATAAAATATTTGCTAAAAAAGCTTGAGGATGCTAACATAGATCACCCTCGCTTTTTATTCTTTAATATGATACTTTCTTTAGTGTATAAGGTTTTCTGTAATTATCTTACCTTTATCAGTCACTATAGGCTAAGTTGTGCTGCAGTAATAAACAATTCCAAAAATCTCAGAGGACTCCTCTTTTGTTACATGTACTTTGTGGATTGACTGCCACTCTGCTCCATGTTCCTTCATTTGAGGGTATAGGCTGAAGAAGCAGCTCTTTGCTGGGACATCGTGAGTCCCATGGGAGAGGACATGAGGGATGGAGGAGTCATGCAATAGCCCGTAAAGCTTTGGCACAGAAGCAGCGTGTGTCGCCTCCACTTGCATTTCACTGGCCAAAGTGGGTCAGGTGGTCAGACGGAAACAGTCGCGTGGGAAGAGTATAATCTTCTGTGTTGGGAGACCCACTGAGGAGTGGCAGGAAAGAGGGGCAGCAGACATTTTGAAGAGTAGTGCAATATGCCTCCTTACCCTAGGCAAGATAAAATTTAAGCTCCTTAAAATAGACACAATTTTCTCCTTCTGTTTAGTTTACATATATGGGGTGGAACTTTCACTCTTCTAAGTCTTGTGCTTTTTTTTTTTTTTTTACTAGAAAGTAAGTTTAACTTAATTTCACTTTTATGGGACTCGGTCTGATCCCAAATCAGCAGTTCTCAAAATATGTTGAGGGAACTCTGGTAGCCCCTGAGACACTTGTCAGGGGTCTGTGAGGACAAAACTGTCTTAATAGTAATACCAAGTTGTTACCTCCGTTCTCACTCTCGTTCTCTCATGAGTGTGTGCTGGGGCTTTCCAGATGCTACATGACATGTAATATTGGAACAGACTGAAGAGAGGGGCAGATATGAGAGTCCAGCTATCTACTATGAAACCAGGCATTAAAGAGATTAGCAAAAAATGTAAAACAATATCACTCCTCTTACAAATGTTTTTGTTTTGGAAAATATAGTTGTGCTTTATAAAAATGTTATAGTAAGTTTTATCTTAAGATTAGCAAATATGTATTTAAAAATTTCACCTTTAATTTCTAATATAGCAAATGTCAGTACTCATAACACATCTAAACAATAGTTCTTTGGGGGTATTTAATAACTTTGATCAGAATGTTAAGGAGTTCTGAGGACAAAATGTTTGAGAACTTCTGTCCTAAAATGATGCGACAGTCCCCATCTCAATGCGAGTATTAGTGGAAAGATCATTAAACACGGCTAAAGTTTCCTTCACGTATACTGAAGATAGCATGGAGCCCAGTGGATTCCTATAAATACTGTTATTTTTCATAATCATCACCAGTGTTCCATTGCTTGTACTTCCTGAAGGGGAGAGATGATTAGTTTGTTAAAGAAGATTGGTTGCATGAATTATTTCCAGCCTTGCAGAAGTTCACAGCGGATGTTACACCAGTAATGAATAAGAAAACTGGCAGCACATAACCCTGAAAAGAAATATGTGGCTTTCTAATAAGAGGCACTAGTAATGTAATGTTGTCTTGGAACTTTACCTTCATGTCTCACTAGCTTCAATACAGAACTGAAAGCAAACCATACATTTACCCTGATGAATAGTAATAATGGAGACTACTTTGTGGAGAGCCTTTATTCAGGTTCTGTAGTGTTTCTCATGTCCAAACTAATTAAGCTCACTCTCACATTTGTGACCAAGCTCAGCAAGTTTTGTTTGTTGTTTTTTATCTTCCCCCTGCTTTTGCCTTTGCAGTATGCCGGTGCCCTTCTCCCCAAAGAGGTATCTCCCACTAAAAGTACAGAATCTTCTATCTCTTTTGCAGAATTCTTGTCAGATAACCTTGTTCTGAACATTAGTTCTCAAAGGATAGTTCTGAAGGGGCATCTGGACATGCATGCTTATGGGTGTGTGCATCCGCATGCATGTGTGTGTTTTGGTATTTCATGCCAGAAAGAACTTTTCTTCTTCTGAGAAGTTGATAGTGCTATTTACCAAACAGTGAGAAGTATGTAATGTGCTGCATTTCATTTTTTGCCTTGGCTTCCTGGACACTCAGTCCTCACATATTTACTTTTGGTGATTTTTAATTCTTTTTTATTGCAAGTTACTTCCATTTTGGAAGCAGTCCCAAGATGTAATATTAATAAATGAACAGCAACAGTAAGCCAGTTAGATGCGGGACAGCCTTTAAATAAAGATAGAATCAGTAGCTATTGCACTTGAAAGGCTTAGCTGGGACAGGAATTCCTTCTTGAGGACAATGTATCTGCCACTATTACTTGAAATCCCCTCCATCAGGGTCCCTCCTTTTAGGTAAGATATTTGGTCTTTTGAAAGCTGCTAAGTTACAATGAAAACATGCTATTGGGAAGACTCCTACCTCAACCCATTGGCCCTTATTGAGGTCATGGCAAGGCTGTGTTTATCTGCCTGGTCTGGCTGAGAGCATAGTCCTGATGAGATGGGACAGGAGCTTGGAATTACTGACAGGCAGGTCATGTGGGGCTCTCAGGCATCCCAAGAAAACATGAAGAACTGGTATTGGAGCTTAGGGACTGGGGAAAGGTTGGGCTCACAGCATGGAAAGGAAATGAGTATCACTGTTCACCATTTCACTGTTGTACTGATTAAGAAAGAGGCTATGGCAGGTTTGGACAGAGGGGGAGAGACTGGAGGAAGCCTTGGTTGTGTAAGAGCCTAGTTGTCATTCTGCTGGTTCCACAGAGGGGTTGGGTACGGCAATGGTTGACACTTGTAAAACTCACCTTTGTCCTCTTGTCTAATTGCAGTTAACCACCAGGCTATTGCTAGACAATAGTAGAAACATGGATAACTTTCATTCTTCTGGATTTTAACAAGTGTTTCTATAGTTATTCACCTTTAAGTGTTAAGCCGCCTCTTTTGAGGTCTACATAGTTATTTATCCTTCCCTAAATATACATTAGTTATTATGTTACAGATACAACCACGTATTCCTATATCCATATTGTCCTACCTTATTAAGAGTTTTTATGAGGAATAGGTATTAAATTTTACTAAATTCCTTTGTTAGGTATGTATTTATATGATCACTTGGTTTTCCTCCTTTGATCTATTAAGGTAGGGACTTATATGAATAGATTTCTTAATAGTGAATTATTTTTGTATTTTTGGAATAGAAATTCCCTGAGGTATTGCTCTTTCAATGTATTGCTGGCTTCTCCTTGTTAAGGTTTGTTAGGTTTTGAAGCCACTAGTATTTGGACTTTTTGAAAAGAATTGAAAATCTCTACTTCTTTCTCTAGGCCATGGAACAGGTTTGGGTAACCTTGGAATTATTAGTTCCTTGAAAATTTAAGAGAATTCATCCCTGGACCTGTCAAGGCCAGCTGTTTTTCTCAAGGGCAGTTATTTGCAATTTTTATAATTGCTATCAAACTTACCTTTTTTTCTTATATCATTTCTTTTGTGAATTTTGATAAACTTTTTCCTAGAAAATGTTTCATTTCACCCAGGTTTTCAAATTTACTAACATAGAGCTGTACATCATTCTTCTATTATTGCTTTATACAACATTATTTTTTAAAGTGTACATAATATTCCATCATGTGGATGGAATATAATTCATGTAACTAGTTCCTATTATTGGACATTGAAGTTGTTTCTGAATATCTTCTATTTTAAATAATGGCCTGAGAAAAAAACTTGTAGGTTCATCTTTGCACACATTTTACTAGTAGTTTTAAGGTAGTTGACTGATCAGTGAAACCAGTTTTTTCTTCTTGAGTTCTACGTCAACTCTGCCTTCCTCCCCCATCTTGTTGAGAGGAGTATAACAAAGAGTTTGAAATCACATCTCACCCCTGCCGCTTAATAAATGGGGACCTTAGGGAATTAATCTCTCTGCACCTTAGTTTTCTCTTGAGAGTGTAGATAATGATAGTAACTTCAGTACTCAGTACAAGAACTGGAAACCCTTCCAAGTATTTTAAGGAGAAAGGAATTTAATACAGGGAGTTATCTACCTACGCAATTGTTGGCAAAGTCGGAGGAGCAGTCACTCATCTGGACCTCCTAGAATGATTCCCCATCCCACAACTGACCCACCAGGGGAGCCGATCCCTCTGAAGCCACCGTGGGAACTCCTGAGTTCAGGAACAAACTGCTGAGGTGTTATGTTGCCACTGCTTCTGCTTCAGGTGCCCAGGAAGCTGGAAGAAAGACTGTAATGCTGCTGCAGAAAAATCTCACATTTCCACTGTGGCTTGCCAGAATGAAACTTCTCAAGGGGGCAGGAAGCAGCCTCTGCCTCATTTCTGTCTTCCCAAACTCATGCAAATCCTTACAATCAGTGAGACCTAATTTACAGGCAAAACTGAGGGAGCTCCACAGGAATCTGAGCAACAGTTTCCAGCTTTGCAGCCTAGAGGTTGAGCAAGCCAGTCCATAGCCCAACACCCTGAATGAGATTGTTGTGAAGATTAAATAAAAATAATTTATGCAGGTGCCTGGTACAGAGTGTAATGCGATCAGTATGGTTATTTATTATTGTTTATTAAGAGCAAATCGTGTGCGGAGATTGCATTTATTTACTAGGGATGGGAAAACTAATAATGTTTCTTTGCTGTCCTCAGAATATTCCCAGTAAAAGTAGGAAGTAGATACTAAAGAAAAAATTATATCACAACAGACAAAAGTGCTATGAGAAAGTAGGGGACGGGGTAACTGTTGGCGGTGTGTGTTACTTCATTTATTCATTCACTAAAAAATAGATTTACCAACCCAACTCATTATATGGACTAGGCCTAGTGCTGCTAGGGGCTGGGTTGCAAAAGTGAGCCAGACAGGGTGTTGTCCTTGCTCTGTGGGGTGTGTCTGTGTGTGTGTGCGCGCGCGTGCGTGTGTACAGGGGGCAGTGGGGATTGGTGGGAGAGTCAGAGGGAAAGGCTTTACGGAGGAGGGGACATCTGGGCTGGATCTTGATGGATGAAGAAGATTTTCAGCAGAGAAGGGAAAGAAGACAAGAACAGAATCATAGAAGCAAGATTTATAAAGGACTTTAGGCATCAGCCTAGGGCAGTGTTTCCCAAAGTGTGTTCCACAGACTACCAGTCCCCAGAGTGATTCCCTGAAGGGATAGTTCCAGGGTCAGGCACCATTTAGAGATCATGAGAACTATGAACACATTAAAATATTGAGAAGGTTTACAGTATAATATCATTAAGTCTGTTTAACTCAGTATTTCTTAAATTTTTGAGCATGGAAATCTTTGATGTAATTATCTTTTAGCCAAGGACCCACTTTGGGAAACATAGTCCCAAGGTAAGCAACCACTCTATTCCATGGATGGCAAGATGAGGTACAGAGAGGTTAAGGGTCACATAGCTGCCTTATAGGTTCTAAGGAGTCAGGAACCATGTTATTCTCTAGCACTTTTATTTCCCCAGCAATTAATCCAGTACCTGGCACAGAATAGATGTGAAAAAAAATATTTGGGATGAAACATTAATGAATCAATGATATAAACTAGAAGAGAACTCAGAAACCTCAACATTCAGATTTATGTTTTTACTAATATATGTCTTTCAGCTAATGGGAAACATTTCCAGAAAGACACAGAGAGAAATTCCCCCCACCAGGGTTATGTAGAGACTTTTCCCTTTCAGGTAGGGTTGCCAGATAAAATACAGGACTCATGCAATATTTGGGACATGCTTACACCAAAAAATTATTCATTGTCTCTCTGAAATTCAAATTTAACTGGGTGTCCTATATTTTTATTTGCTAAATCTGGCAGACCTACTCTTAGGGGAACAATATGGAAACCTTTCTACTTGCTAAATGTTGCTTGCTAATCACCTTGAAAAGTGATTCATATACAGAGGTGTATTTTACTTTCCAGTATATCACAGCGTCGATCCCTTTTAAGTGGATCTGAGAAGATAAACCAATTATGTACAACTTCGTTTCTTTCAAGTTCCTGCTGAGAGGGAAAGCTTTTGGGTAAACAGGGAAGTGGCAAAAATATTTATCTCATCAGCCTGGGCCCCTGCACATGGGAGGGAGCACCCAGAGAATTCTTCCAGCCAGGATACTGCTGCCCCCTGTTATGATCCAGCCAACAGGAGAAGCTTGGGGACAGAGTTGGAAAGATGCATGTGAAGAAACGGGGAAGACAAACTTCTAAATCAGGCTCTTCAGACAGAACACTTGCTATTAGACATCCCAATCCAGGTTTATGTTTCCAAAAGGTGATATATTTAGCCATAAAATATCTGGAGGTTGGACTAGGTGATTCCTTCATTTTGTGCAGTGCAGACCTGGATGTAGATCACAAATTATAATGCTTTTAAAAACACTCTTGTTCTCCATTCATCTTTGTCCGTGCCCCACAAAGATACACTGAGACCCCTCACAAACCATCTGTTACTACTTTGCCAGGAGGATCCTGACCTTAAGACAGTTAAACAATTAAAAAGAGCACTAAAAAACCCCAAACCCTTCCTGAGACAGTCTCTGCTCTTTAAACTATGAGTGGCTTAGGCTGTTCACTTTGCTTTCATCCTCAGCTTGGTGTGAATTATAGGTGCTTTTGTAAACCCCAACTTAAAACCCTGTATATCTTTAGATAGCTTTTTGCACTGCACTCCTTTATGTGGGTCATTTCTCATGATACACTGCAATGATTCTACTTCTGCAGAGAAGGTTAAGGACTTGCTTAAATAAAGTGTTGATTAATTGTGCTTTCATTCATTGGTTTGCTTATTTTACAAACGTTTAAAAAAATGCATACTGTCCAGGAACTGTGTGCATGGCACCGGAGAAACAGATAAAGCACAGCCCGTGTCCTCAAGGAACTGGCGGGTTAAACAAATATTTGCCATTCAACATGAGAAGTCAATAGAGGTGCTGCTAAGAGGGGCTGGCTGAGTGATCAACTTCGCCTGTGGGAGGTGGAAGGGGAAGGGAGAGCTGCACAGAGGAGATTTAGGAGCTGACTCCTGAGGAATAAATAGGCATTTTCTAAGTGCAGAGAAGGCAGAATGGGAACAGCATGTGCAAAGGCAAGGAAATATGAAGTGTTAGAACTTGTTCAGTGAGAGGCCTCTACAGCTAAAGCTGATCCATTGGGATCCAGGAAGAAAATAGCATAACTTCTTACCTTTATTTTTGTGAAAGTAAGCTTCACTAATATTAAGTGTATGACTTACAGTTGGGCATACGTAATTTATCAAAAAGTGTATGTTTGGCTGTTTGCAGGCTCAAAAACACTACCAAAAGGGGGTGCTCACGATCAAACTAATTTGGCTACCACTACTGGAGTGGTAGAGCTAGGGATTCAGTTCCTGGCCCCCAGCTCAGGCTGCGGCAGTGCCAACAGGAGTCTAGATAATCATGTTTCCTTTAGTCTAGAGTACCTCAAAGTATGGTCAATGGAGACAGAATGCCTAGAGTGCTTGCTAAAAAAAAGCAAATTCTCAGGCCTATCCCAGGTCAAAGGAATCAGTATCTTTCAGCAATAGGACCCAGGAACTTAGAGTTGTAACACCTCCCCAGGTGATGCTTAATGTCTTAGTCGACTCAAGCTGCCATAATAAAATACGGCACACTGGATGGTTTAAACAACAGAAATTTATTTTCTCACAGCTTTGGAGTCTGGAAATACCATGGTTAAAGTTCCATTCGGTTCAGTCTCTGGTGCAGGTTCTCTTCCTGGCTTGCAGACGGCCACCTTGTCCATGTGTCCTCACATGGTAGAGAGAAAGCGCTGGTGTTTCCTCCTCTTTATATAAGGGCACCCAGTCTATTGAATCAAGGCTGCACCCTTATGATCCCATTTAAGCTTAATTACCTCCTTAAAGTCACATAGGGGGTTAGGGCTTCAACATATGAATTTTGGGGGGACACAGTTCAGTCCATAGCTCCTATGTTCACTGAAGTTTGAGGACCACTGCTCTAGTCTAACCAATAAAGAAGCAGCACTGTCAGGGAGAGCTTCTGATGTAGGCCTGTTTATTCCTTAGTCTGGACACAAAGGAAGAGCCAGAGAGTTTGGAATTTTCAGCATCCCTATTGCCTTACAGACTAGTTGTATTCAGTAAAAATGTATTAGGGGGTGACAAATGCAAATCACATATATAAATAGTTTTTTTAGAAGCCACATTGAAACAAAAAGCAAAAAAGTGAAATTAATTTTAATAATTATTTAGTTTAATATATCCAAAATATTATCAATCCAACATAAAATCAATATAAAAGGTCATTAATAAGATACTTTATAATTTTTTTGTACTAAATCTTTGAAATCCTACATGTATTATTTTACACTTACTGCATATCTCAATTTAAATTAGCCAGATTTTCAGATGCTCAGGGGCTACATGTGGCTAGCGGTACCATATTGAACAGTCTGTGCTAGATTATTATAGCCTTCAATTCAGGGCTTGAGGAGGCGAAGCAGACAAGGTGTGTTATGAACATGCTGTGCAAGTAGCAGCATTTCTAAGAAAGGCTTTATGATTATGATTAGTCCTGAAATGTTTCTGTGAACATGACTCTCCTCTAACCAGCAGCTTAACATGTCAGGTTTAAGCAGAGAACAGAAACTGAAGGCTCATCCTATCAGTTGAAGAAATTGTCACCACTCGGGTGTTTTGTTTACCATTTACATAAGAAATCACAGGCTGCCTGAGCTGTCTAATGACAGCCAGGCTGACCAGATGATAGTTTGCCCTTACATGAAAACTGAGCTGCATTTGATTTATCATCCTCGGTTGTCACTTCTCACCTCCACTGAACCTTTCCTGAGACCACTGTTGATGTCACTTCAAAGGATCAGACCTGGATTTCATCTGTGAAGAGTGTATTAATCCTAAAACAGCCTCCTTCAGACAAAGAAGCATCTGTAGTTAGTGTTGGGGGTGGGGAGAGCATATGGAGAAAGTTCCTTGAACTTTATATCATGAAAGAAGCATTGGGCAAATTGTGAGGTTAACTTTATCCACATCCCACAAGACCAAGTGGCTCTGGCGCTATAAGCATGTTACTGGTGCTGGGTTGTGTCTTGGGACCCACTAGAGTCCAGATGCTTCCAGTTACTTTAAAGACAACAAATTCTTGTCTTGTTGGAGGAAATTGGGGGTGTTGGGCTGGAAAAGAGAAAGTTTGGTGGGAGAGGGCAGATATTTGACAGCTTTGGGAAAAGGAATTACTCATTCTGTATAGTTGAAAAGGGCAGAGTTAGAACACAGTTTTAGCTCAAACTAAAGACATATTTAATGAGATTGTGGCATCGTTAATAAGACACAGACATCAGACTGTGTTTCCCTATGGAAACATTTATTGAGTACCTATTTTGGATCAAACACTGTCACATATTATTTCATTTAAATTTCATAGCATTCCTGCAAGGTAAGTCTTATTATCTTGTTCTAAACGTGGTGTCTCCCTGCAGCAAGGCCTGATGACAGCAGCTGGGGGTGAGGAAGCCATTTGCCCTGTTGCTGGGACCTGCTGAGTACTCAGCTTTCCCAGCAGGCTCTGTGCCCCAGACAGGAAATCAAATGTAAATGTCATTTGCTTTCTGTGCTGGATGGGAAAAGAGGAAACGTGTGTGTTCTGTACAGTGGAACTTGAATTTAACATGAGAGAAACATTAAAACAACTAGCACAAAGTTGCAAAAGGTTTTTATTTAAACCAGTACTTCCCATTCTCACTAATAATATGTGTCATGTCAGAGTCTAAATTCTCTTCTCTATGTGCATTTTAAACTTTTTTTCTAGCCTGTACAAGTTGCATGTCCATAATCACTTTTTTTTTTTTAGATTTGTATTTATTTATTTGACAGAGAGAGACACAGCGAGAGAGGGGAACACAAGCAGGGGGAGTGGGAGAGGGAGAAGCAGGCTTCCCACCGAGCAGGGAGCCCAATGCGGGGCTCGATCTCAGGACCCTGGGATCATGACCTGAGCCAAAGGCAGACGCTTAACAACTGAGCCACCCAGGTACCCCTCCATAATCACTTTTTTTGTTGAGATATATCTTGTAGTGTCCATGAAAGAATGTGTTCACAATGCAGTTCTAAAATGGATGTTGGTTTTTCTTTTGTCCTACCAGCAGAATGGGTTGAGGCTAGAGCTGCCTCCTAGCTCTTGTGGCAGGAAGTGGACATAGATATCTGTATGTGATACAAACATAAAATATTAAATGGTTAATATTAACAAGTACTATGTGACAGGCATTGTTCTAAGGGCTGTGGGTCTCAGCTCATTGTTTCTGACTTATTTCCCATAACGGAGATGCCGTTAGAACCCCCGCTTTATAGAAGAGGAAACTGAAGCACAGGGAGGTACACCACTTGCCCAAGGTCACAGAGGTGGTAAGGGGTAGTCAAGATTCAAACCAGCTATTCTAACTCAAGAGACCGTGTAAACACAAGGGCTGTCTTTTCTCTTGGTGTGGCATAGCATAATTTTTCTCCTTCTCTAGCAGAGAACAAGCATACCAGTAAGGCCCTAATAGAGACTAGACTTGCATAGTCCAGTATGGTCACCACACATGACTAATGAGCGCTTAAAATGAGGCCAGTCCAAACTGTGATGTGCTATAAGAATAAAGTGCATATTGGATTTTGAGAACTTCATATGAGAAAAAGAATGAGGGGTGCCTAGGTGGCTTAGTCGGTTAAGCATCAACTCTTGATTTCCCCTCAGGTCATGATCTCAGGGCGCTGGGCATGGAGCCTGCTTGGGAGTCTCTCTCTACCGCTCCCTCTGCCCCTCCTCCCTCTCTCTCTCTATCTTAAAAAAATAGAATGCAAAACATCTCTTTTGTAATTATTTCGTATTGATTAAATATTGAAATAATTCAGGAATATTGGGCTAAATAAAATCTATTGTTAAAATTAATTTTACCCATTTGTTTTAACTTTTTAAAGTATGGCTTCTAGAAAATTTAACACATATGACTTGCCTTTGTGACTCACATTTTTATTGGACAGCACTGGCTTTGACATTTGCTTATTCATTTGTTCACTCATTCGTTCCTATGTCTTGGCACCCATGAGGCACGAAGGATGGAATCCAGCAGTCAACAAGACAGATTTGGCATCTGTTCTCATGTTACTCAGTTCCCTGGAAAGGCTGGTGGGTTGGGGATGGGAATGGACTCTAAGAAGTAATTACCTAAGGAGTTAATTAGTTACCATCATTACTATTAAATAGGAGAAGGAGTTTGCTATGAAAGAATACGCTATGGGTACCTAACCCTTGGGCGCCACGCAATAAATATTATTCATTCAGTAAATATTTGTTGAGTGAAAGATTGAATCTGGGTGATTAAGGAGGCTTCCCCGAGGAAATAACTTCCAGACAGAGTTCCAAGGAATGAGGAGAGAAGAGAAATATTGGGAGCTTCTGCTGTGGGCACAGGCCCTGCGGGGCTGGGTGGCTTTGACTGGTTCTCCTCTTACAACAGGAACAGACGACTCTGGGCCAGTTTGATGGCACAGCTGTGCCCACACGTTTTGTGGGGTGCGCAGACATGTGGGGGAACTGTGCTCCGCCCTGGAGGCATTTCAGGGAGCTGGGCAGGACGGGGGCACCTTTGCTTCCCCGCAGCCGCGGGCAGTGCTCAGCACCCCCAGCTCCAGGACCTCATTTCCTCACGTGGTGATGGCTGCCGGGGCTTCCTCTCCTGCTCCTCTGTGCCTCCACCACTAGTTTTGCCTCAGCAGCATTTCCCTTCATTGCATGATTTTATTTTGTTGTTGTTGCTGCCCAGTATAAATGAGACCTCCAGGAGGGAGAATGACTTTTAAATCTTTTGTGACCCTGCAGTACAAAATGTTCCCAATTTCTTCCCCTGAGCAGTTTGCATTTCTGTAGCAAGCAACAGAAGAGTGCTTATTCTTGTTGCTAACAGTGTAGCTTCCAGGAGAGGAGAGGGGAGGGGGTGAACTGCCCTCTGGGTGCCCAGGCTGGGTGGCTGTAGCCTGCCCCAAGGAGGAGACAGCGGGGAGCAGGGCTGGGGGCAGCGGGCGGCTTTGGGCAGCTTGGGAGGAAGGCTGGGCACTTGCTCTTGGGCTTCAGGTTGTGTGGAACCTCACACCTGTGCAGCCCCTGGGGAGTTGATTCTTGGACGAGTCTCCTTCAGTTTTCTGTGCCCACTGATCCCAGGTTGCCAAGTTACCCAATGAGCCGGAAAACAATAAAACCACCATAAACCCATCTGGGGGTGGTTTTGTTGGGTTCTGAGCCTGTATATCTTGCCTGGATCCTATATTGGGCTTGAACACGAAGAGGGCTATCCCAGGGTGGGTAACGGTTTCAGGGAGATTATGCCCGGTGCCCTGAACACACTGGGCACCTGACAAATGTTTGTTAAACCAACAAATAAGAATTTGCAGGAAGGAATACCATTTTAGTTAATTTGCTACACATGTGCTATCTGGGTGGGAGGTCAAGCCAGCAAAGTATTATGATGTGGTTTGGTAAACATTGTGTAGCTTTATTCTCAACTGTCATGAAAACCCAACTGAGTCTCAGTTGGGCTCATTTCTGAAGTCTCTTCCTGCTCAGATTCTGTGATTCTTTGAAGGGTGTTTGGGCCAGGGACAGGCTTCAGATCTGAAGGAGGGTTATCGTCAGGCTTCCTATCTAGCCGTGGCGACGGCTTCTTTGCTGCCGGGTTTCAACTTCACTATTGTCTTTGGGTCTGGATGATTCTTTGTAGTGGGGGCCACCCTGCATGTTGTAGGATGTTTAGCAGCATCACTGGCCTCCTAGATACCAGTAGCACCTCCCCATCTGACCCAAGTGAGGAAAAGCACGCCGCTTCCCGACATTCTCCAGTGCCGCCTGGGAGGCGAAGCTGCCCCTTCCTGAGAACCCTTGTTCTGTAGGAATAAAGGAGACAGCACTGCAGATGGGCTGAAAAAGCCCATTATGCAAAAAGCAGTTTCTGCTGGAATCTCTCATACAGCATGCAGGTTTGTGCATCTATTTTCCCAAACCATTTTATTTAAAATTGACCTTTCTTAGTGCTCACTGCTTGCGGTGGAGGGTGGAGGGCCCCTGAAGCCCAGCGAGGTTCTAGGGGTGAATAACTCAACATGGGCAATGTCTGCCTGCTGTGTCATCCTTCTGTCCATCCTTCCTCCTCTATTCCTTGTATACGGTAGTGGTTCTAGACCCTGAATGTACACTTGAATCATCTGGGAGGCTTCTCCAAAAATAACATGCCTGGCTCCCTGGCCAGGATTCGGACTGGACATCCGTATCAACTGTGAAGCTAGGGCTGGGAGCCTTTGGTGTGGCAAAGCGCATGGGCCTTGGGACATGCTGGGCTTTAGTCTCAGTGGGCCAGACTTCTCTGAGTTTATTGGTTGAAGAAACGGAATAATTATAGCTTTCCTGTGTGGTGATAAATAAAGGATGGAACGTTCGAAGGAACGCACCTTATTGTGGGGTGTGTATGAAGTACTCAGTAAATGCCCTTTCCTTTCTGGCCTGTTTTTCCTGATCTACTTCCTCTCTGCCTTTTTCCCACTGGGTCCCAGCCAGTCTCAGGCCATTCTGGTATCTCTGTGTGGCTGATGTTGTGAGGTTGTCTCTCACACAACTCACAGTGGAGCCACCCAAGCTCCCTGGCACCTGGAAAGCAGCAGTTTCTGCACATTGTTGAGGCACTAGGCCATGGCAGGGCTCAGAGGGCTCTCCGGGTGTATTCCTGGAGAAGTGATCAGGGGAGTCAGCAGTGAGCTGCCAGCTGGGACCAAGGAAACACATTTCTGTCCAGGAGTGTGTCTTGATCACAACCTATTTTTGTTTGTTTTTGAATGGGGAGGTGGATGGCTGCAGCAGGGCCTGTGTACTCAGGAGTCTAAGTCAGCAGAAGCTGGTGTGAAAAGGAGAGGTGCCATTTATTCTTTCATTCATTTACCCACTGAAGTCATTGCCTTTTTAAAGGCCCCCAGAATTGGAACAACACCTTGGTTATGTTGAACTGGAAGATGATAAATACCCCTGGAAAGAGTGTTCTTGTGTATGTCTGTTGGCCCTCCTGGAGGCTACTGACCAGCCACAATGTTTAATCAAGAGCTGGGAGTCCCTGGGAACCTATCTGTGCCTGGGCTTTAGAAAACCCCACCATTTTATCAGGCAGAAATCAGTAGCCACAGATGTATTAGCTGGGAGTTGAAGTAGGCTTGTAAAGAAGTATAAAAGTTATACCCTCACCAAATTATTTCCCCCATTAATTCTCTTCCCTTGGAATGTACTGCTTATAAAGATATGAGAAGAATGTTTTTCAGTGGTTTGCCTGAAAAAGCTAACTCTGGGCAGGTGATTGGTAACCAGAAGCTCTGGGTAGATTGTTTGATCCTGCCTAAGAAACCCACTATGGACATTTCACTAGACCAGTGGTTCTCAACCAGGGGTGACTTTGTCGCTCAGGCAACATTTGGAAATGCCTGGAAACACTTTTGGTTGTCACAATTAGGGGAGGGTGCTACTGGCATCTAGAGAGTAGAGGCCATGGATGCTGCTAACCATCCTATAAGGCACAGGACAGGCCTCTCCAACAAAGAACTACCTCGTTCAGAATGTCAGCAGCATCAAGGTTGAGGAACCCTATGTTAGACAAACCGGTGTCTAGTGCAGGCTCTGTGCTGGCACTGGCATGTGTGGTACAAGTGCCTCTGCCTGCCCAAAGTCCAGCTCTCACCTGCTGAAACAGCTTGCTTGGCTTGGTGATGGTCCTGGTTAGATCTGGGCACCCTGTGGCCAGACAGTGATGGTGACAACCATATGCACAACTATTTCATTAATTCCTACTCTGTGCCTTCACAGACATTATCTTCCTGACTTCTCACAGCGGTCCCGGATCACAGAGAGGAGGGTACAGAGCCTCAGACAACTGAAATTGCCTGGCCAAGGCCACACGACTCCTAAGTAAAGGAGTCAGGGTTTGTACCCAGGTCTTTTCCCTCCAGAGCTGGGGTGGCTTGTTCCTGAGAAAACCAAGGGGAATGGCAGTGGCCAAGCCATTCTTTTCCTCTTTCATTCAGCTTGGAGATAGATTTTGCCCAATAGTTGGTTTTCCCTTCCTTTCGGTAACCTGTAGTTGGACTAAATTTTCATCTTTGTAACTTTTTAACTCTCCCTTGATTCCTTTTTTATGAGTAGTGATTTTGTCCAGTACCCTTACCTAAGTAACAGCAATGGGTAGGGTGACTTGCTTGAATTTCTCAATATGGAGGCCAGCTAAGGAAAGTAGGCGGCAGTGTTCCTTGGCTTTCTCTGGATGCCTCCAGATGTTCCTCATCCGGCCAGGATGACAATGCTTCTGTGTACATCAGCTGTGAGGAGGCAGGAACTTGGTGACCCCTGCCCCAGGCTGCCCATGTCCAGTGTCTGGGAAGATTTGTCACCCACACAGCCATTGTGACACTGAGACCCCTCTGGGCAGCTACAGGGAAGTTGCCTGGGGCCCTGGGTACATGGGTAGCCAGGCCATATACTTGATTCTAAGATAGGTTCCAGCAAGTAGGCTTGTCACACTGCCTCTTCGGGACTCAGTTTCTGTATCTGAAAATGAGGAGACGTGCTCTTTGCCACTCTGTGCTTTTCTATCTCTGTAATCTTATGGTTCAAGGCAGAGAGAAGTTTGAGTTCCAATGTAAGGAGTAGGGGTGGAGGGAAAAAGTCCAAAGAAATTTTATTTGCCAAATCAGAAGGGAGGCAGAAACTTCAGACTAGGGCTCCCATGATTTGACTTGAAGCTTCTGTGACCTCCTCAACTTCCCACTTTTGTTATTTTGTTTTCTCTTTATTGATTAGCAGAAAACCCTGAAAGTGGGGTGTGAACAGAGAGGAAAGAAGCAGATTGTTTCTGGAACTCTCAAAGACACTATCCCTTAGATCTGACTTCATGCTAGCCCTTCCCCAGAGTATCTCTCTTCTGGAAAAGGCCTGCGGAAACTTTCTCTGGTTCTTCAGGCTAAATACCCCTGAGTAAAAGCTCTCTCTTCCTCCTCCTCCATCTTCTGCCCAAAGACTTTGGTCTGGCCCCCAATATCTCCTTCACAGAGAAGGAGAATCTGCCCCTATTCACAGGCAAGCATGACACGGCCCTGTATGGCCTGGATCCCACTGACAATTTGGGGGCTATCCCTCACGTGGAGGGAGGTCTTTGGGTAGATTGTCCAGTGAGTGAGGCCTGTTAGATTCCCTCTCTGGGGAAACTTTGAATTAGGAGTCATAGGGGAACAGGGAACATTCAGCTAAAAGATCCTGAGCATAAAGGTTAACAGTCTGTTTTCCAGGTGAAGAAATTGAAAGATGAAAGATGCTCAGTGAGGGTTAAGATTTGCATTCATGGTAGAACCTGGGAAGTCGGGATGTGCCATTTCCTGCCTCGATCATCTGCTGTTCTGGCTGCTTTGGGGTGGACAAAACAAGTTAGGCCCCTGCCCTGGCAATTTATGCTAAGAGGCACAGCTATTAGGAGAGGCTCCAGCAGTATTTGTTTTCTGACTTGCTCTTTGCTTGGAAGTCTCCTAGTACAAGTGGGAATTTGGATTTCACAAAGAACAGTGCAAGTGTAAAATCCACTCTTTAAAGCCCAGCTTGGAGCAGGCCTCAGGCAAGGTTGTAATGGCTGTGAAGTTGCTTTCTAGTTCCATGAAGGTCTTTTTTTCTTTGTTCTTCCATCTATTCCCCTAGCTTCACAGCTACTTTTTACAAAATTTCCCAAGGTAGGAAAGGAAAAAATGACTGTTAACATATTACTAAGTGAAAGAAGTCAGTCTGAGAAGGCTATAGGCTATCTGATCAACTCTGTGATGTTCTGGAAAAGGCACAACTATGGAGATAGAGAAAGATTGGTGGCTGGGAGGGGTTGGGGGCAGAGGGGAGAGATGAATAGGCAGAGCACAGAGGATTCTCTGTGTGATACTGTAATGATGGATATATGTCATTATACATTTGTCCAAACCCATAGGAGGTATAACACCAAGAGTGAACCCGAAGTAAACAATGTACTTTGGATGGTAACGATGTATCCATGTAGGTTCATCAGTTGTAACAAATGTTCTACTCTGTGAGGGAATGTGGATAATGGGGGAGGCTATGCATGTGTGGAGGTAGAGGGTATAGGGGAAATCTCTAGGACCTTCATCTCAATTTTGCTGTGAACTTTAAACTGCTTAAAAAAAAAGTCTTAAAAAAATAGCCCAAACCCAACAAAAACAAAAAATGACTGTTAAGACAGAGTGTTCCTTATATTCCTAGATAATTTTACCTTTTGAAGACATATACATACCCTTTAAACCAAAAAAAGGAGTTGCAAATTGTATATCAGAAAAAACTGCATCACAATAAAAAATAGTTAATATTCAGCACCTTCTCTGTACCTGGCAGCTGTGGTCGACATTGTTGCTTCCTAACTCCTCAGTCATTCCACACCATGTTCTCCTATTTGCTAGCAGAGGCTTGGTGTCCAGTTGCCCTCCCCACCCCCCACTCCCTGCCCATGTGCTCCAGGAAGGTGACTGTACCTCAGTATCAGGGGGTGCGTGTTCCATAGGTCTAAGCTAATCATGCTACCTGGATTCTTGTTGCCAGGAATTCTTTCAGGTATGGGAATACGATGCAGACCTGGTCAGTGAGACAGAAGGGGGCTTTTAGGAAAGGTTTCTTCCTTGATGTAAAGACTTTTTCAGGTGAGAATCTGCCTTTCCACTCTTCTGCTGGTCATTGTTGCATGAGGTAGTGTTGTTTGGAGCATTTTCTGCCATGTTGCATCCAGTGGGAGACACATTGCTGATGGCACAGCAGAACTAAGGAGAGTGTGAATCCTTGATGATGTAAAAAACTGCTCAACCAGGGATGCCTGGGTGGCTCAGTTGGTTAAGCGTCTACCTTCGGCTCAGGTCATGATCCCGGGGTCCTGGGATGGAGCCCCATATCGGGCTCCATGCTCTGAGGGGAGTCTGCTTCTCCATCTCCCGCTCCCCCTGCTTGTGCGTGCTCTTTTTCTCTGTCAAATAAATAAATCTTAAAAAAAAAAATCACCAAAAAACTGCTCAACCTTGGAACAGCCCATTTCTGAACTTAATATAATTCCTTATTGTTTTATTATTATACTTTTATTTGGGTCTTCTTAGTTATTTAAAGCTGAAAGCATCCTAACGGATGCTGTGCTAAATGCTTTATGGAGGTCATCTCAAATGATTCTCACAACTTTATATTGATGAGAAAATGGCGGCTTAGAGAGTTAAATAGCTTTCTCCAAATGACACAAGCAGCAACTGGGACCTCATCCCTAGACATCTGCTTTCAAAGAGCCTGGCTCTCACCCATTATGGTCAAAAAACTGTCTCTTGCTTCTGCCTTCCTCTGGGACCTTAAATCAGTGTCTCAACCTTGCTGAGTTTCAAGTTTCTCATCTGTGAAGAAAGACAGTACTGGATGGCCTCAGATGTCCTCCCGAACTCTAAAATTGTAGGAATACAATTCCAAATCTAAAATTCTTGGTCCCCAGTCTAGGCGCCATTGTGTAAGAATGGAGGTCTGTATTTTGCTGGCTTCTTGAATGCAGGTGGGAAAGTCCAACTCTGGATAACATAAGCAGAAAAGAAGTTTGTTGTAACATATTGGGTGGATTACAGTCAAAGTCATGTGCTTGGAATAGCCTGATGAGGAAGTCACTGTCACCCCTAAGGCTGCCCACTAGTTCTGCAGCCAGCACCAGTGCCACCACCTTGTTGAACACAGGAGGTCCTTGCTGGTGGTCTCAGAATGAGTCATAGACTCTTCTTAATTCCTCACTTGCTCCAGGGTAAAAATTGCAGATGGCGGCATTTAGGTCATATGGACTTAAATTGTATGTCCTGGTTGCCAGGGGCTGGGATCCAAGCTCAGGTGGGGTTCCCCCAGAAGCAACCCCAAAACAAGGCTTTAAGGTACAAGTGGTTTGTTTGGGAGAGTGGTCCAAGGAAACACTGGTAGGTGAGTGGGAAAGTCAGGCAGGGAAGAGAATGTATCAGTAAAGGTTCTGTTACTAAGCAAGTTACCCCTGTGGACAATTCGAGCTTAATCCCATTGGGGAGTTCTAGGAGACAGTGTAGACCATGCACCTCAAAGTTGTCCCACTGATGGACAAAGGAGCTAGGGTATTTTCCCATCAGCTCTTGCCAGTCATTGGTTGAGGGCTGCTGCAAGGTAGGAGGTGCACTGCACTTTCCCTGGCACTCACTCCCTGCTTGTCCTGAGTCCTGCGTGAGCAAAGCAGGGGTCAGAGAAAGCCCTCAGGCAGTGAGCCTGAGGAGCTGGCAGTTGGAATCTGATGGTGCACGAGTGCCTGACATTTGCTGATTCTCAGCAACATTTCCACAAACATAGGAAGGAGGTTCAGAAGCTAGGCAACCTGCACAGTCAGTGTCTGTCATGGGGTCCTTGTGAAATCATGTCAGAGAGGCAGCCATGCTGTGTGTGTGTGTGGAGGGGGCCCACACAGACTGGGTCCTCCGGGTGCTACCAGCTACCGAGGCCGGGTCCACTTGTTAGAAATGTGGCCCGTGCAGGCTGTGGTATCTCGTGCCTTCCCACTTGTCATTTCATCTCTTACGTCACTGTAAGCTTTTCAAGGGGAGATACCATCTTTGACATTTTTTACTCTCCTGTCTCTTACCAGTCGCATTCTTTACAATGTGAGGCACATAGCAGCCACTAATATGTTTAAAAATTAAATTCAGTGTTTTTGTAAATACTGTTATTGGTAGTCTGTGTAGACTGATGGAAAACTAGAATCGTAACTATGTGGAAAGACCCTGTGAGTCCTTTAGAACACACCATTTCTACAGCAGAAGCCCTACTGTAACATTCCTGTCACAACTGATAGTCATGCTCTTATTCTGGCTTCCAGGGGCCGGTGTTGGTGGCGTGGTGGAGTGTGGCTCTACAGTCAGCCTGCCTGCTTTTGAGTCATGGCTGAGCCTTTTGCTCCATATGTGGCCTTGGCCAAATTAGGTAATGTTCTGGAGCCTTAGTTTTCTTATCTACGCAATGGGAATAATGGTAACGTCTCCTTTCTTAGTGTTGGGAAGATTAAATGGAGAAGATGGATATCAATATCAACACATACACACGTAACATGTGTGCACATATGTTACAGACCTGTATCTGTACTTATTAGATAATGTTATTTAGCACAGAGTCAGCAAGTAGCAAACACTGTGTTGGGGCAGCTATGACTCGCATTCCAGAAATGGGTTATTCAGTCTCCTTGAAGATGGACTTCTTCATTTGGGAGCAGCTGCTATTGTTAGCAAGTCCTTCGATATATCAAGTCCAGATCTTTTGTTCTCTAACTTCCACACAGAGATTCAGTATTGAAACTAAATTATAAATTCCCTTCTCCCAATGGAGTGATTTTTAAACGTGCGTTCATCTTGTTTTGCCTTCTCAAACTAGAGAGAATTCTTTTTCATTTGCATGATTTGCTCTCAAGTAAGAGAAGAACATTATCACTCCTGAGTCAGTGTTTCCCGAAACGTCTTCTGAAAACTCTCCAGAGGAAAAAGCCTCTCCTCAAGTCACAATGCCCATTTGTACATTAAAGCCTTTGAGAAGTCCCACAATAAATCCTTCCCCAAAATAAGCTGGCATGGAATCTTTTTGTCATGTCACATTTATTAATATCCCTGCAGTTTCCTGGCTCAGATTTTGATTTGTTTGACCTCTTTTCTACAAGGTTTTTGGTATTGGGTATCAACCAATGCTACAGATGCAGAAGATAAGTGCTTCATTTTCACAAAAAATAATCGAATAACATTTTGCAGTTGAAAACTTCTTTTCCCACCTCTTCCTTTTGCTCTTTTCAGAAGGACATTTTTCACTGTCTGCAAAACTGGGAAGACAGGAGGGGAAAGCAGAAGAGCCTGCTCTCTCCACACCTGCTCTCCCCCCTCCTCTCATCAGTAAAGTTGCTCCTGCTTCTTGAAGATCAGCTGCTCCCACCGCAGCGGCAGATCAAGGAAGAGAGAAAACTTGCTGCCCTTTTAGTCCCACTGTCCTTGGTGGGGACGGGTTCCCCCTAGTGAGCATGAAAAATTAAACCTGAAGAGGAGGGCATATTTTCACTAGAACATATTCTTCAAACTCGTCCTAATGCTCCTAAAAACTGGCTCTCAAGAATATCTGCTCCACTCATGAAATGAGTGAGTAGGCTCCTCACCCAAAGCTGAAGTTGAGAAAAAGGTCATTTTGTGATTTGAATGACAATGGCTCTTCCTTATTGTCTCTGGCCTCATAAAGGCAGGTAACATTCCTTTTGCAGGCAGGCTCTGTAATTAGGTTTGGGGGACAGTGCTTGGGAGAAGCACTGAGCCACAGGATCTTAGCACTGGATCATCAAGGCCAGACTTTCCACTTTACAAGTGAAACCATTATGGTCCGGAGAGGTTAGATGTTTTAACCCAAGTCACACAGTACAGATAGCTTCTTCCTCCTGCTCTAATGATACCTTTTTTTTGCTTTCCTTTCTGCTGTTTCGTGTGTGTGGATTGTGGGGAGGAGAGGGGGCATATGGCTTCAAGATCTGATTTTTACCTTTCCCATTTGCAGCCAAGAAGTATACTGCTGGGTTTAAGGTCTTTCTCACTCATTCAATAAATATTTATTTAAGTGCTTACTGGGCGTCAGGCCTTGTGGCAGGACATTCTTCCACTGTGTTAAACAAACGTGATTTATTTCCCTCTGAAGCAGGTAGAATGAGGCCCTAGGCCAGTTGCTGTATGCACCCCAAAATGCTATTTTGTATTTTCTGGTTCCTGGCAGCAGACACTTTGGCTCCCATCACTGAAGAACCCCACTGATGTTTCCAGTCCCTTGGTTTCCCTTGAACCGACTCAGTTCATGTCTGAGACCTCAGGCTCCGATTTTTAGAGTGGCCTGCAGCGTCTCTCCTTGAAGGGGACAAGAAGTGCTCCTCTTCCTTGAGGACTGGGGGAGTGTGGGTCTGAAGGTGGTGCCCTTGTGCCAGCCCCTCGTCTCCACAGTGTGAGGGACCTGGCTCAGCTGAATGGGGGTGTCCTCCAGATCTGTCCAGACTCCCAGATGTGAGCAGACTGATGCCAGGAGGAGGGCAAGGGAAGGAAGGTGCGTGGTCCGGCTTGTGGGTGGTTAATACCCTGGGCTTGGGTCCTGCCCTGAGGTGTTAAGACTTAGATTCAACAGTTATTTCCTTAGTGCCTTCTCTAGTGCCGGTCATAAGTCTAGGTGCTTGCATACATCTGTAAATAAAACAGGCAGAGGTCTCTGCCCTTGTGGAATTTTCATATGAACATGGAATGTACATATGAGTGTGGAACATTCACATGAGCGTGGAATATACACATGAATGTGGAATGTACACATGAATGTAGGATATTCACATGAATGTGGGAGGTACACATACATGTGGAATGTTCAGATAAGCATGAAGGTGCATATGGCAGCTTGCTGTGGATTCATTGATATGATAACTCAGTCCAGAGAAAGAATGAGGCACAGGACAGGCCCCTGAGGCTGCTTACCAGAATGGAGTAAGGGGGAGACAGTGAGGGTTTCCAAAGGAATACTTTATTCACCTCCCCAGTTTTGCTGGGCCCTGATTTTTGCAGTGCTCTCAACATTAAGCAGGACTTGCCAGGGTCTTTCCTTTTAAATGAGAGCTCTCATCTCCTGACAATCTTGGGTAGCAGCAGGAGGGAGCACCAGCTCCCAGCACCTTACCTTTGTCATTCCGCCTATACAGGGGGCTTTTTGGTGACTGGGGTCAGTGTGTCAAACTTGTTTCTGCCATATGAGGAAAAGAGTCTGGAAGGATGCTCCTATAACTTTCTAGAACTTGGAAATATTAAAAGACCAACATTTCTCTGCCTAATCAAGTCAAAAGACTGAAGAAGAAGCTGTTTCATTAGAGCCAAGATTTTTAAAGTATGGTCTTTGGGCCAGCACCCTCAGCATCACCCAGTGTGCTAGTTATATATTGTTGCTTAACAGATTACCTTCAAACTTAGTGGTTTAAAACAGCAAGTGTGTGTGCTCGCTTCAGCCGCACATACACTAAAACAGCAAGTGTGTATTATCCCAGTTTCTGTGGATCAGGAATCTGGGTGTGGCTTAACTGGGAGCCCCAGGCTCAAGATCTCTTGTGAGGTTGCCGCAAAGCTGTCAGCAGGGCCTGTAGTCTCATCTGAAGGCTTGACTCAGTTTGGGGGGAAACCCACTTCCACAACTTACTCCTGTGGTTGGGCCTCAGACTTTGTCCACATGAGCCTCTTCTTAGGACTTTTCATAACATGACAGCTGGCTTCCCTCAGGGCAATCAGTCCAACAGAGAGTGAGAAATCACCCAAGATGGAAATCTTTATAAAACCTGAACTTGGAATTGACATCCCATCACTTCTGCCATATTCTGTGTTTAGAAATGAATCAGTAAGTTCAGCTTACGCTGAGAGGAGGGTGTGAAGCAGGGCGTGACTCCCCAGAGGTAAGGATGATTGCATGCCATTGGAGAGGCTGTCTGCCGCCCCTGGGCACATGTAGAAAAGCAAATTGTCAGGCCCCATCCCAGACCTACTGAATCAGAAACTCTGAGTGTGGGGCCCAAGATTATGTGTCCTGATGAGCCTCCCAGGTGATTCTGATACATGCTTAGGTGGTAATAGTTGTCTGAGAGTTCTGGTTATTCAGTTCTCACTAGGACATAACCTTTGGAGAATGAGCAGCTCCCAAATTCTGCAACCAAAGAAAAAGAGGGTTGTATTTGGAAAGTTGATTTCAGCTGGGTATATAGGCTTATTTCAGGTTAGAATAAGTAATAACTGTAGAAAAGGGGCTGGGCAAGTAACATGAGTTAAGGGGCAGGATGAATGCCATAGGGACTGGTGAGGATTAGGGAAAAATGGAAAGTGAAGGCCCCATTATAGGGGGCAGCCACTCTGTGGTCTCACTTGTGGCCAAATTGGTGATTGTTGCTACATCTTCACGCTTTTAAAGAAAATACTGAAATCTAGACTTTTAACTGACCTTTCCCATTTATAAAATACTGGTAACTAATTTAGAAAATTTAAAGGCACTTTGTTGGCCCATTGAAACACACACAGACACACACACACACACACAGACACACACACAGACACACACACACACACACACACAAGGGCAAAGTGCCTCTGGCAGAGGATCTGTAAGAGATACAGGCTGGAGATTGTACACTTGTCCTGAGCAACATTTCTCCTTATTGGTTTAGCTTGAGGGCCATATAAAGAAGAAATAGAACAAGGGCAGGGAGACATTGGGTATTTATGGAATGTTATAGGGTAAAATAGTTCTGAAAAAATAATACAAACTTTCAAAAAAAGAGTTTATTTATTTAAGAGAGAGAGAGGAAGGGAGTGAGTGGAAAGAAGGGCAGAGGGAATCTCAAGCAGACTCTGCTCTGAGCTTGGAACCTGACATGGGGCTCAATCTCATGACCCTGAGTGAGATCATGACCTGAGCTAAAATCAAATCAAGAGTTGGATGCTTAACCAACTGAGCCACCCAAGTGCCCCAAAATAATGTAAACTTTTATCCTTACTTATTCAGTCACAAATATAGAAATGTCACTTATGTGAGTACTGACCTTTCAGGAAATGATGGAACTAAGTTTTGATGAGTTTTACATTAAAGAGCAAAGAAATGGCCATGTTTTCTCAGCTGGCTGTTTGAGGGTCAGGGTGCTTTCCTGTTTTAAAGAGGAGGAAGTAGACATTCATTGAGGTTCCTTTACAAACTGAAATCCCAAAGAAATCCTGTTCTTGAACGGAGACAGTACTAAAAATATCTGCGCTTGCATCCAGGTTAATCTACATGAGAAAAAGAGAAATAATTATGTTAACAGTAAAGTCAGCAAAGCAAGAGGTATTTAGGTTAGACACAAGGAAGTACTTAGAGAATAAGAAGACTTAAATGCACTGGAACAACAGAGAGAGAAGTTCAAAGTTTGTTTGCTAAACTAGAGTTTCTAAAAGGAAGACTTAAAAGCTTCCTGCCTGATCTGCTCTGTAAGCAGTTCTGTTCAGAGAGGGGCGGGTGAAGGAGGCACTGTTTGGACCCTTTTTTATCCTGTGATTTCTTTTTGGACCCAGCGAACAAAGGACCCCCAATCTACTAACTCACCCAAATGATTTACCAGCTGTGCCTTCCCCTAGGAGGTAAACAGGCAATAAAATAAATGAAATTCCTATTCTTTCTTACTTGACTCCCATAAATCATCGTTCACTCTGGATGAGCACTTATCTCTAAGGCATCACACAATATTTAAAATGCCATCTCCTTTAGTATGAATGAAATAGAAGGAATGAGTAAAAATCCCAGTGATGATGTATCTTCCTGCAAGGACAATTCCACAGGCAATAACTATTAAATTTCAGAAAGATGGGAGTTCTTCTGTGTGTGTGTATGTGTGAGGGGGAGTGAGGATTCTTCGGGGGCTTCTCAGTTTTCTCCATTCTGTTCCAAACCTTTCCTAGGATTAGATTCACTTTTGGAACTTTAGGTCCTCACAGAGCAATGCATAGATAAAATCATATGGGATATTACTTTCCATATTTGGTTACTTATAAAGTCTATCTCGAACTAAAAGCTTATTGTGCCAAAATAGGGGGCTTTTGTGTGGTGCTGGTGAGCAGGCGGGTGCTAGCCTGTCACCATGACAACAAGCATTTGCATTAAAGCAGGCTCCTCAGACCACCTTACAGTCACCCAGAGGGACCCCTTTGAAGCCCTTGTAATCTTTTCCCTAAGCGTGATTGTTAACATCTTCTGAACATAATCATTAACCATGTTCCGTAACAGATAATTACCTACTGTAGTTAGCATTTTCTATTCCTGAGTGCTCTATGGGATTCACAGAGTGCATGACCCACTCTACTGTTACTTTACCTAACCAAGTAAAATAAAGCAGTTTGGCTTCTTGAAACCTGAGAAAGTTTGCATTTCACACAAAAACGTTGTGTTGGCCTGGACATCATGTGTATCTGTCACGTGCACCAGGGTGTTCTTCATCCCTGTCCTTGCATACCCCTTGCAGGCAGCTTCCGAAATGCCAAGGGCTCCCTTCTGTCTGGGTCTGCTCTTTTCCCCTTGATGTCTGCTCACTTATGGAACTTCTAGTGTCAATTTGTTTTTATTTCAGATTTATTGCACTCACTTGCCAGAATATATGGGGATTTTTTTCTGTTTATAGAAGTTTTTCCTATAGATTTCTCTTTATACCTAACATTATTCCTTAAGACTCCCAAGGCTTGTGTCATGACCCAGAGGAGTCATATTTCTCTCTTGGCCCTAGTTTGCCCAGGAAAGTCTCTCTTGCACAGGAGAAAGCGTGCTCTTTCAGGTTTCCTGACTCTGTTTTATCTTTGGGGGAACACTCAAAACTTCAGGGGAGCTAGATGAAATGGATGTTAGAAAAAGAGCATGTGAGAGAAAAAGGAAAGAAAAAAGAAAACCCGAAACCCCAAGCCACTAACATCCTTCCAAGGCTTTGATTAAAGCCCTGCACTCTAGTGCCCCCGGTGGCTCAGTCGGTTACACGTCTGCCTTCGGCTCAGGTCATGTCCTGGGATGGAGCCCCACGTTGGGCTCTCTGCTCAGCGGGGAGCCTGCTTCTCCCTCTCCTTCTGCCTTCTGCTTCCCCTGCTTGTGCTCTCTCTCTTTCTCTGTCAAGTAAGTAAATAAAATCTTAAAAAAAAAAGAAAGCACTGCACTATATTACCCTATAGCTATACAAGTAGGATGTGGGATCATTATGATGATGAGTGCTTAGGTGTTGTATTTTTTTCTGCCTCTTTTTTTTTTTTTTTTTTTTTAAGAGAGGGAGAGAGAGAGGCAGAGGGGCAAAGGGAGAGACAGAGAGAATCTTAAGCAGGCCCCGCGCCCAGCACAGAGCTCGACATGGGGCTTGATCTCACAACCCTGAGATCATGACCTAAGCTGAAGTCAAGAGTCGACGTTTAACCAACGGAGCCGTCCAGGCGCCCCAAGTGTGCTTAGGTGTTTTAAATGGTACCTTGCTGGGTACCTGGATTCTAAAGGTGAAACAATAACCTTTAGTAACCTAGGCCATCTCTTGTGGCATAGGTTGGGACATGAAGAAGAATGTGAATCATACAACATGTTTACTTCCTGCCCTGATGATCTTTCTTTGCTGATAAAATGGACTAAAATGAGCTTTTAGAGTTATATTGGTGCCATATTGTCTGAACTCCAAATCAGGACCCGTGGCAAAGCCATTGTACTGTGTGAGTGGTGGAATCAGTATCTCCAAAGTCATGTGACTGAAGGAAGTGGTCAGAACTCTACTCTGAAAGGGACGAAGGCCCAGAAGAGGCTGCAGAAGGTCCTTCTGCTGGATGAGGGGTATGGGGTGTCTTGGGGAGAGGCCCTCTCGTGCCGAATACATATATAATGTATACACATGTACCGTGTACGTATATATGTGTGGGCGGGCGTGCGCATATGTATATACTATGTATAGAGAATTTTTTTGGGCGCCTGGGTGGCTCAGTTGGTTAAGCGACTGCCTTCGGCTCAGGTCATGATCCTGGAGTCCTAGGATCGAGTCCTGCATCGGGCTCCCTGCTCAGCATGGAGTCTGCTTCTCCCTCTGACCCTTTTCCCTCTCGTGCTCTCTATCTCTCATTCTCTCTCTCTCAAATAAATAAATAAAATCTTTAAAAAAAAAGATTTTTTTTTTAAATGAGCCACTCAGGTCTTTAACACCAGCTGGCTAGACCACCTCTATCTCTTCAATTTGCTTTTGGCTTCAAGTACCTTGATTCCTACAGCATTACAGCTCCCCTTTCTCTACCCTTCCTCTCAAAAGCCTAGAAAATGGGGCCAATCCCCTATTTGTATGGCACTCCAGGCAAAGCTTCTATCATAATGAGCTCCCTTGTGATGCAGAAACCAATAAACCTCTGCCATGAACACCCAATAGTGACCAAATTACACATTTCTCTCAACTGAGTGTTGTTTTATTTAATATGTTCATACCTTTCTAATGGTAGGTATAAAATTGTCATGTGTATGGGAAAAACATATTTGACTCTGTGTGTGTGTGTAAACTTCTCTAACACTACCACAGGTAAAGGTTCTTCTGGGATGAGGCATTGAGACTGGGGGCACTGAGACCCCATCCAGTCATGTTTCTGAAGGCCGAAGGCAGAGGAAATTCTTAACATACAGAATACAGTTACCCAGTTGGAAGGTAGCTAAGGTGCTGGAGTTAAGATTTCTTGTTCTTACATACAGTGGGGTATTTCAAGAACCTCCTTGTCATAACCAATTGCCAGAGATGAATGTGCTGGGGCAGGAAGACATCAGCTGGTAGTTTGGTCAGTCCATTGTTTCGCATTACTTTGACCTTTTTTTTTTTTTGCAGAACCCAGGTGGTAATGAACTCATTTAGATTCTCTCTGCCTGCCACACGTCAGTTCAGAAATACCCAAATGCAGGGTGGCATTACTTATGTGCTGTGGGATCCAGGCCAACCAGTTGGATCGAGTGAATGTGGATAAGCTGTATTCATTGGCAAAATTAATAAACAGTCCCTGTGACTTGAGCCAGTCAGAAGGCAGCTTATTCACCACAGTTCAGGGCCCCTGGGATGAACCGGTCTAGTCCTTGATTGGCTTCAGCCACACAATAGTTCTGCTGTGTGCACCAATCAGTGTGTTGGGGTCCACAGGGGCGCTGTCACAGCTCTGCACTGATATCCATCAGATCAACTGATTAAATCTGCATTCATCACAGGGCCCAGTGCAAGTGCATCCAGTGCTCCTGGAGATTGCCAGGAGGATCAAGGGTTTTGGTTTAGAGAAATAAATGCATTTCTGTCATTGCTGAAAGTGATTACTTGGTGACAGCATTCTAGTAGATTGCTATTATCTTTTAATTAATGAGCACTGAGGAATAAATTCTGACCAAACCATGTGTATAAGCTATTCAGATATGGGAGCCGGTAGAAAGAGAGACGGAGTAACACACATAGGTTTTTCAGTTATTAAGACTCGACATTATTGACTTCAGTCTGTCTGATCATTCCCTGTCCCTCTCCCTTTATGTGCTACACTCTCCCGATGCATGTTGTTTCCAGCCTGAGGATTTCGCACTTGATATCCTCTGCCTGGAATGCTTTGCCCCCCAGAGGTTTGCATGCCTGGCTCTTTCCCTGTCATTCACATCTCCTCCGCGGGGAGACCTCTGATCCCCACATCATGTGGCCCCCATTCCTTCACTCTGCATCACATCCTCCTGTTGTGTTTCCTTCATCGCACTTAATGCCATCTGAAATGCTTGTTGAATAGGTTATTTGTCTGTAACGTGGCCCCATTGAGTTCACCACTGTATCCCCAGGCTCTAGCACAGAGTCTAGCACACACTGGGTCCTTAAACATTGTTGAGTGCATGAGTTTCTCTGTGTCCTGTAATGGTTTTTGGCTAAGTCAGTGGACATGTGGTTCAGAGGAAAGAAAGAACACTTCATCAGAGGGCTTGACTGCTTTTACTCTAGACTCAACCCTTAAACTACAGGGCGGCTCTGAGGAAGTCACTCAACTTTTGGGGGCTAATTGACTACGTCGAGGTACCTCAGCTCGAAGACAGTGTTTCCAGATGTTGGTTTTTGGTTGCGAGGGGAAGCAAGTGGGGTAATGGGTATTTTCTGTTTTAGTCATTAGAGTTTTAACCTTGAAGGGGATGGAGTAGGCCATGCCCTAGAAGCTTATCTTAGAATGAGATGGTAAGGGGTACCTATTAAGGTACCAGGCCGCAACTCATTTAATAGCGTCCATACTATTTAACAGATATCCAGTCAAGATTCCCATACGGGAGATTGGTTTTCTCTCTTTGGCAACCTGTGGCCCCATGAGTACTTACAGGCCAGTAAAATTTAGATTATTAGTAAATGTAAAAACTAACACACACCGTAGAGTAGTTTCTGCTAGATCCCCCAGTGTCCGCTTCCCCCCAGGGAGCTTGTGAAGGGAGTGGAGGAAAGCTGTACGGAGAAGCTGAGCTGTGAGAAGGAGCTGCAGGGGCCACAGGGCTCCTCTCCTTCGGGGGGGTGGGGGGGGTGGAGGGGGTGAGGGTTGGGCAGAAGCCCACTCTTGGATCCTGTGCTGGTGACAGCCTTCACCCCTTGTTCTCCACAAACATCTTCACGCGCAGGACACTTGGAAAGCAGATTCATGAGGCTGGATGGCCACGTCATTCCCAGCTTTAAAAAGAACTGCACCCTAATCAGTTTTAAAGGACCCAGGCGATTTGAAAAGCAGCAGAATACAAGTGGCAGAGTGCTGGTGTGGGAGCGCAGATAATAATCCCAAGGTTGGAGACTGAATGCGATCTTTTGAAAGAAACAAAAAATGAGGCTGTTAAACCAAAAACAAGAACAGGAAGCTCAGCCCCACATAAATTCTTCAGAGAAAATAAGATGTGAAATGCAATAGAAGTTTTGGAGCAACAGTTTTGTTTCAATAGATACAAGTTGTTCTGATGCAATTTTCTGATATCATAGCTTGTTTCTTGGGCAGCAACTCTCCAACCTGCCCCACCACATAAACACACTAAAGGAGTATGTTCTGTTTTTCTCCCGAAAAAGAAAACATGAAAAAAGTAACACTTCAGAGGTGCTTTCTATTCCAAGAAAACTCTTTGCTGCCAGTGAAGAATTTTCCTGAGTACTACGTGAAAAATACAATTATCTTATTCCAATCAGCTAACGTTCCTCAAGAAATTATTTTATTGGAGGGAAAACACAATACTTTAAAAAATATTTTGGTTTTTAAGAATGGATCCCTTTGACACTTCAACTATTTTTGGGTAAGGGCAGAGTTTGACATTGATTCCTGTCCAAATAGGAGTTACATTTAAATGGTCTGAGGTAGACAACAACCAAACAAATGATGAGCACTTTGAAGGAAAATGAAGCAGGTAAAAGGAGAGAAAGGACACAAACTGATTGGGGGGGGGGGTCTCCTCTCAGAGTGGGTGGTACTTCAGCAGATCTACATGATGTGAGGGAGCAAGTCATATAAGTATTTGGGAGAAGAGCATTCTAGGCTTCAGGAACAAGACCAGCCTTGTCGGAACAGAAAGAGTAGAAGGGAGAATGAGGTTGGGACAAATAGTCAAGCCGTGGTGAGGACTTCACATTTTACTTCCACGTTGGCTACTTTGGAGGACTCAGAGCAGAGAAGTAACAGGGTCTGGCCTAAGTTTTAAAATAATGACTCTGAGTACTATGTGGAGAATAAAGGGTACTTAGAGTGGAATCAGGGACACTATCCAAGAATATATTAGTTCAGGCAAGATAGTGGCTTGAAATAGGATGTTAGAAGTGAGTTAGTGAGAAATGATTATATTTGGAACATATATTTAAAATAAAGGTAACAGGATTTATTGATAGATTATTTGTATGGGATGAGGGAAAGACAGGACCTAATAATGAGTCTAAAATCCTTAGAAACTGTAGGAATGGAGGAAAGATTTTGCATTTCCAATGCACTGGATAAATACTGACAGAAGTGCAGGCAATGGGAATGTAGGTCTGGGCACTTAGCATAGGTGCAGTGTGGAGTGTGGCCAGGTAAAGGTTCACTGCTTTCCCTTTACATGCTAGTTCATTGCCTTTTTGGCTTTGGCTGAGCCTATCTTTCTGACTTTGTGAGGTTTTTTTGGTTTTGTTTTGTTTTTTTTTGGACAGGGGTGTGGTGGGGTAGAATTCAGTATTTTTTTTAATTGAAATATAATTGACAATAACATTGTGTAAGAGATCAGAGATCAGAGATGGGAAAGGGACCGGTTTCATCAAATGTGCATCATAGGTCATGCTATGTTAGAGCTGAGAAGGAACTCAGAAGCTATTCAGTCCAATCCTTTAATTTGATTATGGGGAGGAAAAGACTTAAGTAGAGTTCTAGATATAAAATTACATATACATTTGAAGACTTATTTAACCACTCTATGCAAACTGTGTGAGTGTCCTCTTAATTTGCTATTTCTGCTGGGTCCATGTCTGAATGAAGGGAAATTAGACCCTTATGGTATACATCCTTTGTCATTTCCTGTCAGTCCTTCATTAATTAGAAAAATTTTCACTGAGTACCTATCACACATCTGGAACTGTTCTTAGCTGAGCATACAGCAGTTAACAAGATGGACATATAAAGGGAAGAGACAGAAAAAAATAGTCAAGTGCATTATTTAGAAATTGGTATAGGTTTATAAAGGAAACACAAGAAAGATGCTATAAACTAGCGAAAAACAGAGGGAGCTACTTTAGCTAAGAAGATCAAGGAAGAAGTCTCAGAAGAATGGAATAATTCAAAGAATTTAACTCAAGGTAGTCTGAGAAAATTCCAGCAGGCCTACTTCAGCTACTGCCCCTAAGGATAGTTCAGGTCTGGACATTTGAGATGATCCTATAGCTGTTCTTCTTGTCGGACTACCTGCAGGTTAAGGATTCCCTCAGCTGCTGGGAGCTGACCAACTCTACAAGACCAATTTATGGAGACCATAATCAAGAATGGCCCAAGAGCCAGCTGACTATTTGGGGGATGTGTGTTCAGATTCCGGGTTGTGTCTCGTACAGCTCCAGGGTCACCATTCACACAGACTGAATTGAACAGAGCTGTACATGGTGGCTTTGACTGAGACAAGGATTTAACCTGGTTTTCTCCTTTATTTTTATTTATTATTTTTTAAAGATTTTATTTCTTTGACAGAGAGAGCACAAGTAGGCAGAGCGGCAGGCAGAGGGAGAGGGGGAAGCAGCCTCCCCGCTGAGCAGGGAGCCCGATGTGGGGCTCGATCCCAGGACCTTAGGATCATGACCTGAGCCGAAGGCAGATGCTTAACTGACTGAGCCACCCAGGCGCCCCTGGTTTTCCCCTTTAATTTATTATACAAGATGGTCTGGGTCGGCCCAGGGAAATAATGGTAGGGGAGGGAGATTGAAGAAGACAGTAGCTTCAGTTTAGTCTACTTAGTGCCCCCCAGATAAACTCCATGGTGGTGGTCTGAACATTCCAGTTTTGTGAACTTTAGCCCTGTATGTTTTCAAACAGAATCATCACTGCAGAACATGGAGTCCAAAAGCCTTGAGGGGCTCCTAACTAGTTCTTTGTTCTAGGAAAAAAGTCCAGAAGCCTTGATACTGTTGAGAAAACATCCAAATATAATGAATCACTTGGAAAGCTCAGGTATCATCAGCACCACCCTCCTACTCCCAACCTAGTGATACTGTATATTTATTTCACTTGCCTTTTTCTCTCCTCTCTCATCCCCCAAATTTAAGCTGCCTGAGAACAGAATCTTTGATTCATTCATGCCTCCCAGAGCCCCCAGAACAGCACTGCCTTACATGTAGTTTGTGTTCAATAACTGCTTATTCTGTCAATTAACCTGGAAATTCGCAGAGGTTATGTGATCATGAGTCAGGGCTTTTTCATCTGGGGCCTCCCAGAAAGGTTTGGCTTCTAGTCCTCCAGTGGAATAATCCTGTCTCTGGGAGCTGGGGACCATCTGGAGGCTCTCAGCTGGGGAAGATGGAAAATCCAGCATCAGGGTTAAGATAGGCTGGAACCAGGATGCCCCTGGAACTCATATCCCAGTAACATCTCCAACCCCTTTGCCTGAGTAGGGGTGGTAGTTAGGGATTGGGGGCTTCTTGGGAGCTCTCTTCACTCTCGGTGGCTGTGGGCTGAGCACTGCACCAGCACTATTCATCCATCAGGCTCAGGATTCTATCCCAGAATTTGTATTTAAAGGGAACCCTACTTTCCCTTGCTTTTCATTTTCAGCCTTTGAATCAAAAGGAAAACCTATTTTATTCTCAATCAAGAATGTACTTAGTGACCTTTCCCAAATGGAAGCAAGGTGCCCACAGCCCACAATTTTAATTTAAATCAATTCCTTTCCTAGCATGAAAAACAAACACAAATAACTTCCCAGGAAGGACTTGGGGGTACTTTCAGTGTTCAGTAGTTGATCTTTTACAAAGGTAAACAGGAACTTACCTTGCTGGTTTCTGAGAAGTTTGTGGGGGAGGGATGTGTACCAAGCTTCAACAAAACACCATTGTGAGGCCGAGTGCCAAGTTCTTTGCGTGAAGGGCAAATCCGTGTTGGTGTAGGGTTGTGGCCACATATGGTGCAGATGCTTGCTGTTTGGAAAGAATTGCAGTGCAATTAAAAGACTTTTTGAGACTTGGCAATATTGTTAATTCCTTTGCCATTTTATATGAGCAGGAGGATTAATTAGCATTGGCTTTATAGAGTTATATCTAAATGCATATGTTTTGGGTTAGATATTTCTTTTTACTAGATTAGTCAGACTTGTTCCCAACTGTGAAGGCTGCCTCATGGGATTCATTCGTGCCTGCCTGAATGCTGCTTGTTTGCTGGAGTGTGCTATCCAAGGCTGACACCAGAACCATTTATAGTGAGGCTGACTCTGTCCTTACCTTGCAAAATTACTTTTGATGAAGAAATCAGAAGGCAAGTGGGTAGGGATTTTAGAACACAGGGGCAGACTCAGTCACAGAATACCTTTTGTTTTTGTTCATTTCTGCAAATGATTTTTTTTAAGCAGTCTAATTTTCCCAATTGCATTTCCTTGATATTCTTTGTTTTCACACTTTTATAGGAGAGAGAAAAAGAGACAAAACTCTTTGCAGCAGGGACATCTTCTAATGAGGCTTAGAATAGCCTTCCAGAGCTACTTATTCAGACCTCTTCAGTGTTCAAATTTGAGCCCAGGAGGTTCCCGGTTCGTCTGTCAATTAAGCCATAATTAGTAGAATAGTTTTTCATGGATGCTTTGGTGACCTTGGAAATATAGGATATTCCAGAAATAGATGTATTCATGATTCTCTTTCTTATTGCTCATGGTAATGAGGGTAGTTTACTCACCTCCCAGCACTGGGCCTAACATGTTGGAGGTGTACAGTAAATGTTCGTTGAATGAATACATGTTTGGCTTGGTGCTTGGTACCTTGTCTGGGGGCAGTGACTGTCAATTTAGCCTGCATGAGGTTCACCAAGACAGCTCATTAACAGAGTCATTCCGGCACCAGCCTCAAGTTATGATTTGGAGGTCAGAGGAAGCCTGCAAAATTCCCACCTCCTAATGGATTTGGATGCAGGTTACCTTTGGACCTCACCCACTGGAGAAAGAAACTGCTGTGGGGGATATGGCATTTCAGAGCTTTAGAGGAAACGTTTCTTCTGATCAGCTTAGCCTCCTTCCTGTTTTCATCTGTGCTCATAGCCTCCTCTGAGGATCCTCCATGATGACTCCCTTTCTCTCAAGCTGTGGCTCAGACAGTCTGTCTAGGTGCCACTTCCTAGTCTTCCACTTCCTGACCATTGCCGAGTCCACTCTGCTGCAGATCAGATTCTTGCTGTTCCTTGGGAGCTACCTGAGAACAGCATCATTGGATCACACCCATTTTTGTTTTACTTTGGGATTGTACAAATTTACTGGTGGCCAGGGTGCCTTGTGCTTAATTAGTCTGGTCGAGGTCACCTTTCTAGGCACCGGTGCAATGTGTTTGCACAAGACATTGAATGAAGGTACTCATATGTGCTTAGGTGTATAGATGAGAGGATGAACTTAAATTTCTTAGCACAGCTCAGGGTATATAACATATACTCCATATCTTGTAGATGTTTTTCCCTCCATGAATTATAAACTCCTTGAGGGGCATTCCAGGGACACAACCTAGAATCAAACTAGATTTCCCAAAGGATGAAGCCAGAGCTGATACTCACCTGAAAGTTGAACATTAGTCTGACATAGTCATAAAATAAATAAATAGCAAAACCCCAGGGATGCATCAAGCGGGCAGTTTTTAGCAACAACTGATGCTGTTTACTGAGAGGGGTGTTGGTAAAGTGATAGAGGAAGTAACTATGCACAAAAGCCTCCTAAGTAGACTCAGCAGGACAGTGTCAGCTTCACACTCAAAAGCGAGGGATGCGCTTCACCTTCTCCTGGCCACCGTAGGAACAAAGAAGGCATTCTGTAGCAGGCCAACTTTGTTGGGTCTCATTAAATGAGAGTTATACTTCCTATAATAGCATAAATGTGTGCGCTAGTGAATAGGAGCAGAAGTCGCAGCACAATAAAGATGTAGCCACCGAAGAATACATTTTAAAATCTCAAATGTTAGCCACAGCACGCAGAGACTGAGAATTCTCTCTGGTTTTCCCGGCTCTGATTCTCTTGCTCCTGAGGACACTCAGCGTGCACAGCCTGAAGAGAAGTCATGGGATGTCCTTTCAAAGCCTGTGGGATACGTGATGTCAGGGCATATTGGGTAGTCTGCCTTAGTCTGCAGATGGCCAGTCAACTAGGCTAAGAGTGGCTGAAGGCAAAGGAGAACTTACTCTTAACGAGGAGTTGGTGGTTTGCGGTTTTAGAGTTTGTTCAGCAGATCAGTCCTCTGGTTGGTGATTCTTCAATTCTTTTGGCCTTTTCGTTGAGATCACAAAATGGTCATCACAGTTATGAGGTTTTGTTCCACACAACAGGGTCCCAAGAGGGAAGGAAAGGGTATTTTCTCTCTCTTTCCCCCTTCCCTTGTCCGTCTGTCTCCTCTTCCAACGTCTCTCTCACCTCTTTTAGAAACCTTGTAATAGGTTTCTAAAGCTGTTATAACAAAGTATCACAAACTGGGTAACTTAAATAATCAAAAATTATTGTCTTGCAATTCTGGAGACTAGAAGTCTGAGATCACGGTGTTGGTAGGGTGGGTCTGAAGTCTGTGAGGAAGAATCTGTTCCATGCCTTTCCCATAGCTTCTGGTGGTTTGTTAGCAATCGTAGGCATTCCTCAGCTTGTAAGAGCATCATCCCGATCTCTGCTTTCATCTTCACATCCTGTTTTCCCTGTGTGCGTCTTTGTCCAAATTTCCCCTTTTTATAAGGACACTAGTCATAGTGGATTAGGGACCCACCCTACTTCAATATGGCCTCATCTTAATTAATTACATCTATGATGACCCTCTTCCCAAATAAGGTCACTTTCTGACATGCTAAGGTCTAGGACTGGAGCATATGAATTTTGGTGGGGGGGTGGGGGAGGGGGACAGAATTCAACCCATAACAGTGGTCGGTAGTGTCTGCCATGTGAGGTAAACTGGCTGGGTTGACCTGAACATGATGGCCCCAGCTACCCTGTTTTCTTGTTTGCATTTAGCATTTAATTCCATCTAAAGAGAACTTTTATTCTTTCAATGTTAGAAAATAATAATAATAATCTAAGAAAAGCAAGTGAGAAAAAAGGGCACAAACTAGAAACTTCCAAGAACATAAAAAATTAAAAAATCATCACTGTCATTATCATCATCAGTCCATCCATTTTTGCATCTGCCTGCTTCCTCCCTATAAATAGCAGTAGAAAACCATGGCCACTCAACTGGCAAATACTGGGAAAGCCCTCAGATAGAAATCTAAGAAGCAATAACACTGTATAGTTACAAAACTCCATACTCATGAGGATCGTTAAGTAACTCTAATCATTTGTGAAATTTAGTCTAGTGGAGTCATAAAATTGATTTTTCAAACACTTATATTCATTATTTAAGCATTTTTTCCTAGACTTGGCCATAGAGAACACATAGAAAAGTCCGTTTACTCATTTTAGACATTTTGGGACTATGTATATGTCAAAATTTATAAATATTTAAAATACCTTTTAGAGCTATAAATGTTATGTAACATTCTCCTCTTAAAGTAACTGAGTCTATCTATTCCAACTTTTTATTTAAATGGAAAGTATCTTTCCAAGAAGATGAGCATGACATTTTCTGCCTAACATGTTTTTTAAAAAAAGTCACTAATAGGTGTTATATAAAGATCATAAAGCACCCTATGACAGAATTATTTTGAAGTTACTGTAATAAATTTTTTGGTCAACACTGCTGTTCTGTGGTGCTTTCTGATGGGTGCTCATGGCTTGGGGGGGTGACAGGGAGAAAGAGGCACCTGACACGTGGCTCATGTCTGTCCTGGTAAGAGAAGATGTGGGTTGGGTTGGAGGAAGCTGGCTCTACTGAGTTGTGGGCTATTGTATAAGGGGAGAGGCCCAATTCACGCAGTGCTCTGCCCTCCACATCATGAATTTGAGCTTCACCTGAAGCTGTGGGCTCTGCTCCAACCAGTGCATGGTCTTTCTCTGTCTTCAGTGATGTTATGCAAATGAGGTCTCTACTGAGCAAAACTGTCCTAGGTGACTGACACCTCTTCTTTGGCTGGGCCACCAAGAACGGGTCTGTATTTCGGCAAGAATATATTTTCTCAAGCCCTTCCCCAGTGAGGGCAGACCTGCTAAAATTTTTTCATGGGCTATGCCCAGGCCCTCTGCTGGACTGCAGAGCCTGGGAAATTTGTCCTGAGCTCCCCTTTTCCCAGCAGTCTGCCCTCTGATGCATTTAAGGGTCAACAGTTGCTTTAATTTTCCTGCTTCCACTGTCCATCTCTCTACCCGCTACATGAGCATGGAGAGTATCCGTTTGAGTGAGGCTATGACTTTGTTAAAAATTAAGGTGAAATCCAGGGGCGCCTGGGTGGCTCAGTTGGTTAAGCGTCTGCCTTCAGCTCAGGTCATGATCCCAGGGTCCTGGGATCGAGCCCCACATCGGGCTCCCTGCTCAGCGGGAAGCCTGCCTCTCCCTCTCCCACTCCCCCTGCTTGTGTTCCCTCTCTTGCTGTGTCTCTCTCTGTCAAATAAATAAAATCTTTAAAAATAAATAAATAAATAAAATCTTAAAAAAAAGTTAAGGTGAAATCCACTTTAAGGTGAACAATTCAGTGGCATTTATACATTCATAATATTGTACAACCATTACTTCTGTCGAGTCTCAAAACATTTCCATCCCCCAAACAGAAACCTCCTTACCTTTTCCCCAGCGGTCACTCCTCAGTCCCCCTTCTGCCCCTCACGCCCCAGCCCCTGGCAACCACTAATCTGCTTTCTGAGTCTGTGCATTACCTCTTCTGGACATCTCATATAAAAGGAGTCATAAAATATGTAGCCTTTTGTGTTTGGCTTCTTAGTGAAAATTTTTTTCAAGATTCATCTACATTGTAGTGTGTATCACTTCCTTCCTTTTTAATGACCAGATATTCCACTATATGGATAGGCCATATGTTGTTTATCCATTCATCTGTTGGTGAACATTTATTTGGTTATTTCTCCTTTTGGCTATTGCTATGACTTTTTTTTTTTTTTTTTTTTTTTTTAGGGCTATGTCTTCCCCTTGTAGGCAGAGAACTATAGGCTAAAATCCTCAACCATGGACTCGTAAGAGTCTTGAAAAGGTGGCATGCACAGTTTCCGGACTCTGGGGTTCTAGCTTCAGCGGCTCCAGAAAGTATTTCCCAGTCTGTCTTAAAAGACTTTCTGACTCCATCAGCCACCTGCTTGGGACCAAGAGCCCTGGCCACACTTTCTTCTTTGCATCAGTAGCATGTGTACATCCGCTGGATGAGTTTGTCTCCGCTTCCTTCATAGTGATGCAGTATCCCTTTTGCAGGTGGCCTTTCCTGTCCTATAAGCTTGCCCTTGGCTTTTGTTCATTGCTCTTGGATTTCTCCAGGGACTCAGAGCTTCTCATACTCTAGGCCCAGAACTAGGATTTGGAGGTTAGGATTTAAGCCCAATGAAATGGCTAGCTCTCTTTAGCATTTAAGTTTCCCAGACTTGAAAGCAGGGCCCATGGGAATGTTAAACTGTCTCAGTGGTTTTAAAAATGCCAAGTGCTAAAAAGATTATGTGCAAAATGGAAGGCCTAGGTGAATGTGATTTTTAAAAACCTCAGCTGTTGGGCCCCCTGTGGCTAAGGGCAATAACAAACCGCCACCCTGCTGGGCTTTGAATGACAGACCATAATTCTCCGTGGCCCTTCTGCTGACTCCACAAGCCATTTGAGCCCAGTCTTAAGTTTTATAATGTCACCAGGAACCCCGTTGGTGTTATAGCCCATGTCTGCCTGAGAATTCTCTTCTGTCAGTTACAGGGAGGGTGCTCCTCTAAGGTTGTTCCCTGGATGGCCGGTGTTCAGGGCTAGCACGTGTTTCGGCTTACTTTCCATGTCGAGACAGTTTAGAATTACCCAGAACTGACCCTACACATTTACAAAGCCTCAGTATGCTGACATGATTAAGTGATAGTTCTTTAAATGTGAGGAATGTTTTTCTACCACGAAGCCCAGACGGGCCTTGGTGACGTATGGGAAAACCACTGCCGTCTGCATCACGTCTCTGGGGGCCTCTCGTTGTCCACGTCACGGACACCCCCTCTAGCTTGTATCTGTCACATTGTAAGAGTAAGAAGACGACATCACAAAGGGAAAGATTTTAGCTCCATTGTGGATGAAAGAAAGTCTACCTTACCACTCCCTCCCTAAACAAGCCTAATGAAAAACCTATAAAGCTTTCCTGTCACCAGGAGGCTTGATCCACCTGTTTATTCAGGCTTTTCCTGAAGCTGGGATGACCACTGACATGGTTGGGTGTGATGGAAGGGCCTCATGGGTGACGTCTGGGCCACTGTGTTTTAAGACAATATCCCTTAGCTCAGAGCTGTGGAGAGGAAGGAATGTTTTCATCTCAAAGCTTTGTGCAGCTTTATGAGAAAAGGAAGTCGGAAATCTTCTGACTCCCAAACCATTCTGCAGGCACAGGACCGAAGGCGGCATTCTGTTTCCTCTGCTCCCTCCTGCCCACCTCTCCCCCTCAGTACGGCCCCAATTTACTTATAAGCAAAACCCGGAAGAAATTCTTTCCCACCACTTCCCTCTACATTGTTACCAGGACACTTTCCAGAAAGAACTCGAGGGCCAGCTCTGAGAATTCCAGGGCAACATGCTTTACAGGGCCTTGTGACCTGTAGTGGAAGAAATTTTGGGCCTTGTGCCCACAGGTTGATGGTAAAAAAGGTTAACTATTATTGCAAACGGGGTGGGGGGCCCCGTCAATAAACAAGAGGAAGTAAGATTTGTGACAACGTTTTTGGCTTGATTCAATGGGGAGATCTCTCCTGGGAAATTGTATCCTCACGTGGGGCTTGCCCTAACTCCGCAGCCCCAGCGTTGCCCTCTCCTCCCCCATGCCCCTTTCCCACCGGTGCCTTTCCTTCAGGGATGACTGGCCCAGCGTGGTCCAGCAAACTCATACCCCAGTGGTCTCTTCTGGGCAAAAGTAGTCAGTTAGAAATGTTTCTTTGTGAAATGTGATCTGAGTTCTGAGGTCCTTAGGCTTGGCGCAGGGAGCAAGGTTGGTGGGGAGGGATCCAGTACCTGGCGAGCCCCTTCCTGCCCTGCTGCAGGCCTTCCACTGGGCCCTTAGGCAGGCTGACTTAATCTGTCCTCCCTGCCATCCTGTAAAGGAGGAGTTATTATCATCTTTTCTACATGAGGAGACACAGTCTCAGAGAAGTTAAGTTTATTTGTTCCCTGCTGCTCTTTGACGGATTTGAGGGAGTTAACAAAAGCACTTCCAAGTCAAAAGGAAAACAATAAAGACTTGATGCAGAGAGGTGGAATGAAGGCAATGCATGGAAGGAATAATAAGCCACCCAGAAACGCACACCACACAAGTAGAGTGGTTAGAAGTGGCCATAAATTTAGCTCAGGGTTTCCTAGAAGCCAAGACAGAAGGAATAACAATTTATAGTTAGAAAAGTTAAACAACTTACATAATCGGTAGAGGAGCCAGGATTTGAACCTAGTTTTGTCAGATGCTAAAGTTCATTCATTCATTTCGTTCATTTATAGGATGGAACTTGTGCTGTGGTCTTGAATGGTGGCTAAGGCCCAAGTCTACAACAAGAAGCTAAGCAACAAGTCGTGAAGATTTGGGCCAGACACTCCATGCCAGGCTTAACAAGAAGCTGCAGGATGGGGCCTGCCAGAGCCCACCCCCTTCCCACCAGCACCTCCCCAGGCTCTGCCCTCCCACCAGCCCCTCTCCAGGCCAGGCCAGGCCAGGAGGAGGCCTGGGAGAGTGGTCTTCCTAGCACTCAGGCCATATGTGTGGGAGCACTCAGGAGTTGCTGGTGCCAGTGAGAGTGTGGGATTGTGGGGCAGTGTCCCTGGGAAGAGGAGGAGCATCTCCCAGCTGGTCTTGTTCTCCACAGCACTTGCAGGGTAGTAAAAGGATCCTTACAGCTTTAATTATTCGTTCCTTCTTAAATGAGGTACTTGGGCAGGTAAAAACAAAAGCTACAAAACAAAAAACCTTTAATTTAGAGACTTTAAGCTTAAAGTTGCTGACATCTGCTGTATCCTCATTTTTGCCGTCTATAAAATGGGCACAGGACTTGCCGCCTCCTCCCCCCACGAAGATTTTGTGAGGCTTCCCTGAGACCAGCACAGGATGCGTCTCAGGCCTGGCTCACACAGGACACTCAAAACATGGTGTGGAATCTGTTTCCTGTGATCTTTCTTCCATAATTTCTCTCACCTCCTTTCTCTGAGTCTGTTCTGTCCTGAGGAAACCCTAGGATATCCTGTTCCTGTGGATTAGAGCCGTCTCTCTTTGGGCTATTGATTATAGAATCTTCAGGAGAATTGTAAAAACAGAGATTTCTTGAGCCCATTCAAGGCGCTTCTCACTCAATAGCCTAGTGTGACGGTAGGAATCAGAAGCTTTAAAAGCTCCCCAGGTGATTCTGATTCATCGCCAGGTGTGAGCACTCCCTGTCTCAGGCTCTCCTTGAAAATTCTGATGGTTATTGCCTTTCGTATAGTTTGGGGAGCCACCTGCTCTTTGTTCAAATATCACTTCTTTGTTTCTACAAAATGTATGAAGTTCCCATGAGGTTCTCACCTTTGCCTGAAAGGCAAAGTTACCTCAAAAGATGGGTGCAGAGAGCCCTGACTCAGTGCTAACACTCCGTCTCAGACTGGTTTATCAGATTAGCCCCTGTCAGCCTCACAGGTCCCTGAGGAATGGGACTGGCATAGAGTCCTTCTGATGAGCAATAGGATGAGGAGGTTCCAAGCCTGGGAGTCCTGTTTAGGAGACCAGAACGTGGTCCTGAGAAGCCAGGGGACAGCCAACGAAATGTGGTACATTGAGGAAGGAAAAGGGAATGGAGCAGGAACACCGTCACCCCTCACTTAATAAATATTTACATCATTCATTTTTTAAAACTTTTTATTTTGATATAATTTCAGGCTTACAAAAGAAGTTGACAAAATAGTACAAAGATTCCCTACACCCTTTACTCAGCATCTTCAAATATTAACCTCTTAAAAACTATAGTCAAATGATCAAAACCAGGACATTAACACTGATATGATACTGTTATTGCTACAGATTAATTCTGTAGAATTATATTCAAATTCAGTTTCAAATTAAATCATTCAGATTTCTCTGACTGTCCCATGGCTGCCCTTTCTCTGGTCTAGGATCCAGTCCAGGATCCCATAGCATAGTTAGTTGTATTTCCTTAGCCTCCTTGAACATAAAACAGTTCCTCAGTCTGTCTATCTTTCATGACTGAGGCTTTTGAAGAGTGCAAAAAAAAAAAAAAAAAGTTGTTTTGTAGAATGTCCACCAGTTTGGTTATGTCTGGTCTGGTGTTTCCTCATGATTAAATTCGGGTTATTAATTTTGGCAAGAATACCACAAGAGATGATGTTGTTCCTTTCTCAGGGCATGATAGGAGGTAGTATGAGATTTTTTTTCCCCCAGAAAAGCATGTTAGAAGAAAATACACCTATTTTAGCAGTTAACAATCTATTTTAGCAATGACAAAGAAGAGATGAAGCTCCATCTTAAACTGGAGCTGTGTGGGACGCTGCTCTGCTATCCTGCACCACCTCTTAAGCTGAGGGCTCATCATCTTTCCAGACACTTCCTTCCTCCAGCTTGTTCACCTCTTGTGTGAGGCCTTCTCTTAGGGAGGCAAAATACTTTGAGAAACATTTGTACAATCTCCTATGAAAATAGGCCCGAAAGTAATAAAGATGTAGCTACTGCCTTTAGTTAAGCATAGTTTCCTTTGGGAAGAAAATTGGATGTAATAAAAAGAATTGAAAAAACTAATGATGTCATGTACGGTGATTAACATAACAAAATAAAAAAAAGTTAAAAAAATAAAAAGAATTGAATGTAGTTGGAGAAACAGAGATATTTATGCTTGTATGTGTGCAAGATTTGCCAGTAAGGAAAAAACTAAACAAACTGCAGAAAATATAATTGTTGGTACAAAATTAGCTCATGTTCCGAGGGGGTAGGAGAGAAATATTTCAAAATACTATAGGGAGAGAAGAAGCTAAGTGGAAGTGTGAGTGCAGGAACGAGAGCCAGGACATTTTTTTGCCTCTCCGGCACAGTTAGAGGTCATATAATTATAGGGTGACCTTTGCTAGAGTGGCAATAACCAGAATGTGCTTGTGTTACAGGGATACATATATATTTTAAAAGGTTTATTTATTTATTTGAGAGAGCGAGCATGAGTGGGGGATGGGGGAGAGGGAGTCTCCAGCAGTCTCCATACCCAGCATGGAGCCCCACATGGGGTTTGATCGCATGACTTTGGTTGAGATCATGACCTGAGCTGAAACCAAGAGTCAGATGCTTACCTGACTGAGCCACCCAAGTGCTCCTTCGTGGATATATTTTTGCCTTGCTTGGGTCCCTTTGGAATAAATTAAGAGCTTTAACAGAGGTGAAGTATTAACATCAAGGTTGAACTTCAGTTTAGTACTTGTTTGTCCATTTGGTGATGCTGACCTAAGGGCAGAGGAAAAGTACCCAGAGAATAGGCCTTTATTCTTACACAGTAATGTCAGTGACCTTATTTTTAGAGAAAACTATATTTGCTCAAATTAAGAGAATAAAGTAGAAGAGAAAAAGGTAAAATATACAGAAAAAGGGAGGTAAAACATTTCTGGATCAAACACTTGTAGCATTTGGCATCTTTTTAAGATCTTTTATCCAGATACTCACATCAGAGGTATGCTATCTTTTGAAGGTGAGATATTGCACGTGTTGGTTTGTGTCCTGTTACTTTTTTAGTCTCTTTCTCTGCTTAAAATTATTAAATGCTTATTGTAAAAAAAGGTGCAAACACTTCAGGATATGTGAGGCAGGATGTGAAAGTCTCTCCAGTGAACACCATTTTAATAGTTTGGTGTACGTTCTCTCTGATTTTCTCTATACTGTCCTGGAACTTAATCTTTTCACTTAAAGTATCTTGGACTTGGTAACTTTCTAATGGATGTTGGTGGGGCCACGTGACCTTTTTGGTATTCAAAGTTTCTTTTCTTTGGATTATGGGGTCAAAAATGTTCATTGATCACCTGTCTTGTAAATATTTCTCTCATTTCCCATCTTGTTCAGTATTTTGGGGACATCTGTCTCCACTGACTATCCCAACCTTCTTCAAAATTCTCCTGCTTTGGGGCACCTGGGTGGCTCAGTTGGTTGAATGTCTGGCTTCAGCTCAGGTCATGATCCCGGGGTCCTGGGATGGAGCCCCTCTGTTGGGCTCCCTGCTCAGCAGGGAGTCTGCTTCTCCCTCTGCCTCTGCCCCTCCTCCTGCTCATGCTCTCTCTCTTTCTCTCAAATAAATAAAATTAAAAAAAATTCTCCTTCGAAGAACTGCCGTCCCTCTTGCCACCTACCCAGCCATCTCTCCTCCATTCTGCACACATTGTCTTTGAACCAAAAGGTCCTTCCCTTTTTCTGATCTCTCATCCAGTGTCCCCCTCTGGCTGCTCAGCTTGCTTCTCACATTCTCTTTGCCCTCATTCTGTTTAGATCTTTCTTCCCTCCTCTGAGTCTTCAAGAAGGATGGCTGCGCACCTCCTACAGTTCCAGCTCTTACATTGATCCCTAATGAGGAATCTGTTTGTATAGTTTCCAAGGGCTCTCGTAACAAAGCACCACAAACTGGGCAGTTTAAAACCAAGGAGGTTCCTTGTTAACTATTCTGGGGTCCAGAAGTCTGAAATCAAATGTCAGCAAGCTCATGCTTTCTCTGAAGGCTCCAGGGGAGAAATCCTTCCTCGCTTCTTCTGGCTTTTGGTGCTTGCTGGCAGTCCTTGGTGTTTCTTGGTTTGTACCTGCATCACTCCTATTTCTGCCTCTGTCTTCACCTCTTTATGTGTTGTGTCCAGATTTCCGTCTTTTTGTCAGGACACCAGACATTGGATGAGGGCCCACCTTAACCTCGTGTGACCTCACCTTAACTTGCTAAATATATCTGCAAAGACCATATTCCCATATACGGGAAGGGAGGGAAAATGGAATGGAAAGAAATCAGAGAGACAAACCGTGAGAGACTCTTAAATCTGGGAAACAAAGTGAGGGTTGCTTTAGGTGAGGGGGGGTGGGAGGATGGGGTGACTGGGTGATGGGCATTAAGGAGGGCACATGGTGTGATGAGCACTGGGTGTTATATGCAACTGATGAATTACTGAACTCTACATCTGAAACTAATGATGTACTATACGTTGGCTAATTGAATTTAAGTTAAAAAAAAAAAGACTGCATTTCCAAATAAGGTCCCATACTGAGGTTCCAGGTGAACGTGAATTTTGGAGGGACACTATTGAGCTTAGTACACTGCTCTAGATCCATATTATTACTTCTCTTTTAGACATTTCCTTGTGGATGTACCACTGGAGTCTCCAACTAAACATCAAAAAATGAGGTCATTATCTTACCGGTCCTCTGAGGAACGCTGGCAAGAAGTAGCTAAACAGATTCAAAGTTATCAAGAAAGACTCTTTGAAATTTAAATTTTACATGCAATTTTGAAGTAAATGTACATTGTGTTTTGAGGATGTGTTTCTGCTAGTATGAAGCTATCACAACCTGTAAGACATTTGAATAATATAATCTCATGCTCTTTAGTTTGTATTTTCCTGTATATTTCATCTTATATGTGCATAAATATGTGTGTGTGTGTATGGTATGATGCATTAATATAGTAGATCAGGTGTATACTTTATAAGTAAATACATGCATATACCTGTATTAGGGTGTGTGCTCAGAGAGTTTTTCAGTGAATGGAGTGTGTGATCAAGAGTTTGGAGAACAGTGGTCTTCAGAGTCAGGTTCCTTTTCCTTAGCACTGCATATAAGACCTTCACTTTACAGCCCCTACCTTGTTTGTTTGTTTTTTTTTCGAAGATTTTATTTTTTTAGAGCAGTTTTAGGTTCACAGCAAAACTGAGAAGTAACAGATTTCTTCCCTACTCTGCCTCCACACATGCATAGTATCCCCTTACCAACATCCCCCACCAGAGTGGTACATTTGTTACAACTGATGAAACTACACTGACACATCCTAATCACCCGACGTCCGTAGTTTACCTTAGAGTTCACACTTGGTGGTGTACACTCTGTGGGTTGGGACAAGTGTCTAATGGTGTGTATCCACGATTTTGGTGGTACAGAGTCAGCTCACTGCTTTAAAATCCTCTGTGCTTCACTTAGTCATCCCTCACTCCTGCCAAGTCCTGGCAGCCACTGCTCTTTTTACTGTCGCCATAGTTTTGCTTTTGCCAAAACGTCACAGAGTCAGAATCATATGAGCTATAGCCTTCAACCTTCATTTCAGCCTTGTCTCCTGTATCCTGTATCCCTCTATGCCAGCGCAGCCTCTGCCCTGTGCATCCATTACACACTTCATTCCTTGGCTCTGGCTGTCTTCCCCATTGTCAGTGCCTCTCCTTGTGGTCCACTCTCCTCTTCTGCAGCCCTTCTCTTCTCTCCAGGGTGGGGTTGATCCTCTCTCCTCCCTGAGTCTGTCTTGACTTTCAGGCACTCTGTCATTCCCTCCTGCGCTCTCACTCTGTGGTTTCTCACACCGCTGCTCAGCTTCTCTGCTACGGTAGGTGGTGTGTGTGTGTGTGTGTGTGTGTGTGTGTGTGTGTATGTCTTGACCCCACGCTAGCTGGGAAGCTCCTTGAGGATGCAGCCAGTCCTCACTCTTGGTCACCCTCATCTCCCCTTCTCTATTTCAACTAGACACTTAATATTTGTTCGATACATTTTTGCAGAATTGAATTGTTATTTAAAAGTTCTCAAGTTAGGGCGCCAGAGTGGCTCAGTCATTAAGTGTCTGCCTTCGGCTCAGCTCATGATCCCAGGGTGCTGGGATCGAGCCCCACATCAGGCTCCTGGCTCAGCGGGGAGCCTGCTTCTCCTTCTCCCTCTGCCTCTCTCCCTGCTCATGCTCTCTCTCTCTCTCTCTCTCTGTATCCGTGTCTCAAATGAATAAATAAAATCTTTAAAAAAAATAAAAGTTCTCAAGTTATTGACATTTTGTATTTGAGCACAGTCTATATTTCCTATACAAAGAATGAAAATCATTAGTAAATGAGAGCGTGCTAAAATCCTGCAATCCCTCTCTTTCTCCCCAGAACTGTTAGTGGGTAAGTTTTCACAGTGATTGAACATGGCAGAAGAGCAGAGGGCACAATCTCAGATGGGACAATGAAATAAAAATGGAGTGTTTTCCATTCTGATTCTTTTGTTACAAAAACCAGGTTTTGCGAACAGTGTTTCCCTGTTTGCCAATAGCACTGGTCACTTCCTTAACTAGAAAATAATTTTCTTTTCTTTTTTTCAGTTCTCTAAGACATATAGGTTTCATCCCTTTTTAGCTTGCTTTTTTTTGGCAAAAGAAACTTTTTAAAAAAAAATTGGGTATGTATAAGTTGCAAATCTTAAATGCAAAAGGAATGAGCTTTTGTAGTCACTAGAACCTCTGGACTCATCTCAGACATGGCTAGTGAGGTGAGCAGTGTGTGACCACTGGTTATATGGCTTTCTTTTTTGTCTGCTTCAGTAGTTCTAAGGGCTGTCTAGAATGACATTTCTTATTTATACTTGACTTGCACATAAGAACCAGACAAAAAGGTAATTTTCAGTCATATCAATAGTCAAGCAAGTGTCAGAACACGCATGTGTATCATGTAAAAATAATAAAATGATAATACTCAGTTTTGGCTAAGTGGTGGAGCCAATTATGCTTTCATCTCCTGTTGGCAGGAATTTGGAATGGTATAATGTTTCTGGAAAGCAATTTGGAAAAATGGATCAAAGCCTCATAAAATGTGTGTATCCTTTGATCTAACAATTCCATTCTTAGCAGTGTGTTCTAAAGATATCATTACAGTTTTGGACAAAGATTTAATACAGATATGTTCATTGCAGCATTGTTTATAATAGTGATAAAAATTTAGAAATGACCTGCATGTCCAATAGGAGGAAATTGGTAAAACAAAGTATGGCTTTCCCGTGTGATAAAATACTTAGAGGCTAGTACGCATTGCATTGTAGATGAATTTTTAAGATACGACATATTGCTAAGTGAATTAAGCAGGCTATAAACAATATGTTCAGTTTGATTATAATTTGTTATAAAAAAATGTGTGTAACTTTGATTTTCCAGCTTCCTCTAGCCTCAAGAGGCTACCCCTGCCTTTAATATTCATATCCTGTGGCTCAAGCCCCCATTCAGCTTGACTGTGAGAGGTTCTTTCTTCTAGAAGATTCCCCTGCTCTTTCTCTCATCACCTTCTCTGGCATTTTGCCCCTTTGCAGGTCACCTATTGCTCTCTTGAAGCCATCTTCTCTGGGTTAATTATCTTTCTCCTTATGAAGCTTTGCAGAATCATGGACAACAACTGGTTTTCTGTAATGCCCCAAACACAGGTCATACTAAGCTGTGATACTCAGTACAATTTTCCCGAATGCTTAGGTATGATATATGGGAATGGCAAAGCAAAAAGGGAAAGCTTAAAATTGGATGCTAGGTATGTTTGCTCCCAGAAAACTTACACTTGAGTCAGTCTCACCCATGTATCCATGTGTCTGTCCTCCACTGGTTGTGTTTCTCCTTTTTCTCCTACTGGTAACCATTTTGCAAGGACCATCTTTTACTCCTCTCTCAAGAGTGTTCTTAAGTTTATGTCCCCTTCCAGGAATTTTTGCCACCAGTCCCTCTAAGACTCTGGAGAGGGGAAAACTGTTTTCCTAAAAGGAAACATAATGTGTACAAATTAATTCCACCCACACTGAGGATAATAACATTTACATTATTATGCTTAGTGATTTAACTTAGTGTCTGAAGCCTCCCCATTTCAGAATGGGCTCTTATAAATTGCGTGACCAAAAGGCCATCAAAGAGACCCTTCTCCCTGTTCCCCATACTTCCCAAACTAAAGGGACAATTTGGCTCAAAAAGAAATACCAGCTGTCCTTCTGGAATGTAAACATTTCTTATAGTAATAAAAGGAAACATTGTACTTCTGCCTTTGCTTTTTAGCAGTAGTGCTTAAAAAAAAGAGTTCAGTTTCTACTAGAATATATAGATATTTAGAATATATATATGGGTGTAGAAAAACCCTCGAGGCGATATACCCTAAAATATAAACAATAATGATCTTTAGGTGAAGAATAGTTATCTATTGCTGTGTAACAGATTACCCTAAAACTTAGCTTAAAACAATAAACACTTAATATCTCACATTTCTTTGGGTCAGGAATCCAGATGTGGCTTAATTGGGTATTCTCTGGTTCAGCGTCCCTCATGAGGCTATGGTCCAGGTGATAGGAGGGCCTTGGTCATCTCAAGGCCCAATTGGAGAAGGATGTGCAAGAGAGGGAGAAAGAGAAAGAGAGAAGTCATAGTCTTTTGGTAGCCAAATGTGTCAGAGGTCCCCAAAACCCACCCCCAGGTCTGATGATTCTCTAGGAGGGCTCACAGGGCTCAGCACATAGTCATATTCTATATAGTCATAGCATACGGACTATGATTTATTACAGTGAAAGGATGCACAGCAAAATCAGCAAAGGGAAAAAGTGCATGAGGTGAAGTCTGGAGGAAACCAGGTATGAGCTTCCAAGAGTCCTCTCCCAGTGGAGTCATCAGGGCACACTGAATTCCCCCAGCAGTGAGTTGTGACAACATGTGTGAAGTGTTGTTTACCAGGGATGCTCATTAACAATTCAGTGCCCAGGGATTTGAGTAGGAGCTGGTCATAGAGGTACCCTCTGCCCAATATGTATCAAAATTCCTGACTCCCAGAGGGAAGACTGGTACTCAGCTTAAGCCATATTGTTTGCCCAAACAGTTTAGGTACAGTGAGCCCTTCTTATCAGGGAATGGTGGGAAAACTCTTGAAATCCAAGTTCCCAGACACCAGCCAAGGGACAACCTTATAAGCAGGGCTTTCTAAGGTAACAGTCTCAGGCCTGCTGTGCTCTTTTTTGCACACCTAATCTCAGAAGTGATATCCATGACTTTTCTATATTCTGTTCACTAGATGTGAGTCACTAGGTCTAGTCCACAGGCAAATGGAAGGGATTTCACAAGGACATGACTATCCAGAGGAAGGATCACTGGGGGTCATCTTAGAGACTCCTCACTATAGGGGGTGACTTTGCTTTTCCTTTTTGTATTTTCTATTTTCTCTCTAAGGACATGTGCTATTATTTTTTTATGTAGTATTTTTATAATAAGAAAAAGCTATTTGAAAAATGTGATTATATATATGTATATATATATTAATTATATATATATATATATATAGCAGCGTGTACTGCTGGTGGAAGAAAGAGTGTATTTCTTGGTGGAACAAAACTGGATTTTCTTTTTTTTTGTGCTCATACACACAAACAAGATTTTTATTGTTAACATCAATGAACACAGATGGAAGAATATTCATGTGCCAAGGACATATTGCTCACAAGATCACAAAATGGCTGTTGATTTGTATTCATAAATGATTTGGTGAATCACTACATGTTTTTGAGTGAAATAGATATACATATAAAGAAGAGATTTCTGAAGCTTCATTTCCATTTGGACTCTCATACCGTCCCGAGAAGGAGAAAACAGAAGCTTTGAAGTTAATGCTTACATACTTTTATGGATAGCCTGATTCCACCCAAATGAACACCTACTTCCCATCGCCCACATTTTAAGCAGCACACAAAGAAAGCATGAGAAACACTGATTTGGCTCCATGATTTGCCTCATGAAAGGCTTTTTTTTTTTTAATTTTTTTGAGTTTTAAAAAAAATCCTCCGTCAAGCTGTCCAGGGTGCTTGATGACATCACCGAAGCAAAGTGTTTCCTAAGCAACCCCAGGGCCCTGTTATTTCTTGCTTGCAGGGTCTTCTCGGCTCTCAGCTTGTTCTTGATGGCGTCCAGCTCCCCGGAGATCTTTTCCATCTCTAGCTCATAATACAGTTTCATCTCTTCCTTCAGGAGTGCGTTTCCGATCTCTGTCTGATGCTTGAGTTTCCTAACGGCCTCTTTTAAATCTCAGTTCTCTAGGCTCAGCCTGTGGATGAGTTCTTTGGCTTGCTGGAGCTCTTCGGTTAGGTTCTGGACGTTTGTCACTTTCTCGGATAGGTCATTTCTTAAAGCTTGAAGCTCCCTGTCTTTCTTCGAAGTTTCTCCCCCTGTTTCCTGAAACTTGAGGGGTTTTGCGGAGACTTCTTTTTTGGAGTTCAAAAGTTCTTTTTCAGCATTTTCAAATTCCTCTTCTATTTTCCTGCATTTCATGTTAAGTTCTTCCAGTTCTTCATTCAAAAGATTCAGGCGAAGTTTTGGAGACATTCCGTCGGTAAATTTCTTCTTTATGTCTGGTCGTGGTAGGATTGGTAATTCCTTTGTACTCCAGGTAGAATGGTCTTCTGTGCTGTTAAAGCTTTCTTCGGTCACCACATCCAAATTAGATGAGTCACAGGAGACAATTTGTGTCTGCTTCGTTTTTTGAAATGTTTATCTTTCTCTCTCTTAAATTTGGTTCTTATTCTTTTTCATTTAGTTGAGAAATAAATTCTTTCCTCTTAAATTTATTTTCTTCTTGAAACTTTCTATTAGACAAATTATAAATTCCTTCTATTCTGCTGGCCTTATCTAAAGTCATTTGTTCAGAAGAAGATTCAGGTTGAGAAGCCTCATCTAGAACATCCTGTGCACTGAAGAAGGGAGCAAACATATTCTCCTTCCAGTGTTTTCTTCTAGCATCCATTTCTCCAGGTACGTCCTCCAATTCACTCTCCAACGTCCAAGGTCTTCTGTTGGATGCCGTTGTTCTCCTTCTCCAGTTTGAACTGGAGACATGGGTGGGGTCCAGTGGCCCCTGGCCCCTCTTCCCCAAAGCCTGCCACCACCGGCGGGCGGCAGCCCGGGGCTCGGTGCTGGCCACTGCGACCTGGCCTGGCCGGCGCGGCCAAAACTGGATTTTCTATAGGCACCATCCCTACTCAGAGGTGTGGATTCTTATGGCCTAATAAATCTTGTTTGATGTTTGAGATGCTGAGGTTACCTGGGAGGAAAGTGTTTCTAGTTATATTTATAAGAATAAATGTAGGATTGGAAAAAAAGTTCAGTGTTTTAGAAACAGCAACAGTAGCGGCAGGAGAGCCAAAGCAGACAGTGATTCCTGAAGTGGCAGGATGTGGAGGCTAGGGGAAGCCTCACCAGGCTCCAGGAAGCTTCAGACCAAGGCAGATATTATGCCTCGAAATAATCTGGCGCAAGAAACTCTGCAGGTCATTGATCAATGTGGAAAGTGTGAGGGCAGGGTGAAGAGGGCCTGCAGGGGTTAGAGCTGGGCACTGCCCCACTTGGCTGGGGGTGATGGCGTCCCCCCAGCTGCTCTAATGAGAAGAGATGAGGGGAAGGGAACTTCTTTGCTCTTCTGAGCTCTGGATTTCAGAGAGGAAGGGAGCCTGGCCTGGGGGAAGATGGAGTATCACAGAGTGAGAGTTGCTGTCTACTGGTCCGCTCGCTACCCATGGTGGAAAAGATGCTCAGTAACCTGACGAGGGCGGTCACACGGGGATCCAGTGTTACCGCTGCTGTCAGGCATCCGGAACCCCACAGGGCATTAGGACAGCACCTGGGACACAAATAGGCATTTAGTGAGAGAGAGGGAGAGATGTACAAATGTGTTCTGGAGGCGACTCAGGGGCCTCCTCCAGCATCTGCAATCCCCCAAATCTGCTCTTTTTCACACGTTTATTACGATATTCTAATATGATATTATAATTATTATTTTGGTATGATTCTCCCCCCCCCCCCATAATGTAAGCTCTGTGAGGGCAGGGATTGTCTCTGTTTTGTGTCTGGCATATAAGAAGCACTCAATAAATGTAGTAGAATTGAATTTAAAAAACACATCGATGCCAGAACCTCGTTTTTTTTTTTTTTTAACCTCCCTTCTATTGCCTAGTGGTATTTAAATAAAAACTGCATATATTTGCCTTTCAGTTTAGTGGATTTCATCTGCTGAACTCCATGAACTTTAAAGAAGATCTGCCAATAATATACTAAGTGAAAGAAGCCAGACACAAAAGGCCACACATTGTATGATTCCATTTATGTGAAATGTCCAGGATAGGCCAATCCATAGAGACAGAAAGTAGACTAGTGGTTTCCAGGGGCTGCAGGGAGGAGGGAACAGGGAATGAGTGCTAAGGGGTGTGGGATTTCTTTTTGAGGGTGATAAGAATCAGATAGTGGTTATAGTTGTACAACTTTGTGAATATACTAAAACCCACAAAATTGTACATTTTAAAAGTGGTATGGGAATTATGTCTCAACAAAACTGTTATTCTAAAAATACAGATTTGTCATTAATTTCTCATGAGGCAGGGGTGGCTGTTTGTTTTATTGCAGTTCCACAGATAAATGAAAGGAGGCTTTTTAGCAGTGTGGTGTGATACAAATGGTGTGGATTTTAGAGTCAGACACACCCAGATTTGTATCTGGCTCCTTACCACGGTGTAACCTTAGGCAAGTTAGCGTTCAGACCTCATTTCCCTTCTTGGAAAAATGGGTATACTAATACCTGAGACATAGGACTGTGTGAAGGTCAACTGCATTAACCCATGAAAAACGCCCAGCCCTGGGCTTGACAGTCTGACAATGAGCTTAGTCCCTTTCCTTTCTCCTACTACTGAGGAAGACCTGCATGGTGCCCAGGTGAGTGGCAGAGCAAGTAATTAGAATCTGATTACTGAGGTAGGATACATTTTGTCGTACCCAAAATGATAATCTGCCTCTTGAAGCCCATTTGTCTATAGTGGTTCAACATTGTTGTGTGCATTATTCGCTGTGGAAAGTCACTGTCCCTTGGTCTCTTTTCTCATCCAATTCCGAACAAAAGTTCTACCAATATCACTGAGCATATGGGTCTTGTCACTGCTCTGGAGGTTGGGGCTGTCCCTGTCCTTTTTGAGAAGGAAAGAGGTAGGCCGACAACTCATTCCACTGATTCTTGTTTGCTGGGTCGTTCTGCAGCATTTCCCCATCACACAGTGGTATGTTGGTAGTGTTAACAGTCAGTTCTCCGGGACATAAAAGTGTCCTGATGTGCAGTGTGTGGCAGTTTCCATGGTGGAAATCCTTTCTCTGGGGCTCACTTCAGCCTACCAAGGTGATATCACTGAATGTGGAATTGGGAACAGATGCACCTGATCAGTCCACTCAGGTTGGGGCCATGGGCTCCAGCATATCACTGCCTTTATGGGGTAATTACACCACCATGGCTCAGCAGAGCTTCAAGGCAACTTATTGACATGACCACTTAGGAAGGAAGGGGTTTCCTCACACGGATTTTCACAGCATGACACCTCTCTTGTGCTTGCCTTCCGCCTCCTGAGCACTCAGCAGAGAAGGCACAAAGCTGTGAGCTTGGAGGTGAGGTTAGGACTCTGCACAGGCACTTCCTGGAGAGGGGGGTAGGGGTCTTTAAGAGTCCAAGCTAAGTCTGTTTGGAAGATGTATTTTTTGACCATATGTGAGGTCGTATTGGAGTCAGCACATTCAGACCACTCAGAAAGCCTCATACACTGTCTCTTGTAACCTGCTGGAATTGAGTGCATGCATATTTGACAAGGTCAGAGTCACACAACTAATGTCTAAGGATTATTGGATGCATGTTAAGGAGAGAGGCAAAGGTGTCTGGCAGGTGGGCAGGCTTACAAACAGAAGCGATGCAAACCAAACTAAGGAAACCCCCACTCCTCCAGGGGGCTGACCCATCTCCTATGGGTAGCAGGTTACAGATATAATATATCTCTGGAAACAAAGCAATATTGATGAAGGTGATTATGGAAATAATCTTTAATTCTGGGGCTGTTTAGAGTTTGCAGGATGCTGTGTATTGGTGTGGGGAGTATGGTTTTGTTTTTTTGTTTTGTTTTGCCATGAGAGTAATGGCTGGGCTCAAATTCTTCTAATCGAGGACAGTGGGTTAGTTAGAGCAACCTAGCTGCTATAGCAAACTCCAGGGATTTCATACAAACATGTTATTTCTTAGGACTTTCTTCTGGTTGGCTGGTGGGGTGGCTCTACCTTCCCTAGGCTTCCAGGGATCCAGATTGAAAGAGGCTCTGTTATCTTCAGTGCATGGCTCCCAGCATTTCCCTGCTATCAATAGCCAGCCAGTGAATGGGAGAAGGACCAAAAAATAGAGAAAACATGTTTGTTTTTGAACCACATCCATTCCACTTACATTCCTTGATCGTCCCCCTTTTGCATGAGGAATAATTTCTGGAACTAGGTGAGCATTTATTAAAGACCCTCTGCCTTTATGGAAAGATCTTCAATTTTTTAGATCAGTGAGTAAGCCCTGGCTGGGCTGCTACTTCCCAAGAACAACTGTGTACTATGAGGGGAGCAAAAGCTTTGGTGCGCAGCAAGCCGTGTTTGCCAGAGACAGGCATGCTTCTGTGGTCAGAATGGTGCTGACCAAGAGTGTCCTTCGGTTAAGAGAATCTTTACTCACAGATCGGGTGTGTTAGCATTTTTGTCTCATATGTTTCCTTTTGAGAGGAAACTTAAATTTAGTCAAGAAAGCATGGTAGTTTATTAAGCCAAGAATTGCATTTGGTCTGTGTTCCCCCAGTGGGACAGTTCTGGAAGGTGTGGCCTTTCAGCCCTGGGGGAGCCATTAACTGAAGGCCCCCTATCCTTTCTGCCTTAGAAACTTCTCTGCTTCTTAGATCCCTAGGCTCTTGTTAAATCTACTAATTTACTAATTCACTGCCCTGGGGATTTTAATTGAAGCCAGCATGAATAACAGTTAAGGTCTCATGGCAACTATTGGGGCAAATAAAGTAACCCCTTCCAGCCACCAAAGCTACTTACTAAGGATTCAAACCTTATCTATTTCTTCTCATGCCCAGAGATTTCTGGGAGATTTATTTCTCCAGGTTTATGCCTTAAGAGATAATGAACAGTAGATGAACACATTGAAAACTGGCTTTTTTGACCAGAGGGAACATCTGTGCCTCAGTGCTTTGCATATATAGTGGAAAGAGAGCCACTTCATTTGTTTACATTTTGTAGGAAAGCAGATAAGTAATTTAAAATGGGACAGTCAGGGCACGCATGACCCTTCAGCTGCCCGCAAAAAGGTCAGCAGCTCTGTATTCAAATGTGAAGGGCAGTAACTTCACACCCAAAGGGCTATTTTGATGATGTTCTAAAATCCATTTGGTGAGATTTACTCTTTGTGCCTTGAGACAGTCTTTTAGGCTTCCCAAAGGGGATCATAGGTTAATGCTACCCAGTATTTCCAGGCAGCTGAGGTAGCGGGGGCTACAAATGTTGAAGGTTTCTGTACTGGAACTCCACTCTTCCTATCCCACTCTCTGTTGTCTCTCTGGCTTCTTGTTCTTGGTTTTCTTCTTCTTTTTTTTTTTTCCTTGCTTTCCATGTTGTCCTTGATATTTGTGATAGTTAATTTTATGTGTCAACTTGATTAGATCACAAGATAGTTATCTGGTTAAACATTATTTCTGGATATGTCTGTGACGGTGTTTCTGGCAGAGGTTAGCATCTGAATCAGTAGACTGGGTAAAGTAGATTGCCCTCCCCAATGTGGGTAGGCCTCATCTAGTCCATTGAGGGCTTACATAGAACAAAAAGATGGAGGAAGGTTGAACTGACACTGCCTATCTGCGCTGGAACATCAGTCTTCTCCTGCTGTGGTGCCCCTGGTTCTCAGGCCTTCAGGCTCTAACTGGAATCTACACTCTTAACTTTCAACCATATGACTGGCTCTGCTGGGTCTCCAGCTTGCAGATGGCAGATCATGGGACTTCTCAGCCTCTATAATCACGTGAGCCAGTTCCATATAATAAATCTCTCTCTCTCTCTCTCCCTCCCCCCCTTTTTTTTCCCACTCCCTCCCTTTTTAAGTAGGCTCCACACTGGGCATGGAGCCCAACATGGAGCTCGAACCCATAACCCTGAGATCAAGACCTGGGCTGAGATCAAGAGTCAGACACTTAACTGACTGAGCCACCCAGATACCCCAATAAATCTCTCTTTATATTTAATTCCTATTGGTTCTGTTTCTCTGGGGAGCCCATTCTAATATAATTTTTCACCTGTGTGAGGTTGATGGGAAAGTATGACCCCCCAGACGATGAACCAGATGCGAGACACTGGACACTTCTAGAGTTAGCACTGGTTAAATGTGTCTACTTGCAGGTGTGGAGATATGCCTTAGAGCTGGTTTTCTTCTCCATGAGTTGAGATTAGAAATGTAATGACTTCCACAAGGGTATAGAAATGTGTATTTCCCTGCAAGGACTCCAAGTGGTCTGATCTTATGGGGTCTTCACTGATCAAATGTATTTCTTGCCCTAGTCAGGGTGATAAAAATCCAGATTCTGTAGACTAGAATAAAAGATTCAGTCATGTTTATATTTATCTTTTCTGAGTGACAAATAGTCTACCTTTTAGTATTTCCCTTACTATAAAAGGTGACTGTTGGGAAAATCCTAGTTTGTCTAGGTATGGCAAATAGATATTTCACATGTGAGTGCCAATAGATTGGTGGTGCCTGTCTGGAGAGTTATGCTGAGAAGAATTCTGATTCTGCATCCACTGTCAGTATGAACTACTTGCACAGTTGGTTAGCAGTGCCTGCCAGAAGAGCAGAAGTCAGAAGCAGTGACATGTTTGCCACATCCATTCGTTCAGCCACTAAATAAGGAGTGCTTGTTACACGCGTGGCACTGTTCTAGGGCTGAGGGCATTTTGCTGCCTAGCCTCTATTGTAGGTACAGGGGCACTGTTGTAGGAGCTGACTCTTTGTTACCCCCACTGACTCATTATTTTACAGGTCTAGGTAGGTCAAATGATTCATCTGAGGCCACAAAATTAGTTAGAAGAGAGTCAGCCAGAACATGGGACTCTTGACTTCTAAGTGTCCATCCTGTGACCCTCTCACCGTTACCTGAGTGAGCTGATTGTAAGCATTCTTTTTCTAGGCAACTTAATGGTTGTAGAAAAATTCTTGACTTTCTTGCATGTCTTTCATAAAGGGATGACCCTCAACTTGGGCTGCAGCCCAGGAGTAAGGAGACTTGTCCTTCTTTCTTGGAATCTTCCATGCCGAATCACCTGCCCCTTTTGAGAATGTAACAGAGGCAGCAGTGCCTGTGGAAAATTCTTCTTTGTTGGCAAATATCAATGTGGTATTTTGTTAAAGCAGGATATTATCCAAAGACCCTATAGAGGTTACAGGGTGCCTGAAGGGGGTTGGGAGCTCCGTGGATCAAAGTATCAAATGGTAGTTGGGTGAATTTTTCCATGGCTAAATTCCAGGAAAATGATCCCTGATATGGTTCTGTTGTTCAAAGTCAGCCTGTTCCTGTCCAGGGCTTGTGAGAGTAGGCATGTCCAGATGGGTGGGTGGAGAGGCACTTGGGAGGAGAGATTATTTTTTCTCATGAGGACCCAGTTTATTTCACCAGTTCCTGAGCTCACTTTACCCTGACTTAGGGAAAGGGTGTGTGCCTCCCCTGCTACGATTTCAATCTGAACTTCAAACCTTTGCAAAACAGGCTACTCTATCTCTCTTCCTGCTTGGTCTACATGGAAAACTGGTGAGATCTGACCTCCTCCCGAAGTGTTCAAAGCAAAGTGTCTACTCAGAACTCTGTGGGCTCTTACCACAATTCCAGGGAGGGCAGAACTCAGGTCACTAGTGGAGAAGGCTTTGCTTGCCCATGAATCTTTCTTTCAAAGAAATCATAGGCTGATTTATATAACCATGTCTCTTTAAGGGTTGTTGAAAGGATTTCTAGGAAGTTAAGACAAATCTGAAATGGGGCATTATTTTTAAGAAGTTCATCAGTGGTCATTAGAAAGCCTGATGTAGCAGGATTTGTGCGGCCTGGCTTAGATCCCTTTGGCCCACCCTGAACATCACCCACAGACAGATCCTGTATGGGTCCAATGGCTTTCTGGACTCTCTGCCTGATAACATTCTGTGGCAGTGTTTTCTGGGCACAGGCTGGGGAGTTAACCCCCAGGAGCAACCCTCAGTCAGTAAGAGACAGGAGTTGGTGGGTAAATCCTCTAGCTTCCTCACCCCACAGTGATGGGTCCTGAGGTGGGTCTCTAAGAGGTCTCAGTGGGACAGAGCCCCAGCTGTCTGCAGCCAGAAGTTTCTCATTTATGCCTCTTAACTGGCTTGCCTCCCTTCGCTGTGTCAATTTCCAGCTTTGACACCGTGAGTTCTGGTCACCACTTGTACCCAAATCCTGGTGTCAGGCTTATGAGGAAACCCAAATACTACCTGACAGACCTCTGTGTCTTTTCCTGCCTGAGCGGGAATATCTAGAAGGTAGAAGGTGTGGGGAGTCTATAACTGGTTATTCTGGCCAAGATGAGAGAACTTCCTGAAGCCTTCTCTGCTCTCCTTTGTTGGCAGGTAGACCGATGTTTGTCCACCTAGGGGTTTAATCTTCTCCAGGGTGGGAGACAGAGCACCACAATGTAAACAAAGTAAGAATCACTTTGCGGAAATCGGATTGACCCGGAGACACAGTATTTGACTTGGCAGTAATAAAGGTGCTAGATCTCAGGCCATGGGAATGACCCCATGCTGTTCATTGAAATACCAGGTAGTGTCTGTGGATCACAGCCTGAGAGCATCAGCTGGGTCTTGATAGGAGGTTCAAAGCAGCTGGTTGGTTTGGGAAGGGGAGGTGCTTGCAGTGCTAAGAGGTGTATGGTGGGGAGAGGGTGTGATAGAGATAATCTCTGGTGCAGACCAGGAGTACACAGTCCTTTTTCTTTGTGAAAATTGGTGTCTCCATTCCTTTTATGTAGCCAGATTAACCCAGGCAATGCCAAATCCCAGGGCACAGTGGCTTTGTTTCTCTAGTGCATAGAATGTTAATGGTGTCAGAGGCTTGAGCCCATATTGAACTGGGGTCACAACCAGAGGAGACTGACCTCTCTCCTCTTCTTGTCCCATCTGAGATTAATGTGACTTATCAGATGTTTTTGCTTGCCTTATTTTTAGGTGGCACAGCTCAGAGGGAACTGTCCCTTGTCCCTTAGCCTCAGGCAAGGTCGTGAAACAGCCCTGGTCGGAGCATTAGGCTGCCCTGTCTATAGAGCATCACTTTGATCTCTGGCCCCTGCTGCTTGGTAACCAAGATAGGGCCCGGCTCAGTTCTGTGGAGTTGGCAGGGACAGGAGGAGAAGTGGAAGGGGAAGGAAAGAGCCCTTCTGAAAGGAGTAGTTCTTATTTGGGAAATAGAAGGTGTTCCTTTCCTGGCCTGATTCCACGTGCTCTTCTGTGACCTTTCCTGCTCTGGCGCACTTCCCTATAGTGCCTCCCCTATGCTGCCCTTCTCTGTGGTCTGGACCCCTCTGCCTCCTTTCAGGACCCCGCTAGGCTGGGAGGCTAGTGAATATTGGGAGGTGAACAGAGAGCTAATGGACCAACATGTTGGTAATGATAATAGCTAACGCTTCTTGAGTGTCTACTCTGTGCCAGGCACTCTGCTAAGGACCGTACGAGGATTATCTTGTCGAATCCTTTAATAATCCCACAAATTAGGCACTGTGATTATCCCTGTTTTTAAGATAAGAAACCAAGGCACAAAGAGGTTAAGTAATCTTCCCAAGGTCACACAATCAGTCAGTACTGGGGCCAATACACAAACTCCATGTTTTCAGCAAATATTTATTTAGCACCTCCTGTGTACCAGGCCCTTATTCCAGGTGAACAAGACAGGCAACACCATTGTGCCCCTTCTACAAACTCTCAGTCATAGTGCCATGCAGAGAGTTAAAATAAGCTGATATGGTAGAGCTTCTGGGTGGCCACTTTAATCTGGGAGGTCAGGGAAGTCTTCTTGGAGGAGGTGACATTTAAGCTGCTATCTGAAGGACAAGGAGCCAGACTCCAAAGATGATGGGGAAGAAAAGTCCTGTAGGTGAGCAGCTGGGGCGACAAACCAGTCAAGGCGAGAATAGAAAGGAGAGGGCGAGCCCGGTTTCTGTGAGAGGAGGGGAGAGGCAGGGGGGCCCCTTCTGGAGCTTCCCAGTTACCATTCTTCATTCGATCAGGCCTTTCAAAACTCACAGGGGCTCTGTGGCTCCCCTGTGGGAATTCGGGGGCCAAAGGCTAATACCGGCCATATGGGCCCCAGGGTGACTGGGACCAGGGTGGGAGCCCAGGGCACACCTAGCCTGCTCCCTGGCTTGCTGCCCTCTGACCTCATGGCGGAAGCTGGCAGTGCTGCAGGCTGGGAGCCTCCCAGAGACGTGGTGGGAGGGCTTTGTGTCAGGTCGGTCCTATCTCCACCCCTGGCAGGACAAGGCCTGCGCAGCCACCTCTGGGCTTAGTGCCAGCACCGCTTATTGAAAAACAGCGGGACTGATTGCAATGATGTTTTGCAAAGGGAACAAGGGAGAAAACGTGACGTGGGCTGAGATTACAGCTCACAGCCTTTCAGGCCTGGGCCAGTTTCAATACTGAAGGTTCAAACTCCCCCCAGAGAGTGTTTCCAGGAAACCCCAGGGTATGAAACTGTTGTGCCAGATGTTCTAGTGAAAGGAAAACCTCCCTGAACAAATAATAATAACAGAAGGGCAAATTACTCCTTCAGGTGAGAGAGCAGGAGTGAGCAAGAGAGCTCTAAGACTGTAACTGCATCTGGGTAGTTCTGGATGAATTCCGTTTGCCTTGGTGCTTTTCACTCTCTAACCCTTTTCCTCCCTGTGATCTTTGGGACCAATCCTTCTGAACTGCTGAGGTACCAGTCATCAAGAGGCAAGCAGCTGGAGAGAGGGTATTTGCAGCCACCTGCAAGCAGCACACATTTCACACATTAAGAAAGATACTCCTGATGGCATGTGTAGAGTGCACAGCCAAGGCAAAACTCACTTCCTAGGTCCTGAGCTAGAATTCCGTGCTGTGGAGGGTGGGGATGTGCGGCATGTTAAATCATCAATATCTCAGGGTGCTTGGATGGAACACCTATCCCAAAAGAGACAGAGAGGGGTGAGTTATTTTGAAAAATAAATGCCTGAAGAAAAGCAAAGGACATACCTGGAGTGTAGGGGATATGAAGAGCTGTTAACCAAACCTCATTTGCCTTGGGTACTTTAGCAGTGGGTCCAGAAAATTGTTATGTTCACACCAGGCCCAGCATAAGCCTGGATTTTCCTTTATGCTCAAGGAAGACTTGATGTTCGGACAAAACTGTTGCAATCTGGGTAGGAGTTAAGGTTTCAGTGGAATGGGCTCTCTTAGTCTTCATGTTCCTGGTGATAGAAAGGAACGAGAATTTGTCACAGATTGGTATAGGGTCAAGTATGGACTTCCTGCACAGTGGTGCAGGTTTTACCCTGCACAATGTTTGGTTTAAGGGGTGCATTTGGGGACCAAAATCCAGTTGGCACCCTTGGCAAAGCTATTTGCCTGGTATGCAGCTGTGTCAGCCCAAAGAAGGGACACATTTTGAAAACTGGTTCTTCTCGCAGGATACCTGTTTCTAATTCCCAGAAGGGTGTCATTGTGTGAGTCTTTGTCATCAAAGAAAATGTTTCTCATATATCCTTTTTGTATACTTTCTCTCTCCCTCTTCTTTTTCTCTCTCTCTTAGAACACTTCTCCAGATGTCTTCTGGGAAATTGATAGGTGATATATAAAACAAGCGTTCAGTGGTAAAATAAGTTTGGGAAATGCTACAGATTTATTTGAATAGTAGGATTTCTTTCTTTCTTTCTTTCTTTCTTTCTTTCTTTCTTTCTTTCTTTCTTTCTTTCTTTCTTTCTTTCTTTCTTTCTTTCTTTCTTTCTTTCTTTTAGATTTCATTTATCTGAGAGAGAGAGCGAGTGAGTACAAATGCACGAGTCGGGGGGAGAGGCAGAGGGAGAGGGAGAAGCAGACTCCCCACTGAGCAGGGAGCTGGATGTGGGGCTTGATCCCAGGAACCCAGGACCATGCCCTGAGCCGAAGGCAGACGCTCAACCTCCTGAGCCACCCAGGTGCCCCCTGAATAGTAGGATTTCTAAGAGCATTTCATATGTGACCTGTATTATGATTCTATTAGAGGTGGTTGTGGGGTGAGCAGAATTTCCCAAATGTTTATGGCCATGGAAGCATCTTGGGGGACTAATGTTCTGTGAACACATGCAATACTGTTTTTTGTTTTGTTTTTGGTTTCAGGTTTTTATTTAAATTCTAGTTAGTTAACATACAGTATAACATTGGTTTCAGGAGTAGAATTTAGTGGATTCATCACTTACATATAACACCCACTGCTCATCACAAGTGCCCTCCTTGATACCCATTACCCGTCTAGTCTATCCCCCTACCTACCTCCCCTCCAGCAACCCTCAGTTTGTTCCCTGTGGTTAAGAGTCTTAATGGTTTGCTTCCTTCTCTTTTATTCCCCTCCCCCATGTTCATCTGTTTTGTTTCTTAAATTCCACATCTGAGTGAAATCATATGGTATTTGTCTTTCTCTGACTGCATTATTTCGCTTAGCATAATACAACTTTAGCTCTATCCACATCGTTACAAATGGCAAGATTTCATTCTTTTGGATGGCTGAGTAATATTCCTCTGTGTGTGTGTGCACACATGTGTGCACGTGTTCGTGTGTATACACATACATACACGCCACGTCTTCCTTATCCATTCATCAGTCAGTGGACGTTTGGGCTCTCTCTATAGTTTGGCTATTGCTGATAATGCTGTTATCAACCTTGGGGTACATGTGCCTCTTTGAATCAGTGTTTTTGTATTCTTTTGGTAAATACCTAGTAGTGTGATTGCTTGATCATAACGTAGTTCTTTTTTAACTTTTTGAGCAACCTCCACACTGTTTTCCAGAGTTGCTGCACCAGTTTGTATTCCCACACTGTAAGAGGATTCCCCTTTCTCCGCATCCTCACCAACATCTGTTGTTTCTTGAGTTGTTAATTTTAGCCATTCTCACAGATGTGAGGTGGTATCTCATCGTGGTTTTGATTTGTATTTCCCTGATGATGAGTGTTGTTGAGCATCTTTTCATGTGTCTTTTGGCCATTTGGATGTCTTCTTTGGAGAAATGTCTATTCATGTCTTCTGCCCATTTCTTAACTGGATTATTTGTTTCTTGGGTGTTGAGTTTGTTAAGTTCTTTATAGATTCTGGGTACCAACCGTTTATCAGATAAGTCATTTGCAAATATCTCCTCCCATTCTGAAGGTTGCCTTTTAGTTTTGTTGATTGTTTCCTTTGCTGCACAGAAGCTTTTTATCTTGATGAAATCCAAATTGTTCATTTTTGCTCTTGTCTTCCTTTCTTCCAGAGATGTTTCTGGTAAGAAGTTGCTACTGTCGAGGTTCTCCTTTAGGATTTTGATGGTTTCCTGTCTCACATTTAGGTCTTTCATCCCTTTTTAAATGTATTTTTGTGTATGGTGTGTAAGGAAGTGGTCCAATTTCATTCTACTGCATGTAGCTGTCCTGTTTTCCCAACAGATTTGTTGAAGAGACTGTCTTTTTCCCATTGGATATTCTTTACTGCTTTGTTGAAGATTAGTTGACCATATAATTATGTGACACATATAATACTATTTTAAATGATCCATACTGCATCCCTTAGATTTTCAGTTAGGAGAGGATTGCTCTGGAAGCATGCCATTGTTTGTTTTTTATCAATTGGGGGCCTAGGATAAATGTCAACCAACTGCCTTGACTCTCCAGTGGAGTCATGGCCTCCTTGGTAAAGGAGACAGCATTCTTTTCTACAAGCACTGCTGAAATATTCGAGGGTGCACAAAGCGTTTAGCATGTGGGAGGGCATCTTCCTGGGTGGATGATTGGGGTTTAAAAGCCACTTATCCTTGCTATCCTCTATAGATGGGATTCTTCAAGCATCAACAATGAAATGGCTCCCTAGGGAGCCAAGAATTTTTGGTGTCATCATTCAAGAAAGAGAATAGGAAGAGGTAGTAGAAAAAGGAATTTCTTCTTAAAAACCTACAAGTTGCAAGTTTGCTAGCAATAAGGAATCATCCAGAAAATATCTGATTACTTCTTTGATATGAATCTTCCAAATATGGAGAAATGTCTACCCCCCACCCCCAAACAAGCAAATGAACAAACAAACAAAAAGGATATTCTGTGCTTCTCCGTTGCTTTTCCATGTACCTCACTAGAGTCTCGGTAAGACCAAGAGAAGTTTATCAAGGACTAACGAGTTTCTGTTCAGACTGATGGACCACAGATTTTCTTGTGGCCGTAAGGGGTGAAAAGGGCCTGGCTCCCAAGTTGGTCCCGTCATCACTGGCACAGCTCTCTGCTCCACTGGCCACAGCTGGTTTAGAGCCAGCCCTGAGTCCAGCTCGGAGTGGAATTTGAGAATGTGTTTTGTAGGCACAGTTACTGCACCTAGAAAGCTGAAAAAGAGCAGGTTTTCCAGCAGTCCATAGGTCAGGAAGGGTGCTGATGTGCCTCCCACTCACCCACATATTGAGGTCCCATGGATTATCCCTTCTAAATCTAGATAGACTTGTTATTTTATTTTGTTCATTCAACTTTGTGATTTATGCAAACTGGAAGCATCCTGACATAGAAAATCACTGAAAATATAGCAACTACTACTGTTTTTGCTGAATGTATTATTTTGGTTTGTTCTGTATGGATCTGTAACTAGCCCCCAAATTTAAAGGACATTGCAGAATCATAATAATCAGGCACACCAGCGAGAGGTTATTTCTGCTTTCGTGCTTGGAGAAGGGAAGATTCCTTACACTGAGTGGAAAAACAGATGAATTCAAATGCAAATCCCCTTGCCTCCATGAGGGATTAGAGAAGGTGTATATTATAACAATTTGAATACCCATTTAAATTTGACTGTATTTGTCTTCCCAGATTTTACTCCCATCTATCCTCGTTGTGTTTGCCAGACAGATAATAAAGAACTTGGTGAGCTTTAAAAGTAATTTCCCTTTTTATACCCTGAGCTGGCCTCATAGAAGTTTCACAGGTTTATGAGTAGAATGACTATACGTTTTGGTTTGCCCAGACAGTCCTGGTTTATGTTGTTGATGGATTAATGATTGTTAATTATTTTTAGTTCCCACTTTCACTCTCCTAAGTATCCTATTTGGATGATAAATTATATGGTTTCTCTGCTCATGAGTGGGAGAAATGGGTAGGTCGAAGAAATACTACAGTTGGTACATCTCCCCTTTTAAATCATTTTGGTGACCGCTGTCATTTAAATAATACACACATATTTATGTACACACATATACATTTATTTCTTGAGTCATTAACTTTAGGCAGTATGTATTAATTCCAGGCTGTGTAAAATGAGACAAATGGAACATCGTCCTCATAATAGCGTTTCCTCCACTTCCATCACCCTTGCTCCCTCCTAGCTTTGGCCAATCATTATATTACTTTCACATTGTCAAGATTTACATTTGTTAGTTGCAAGCATATTCTGTTGCGTAACTTCAATCAAGCTTTCTGCTTTGTCTGTAGGTAGATTCTAAAAGTTGAAACGCAGTGAACAACATTTATAATATCATAATTACATAACTCTTATTCCCAGTAGAACCAAGTAGCATGAATGAACCTTTAGAGAAGGGTATCCATCCTATGCCATAATCAGGACAATGTTTCAACTCAAGTGAATTGAGGGGGGGATGCAGGGGCGGGAGAGGGAGAGGGAGAGAAGCAGACTCCCCACTGAGCACAGAGCCTGACGCAGGGCTCGATCTCAGGACCCTGAGATCATGACCTGAGCCAAAATCAAGTGTTGGATGCTTAACCAACTGAGTCACGAAGATGCCCCTAAAATATTTATTTTAATACTGATTTAGAAATATCTTTGAGTATTTGTGAAAATGTACATGTAGGATAATAGTCCTAAAAGTGTACCAAATGGTGTTCAGTCTTAAGTTGAGAATCACTGGCTTAGCTGGAGGGAGGAATTGTGGCTGACTCAATTATTAGCAGTGGGGTTATTGGTCTTTTACTCACTGATTCATAAGAGGTCGTTTGATCTATCATATATGTTGCAAATATTCCATGTTGCTATTTGACTTTTGACTTTATTCACGTTCTTTTGTCCATCAGAAAATGCTAATTTTTATTGAGATAGATTTATCAGTTTTTTCTTTATGTGTTTGGTGTTTTATGTTATAGTTATAAAGGCCATTTTAACCCTATCATTTGTTTCAAGATGATTTTTTTTTAAAAAAAGCATCCATGCTTTCTTCTAGTATATTTATGATTTATTTTAAAAATATTTAATGTTTTACCCATTTGGAATTGGAATAAAGTATAAAAATCTAGTCTGTTTTCTTCCAGATGGTTGGCCAACTGTCCCACCATCATATAATGATTAATATATCTTAGCATCTTCTATGAGAAAGTCACTTTTATCGTGTATTAAACTCCCATATGTGTTTGGTTCTATATACCCTTTATTCTGTTTCATTGATGTTTCTGTCAGTTCATTCATCAAACTCTTATTGTTGTAGCTTTACAATCAGTTTAAAACATGGTAAAGTCCTTGTTCTGTTTGCTTTTATTTGGGGATTTTCATGGCTTGTTTCTTACATTTATTTTTTTAATAGGTGACGTTAGTTTAAAAGATCGAGTTCCAACAAAAAATTTGTTGTTTTTTAGTTTTATAGCATGAAACTTACACATTTCATTAGGGGCCTATTCCCTATATGGTTAAAGATGCCCTCTTTTTTGGCTTCCCTCTACTTCTTGATATTCCTCTGTGTCTCCTTTACTCTTGTTTGATGGTCCCCAGAGTTGGGTTATTGGCTAGGAGGACTATAAAATTTATTGTTTAAACTGGGACACTTTTGAAATTAAACAAGTTGCTATGGATAATTATGCTAGGACAACAGGTATAAACCAGGACTGTCCTGGGCAATCTGGGATATATGGTCTTCCTAGTCATTGGTCCCTTTCCAATTTATAATTTTTTCCCTTTTGTGATCTTACATATTGCCATTATATCAACTACAGTCCACATGTTAGTGATTCCCAAATTTGCATCCAACTTCTCTCTTGAATTCTTGATCCATATTTCCAGCCCTATGCCAGACATCTCATCCACATGCCCCACAGTCATCTCAAACTCAAGTTGGATTCAGCTTCCCTTTATAACTGGGTCCTCCTTGCTGTTACCCAGTGAAGTCAGCCATCTAGTCTTTTGAGCTATAATCTGGAACTCATCCCTCTCCCATATTGCCCCCAATGGTTTCCAGATCTTTTCAATTCTATTACTGAAATAGTTTCTAAATCCAATCCCACTTCTTATTGCCACTGTCTTTTCTTTATTAGGGTCCTTGTGAGTCTCTTTTCTGGATTATTACAGTGGCTTCCTTTCTGGTCATCCTGCCTCAAGGCTTTCCTTACTTCAGTCCAGCCTCCAGTCTCTTAAAAGAGTGAAAACGTAAACCTGATCTTGTTATTCATCTGCTGAAAGATTTGTGCTGGCACCACCTTGCCAAACTCTTACCATGCTATGCAAGGCTGTCACAGCCTGGTTCTGACCTCCTGTTTAAGTTCTCACCTCTCCTGATACAAATGCCCCTAGTTAGCCTGAAAGTCATTCCATCTCCCGCATATACCATGACCCTTCCCCAACTCTAACTCTGCACAGACTGAGCTCACTAAAATGTCCTTTCTGCTCTCTCTCTCTGTTTTTTTTTTCCCCCAAAACCAGCCACCTCAGACACTGAGGTCAAGCCTTGCCTCCTTTGTAAAGCCTTCCCTGATTCACCCTTTGCAGTGCTCCTGCAGCTCCCCCTTCCACTGTTTACCAACTCATCACCCAGTGATTGCCTCTCTGTGTACATGTCTCCCTCACTCTCTCTACTGGTCACTATTTTTTTTTATTTAAAAAATTTTTTTATTTTATTATGTTAATTACCATACATTACATCATTAGTTTTGGACCCAGTGTTCCATGATTCATTGTTTGCGTATAACACCCAGTGCTCCATGCAGAACGTGCCCTCCTTAATACCCATCACCAGGCTAACCCGTCCCTCCTCCTTCCTCCCCTCTAGAACCCTCAGTTTGTTTCTCAGAGTCCATAGTCTCTCATGGTTCGTCTCCCCCTCCAATTTCCCTACTGGTCACTTCTTAAGGGCATGGACTTATTTCCCCAGAGCCTGGTACTTAGCAAATGTTCAATGAATTTTTGTTGGCTAAACCCATGAAAGATACTGTGAGTGGTGGTTTGTGACTACTTGTGGTTATTTGCAAATTCCATCTGGAATGCAGCCCAGGGCAAGCTTGCTTATTTTTAATACTATAAATTACAACAATAAATTCAAGTTATTAATAGTAATTAATAATTATAATTAAAACTATAATTAAAAATAATAGAAGTTATGGAGGTCTTGCTTTATTTAGGTATTATTATAGGCCCTTCAAGAGGCATTTTCTCCTTTAATCTTAAAAATAGCCTATCAAGATAGGTTTTTCTCTAGCCGTTCTATGATTAAGGAAGCTAAGGTTGAAAGCAGTTGAGTAGCTTTTCTAAAGAGCAGTAGCTAGTAGATAGGATTACAACCAGTTGTATTTAACTTCAGAATTCACAGTCTTTTCTAAGTTCATTTAGAGGCAACTTTTCCCTCCTAATGATTTTTTTGGGATCACATTTCTTCCTCACCATCCCTGACTTCCCTTGTTCTCTCTCCTCCTTATCTCTTTATCTAGAGGCTGGTTCTGAGCAGCCCACCATGAGCGCCTACCCTCTCTGATTCATGGCCCCCATCCCCCCACCCTGGGTAGTCCCCAGCACCCTCAAGCCATTAAAGAGTCACCTGTTAACTGACGCCCAAGGTGAGAGTGAACTAATCTGAGCACGAAATCTGTGTACCAATGGAAAGGTCTAGACAAGGCTCTCAGGTCTCCTGCTTTCCTCCCAAAGCACACAGAGGCATTTAACAGTGGCCTCCTGGGGACACCATTTTGTTTGTTGTTAGCACAGAGAGGGTGAGATGAATGATGGGAGTTTGGGGGAAGGGTTTATGGTTATAAGAGAGCTGCTGCTCAGGGAGATATTTGGGATTGTAGGAGGCTCAGGCAGTGTCAGAGGCTACCTGCTCTGGGCGGAGCAGGTTCAGTTTATAATCCTATTTAAATTTTATTCCAAAAACTAATACATGCTAACTGTAGGAAACTTAAAAAATAAGGCGACCATAAGGAAAAAAATACCACTTTCAATCCTTTTGTGGTGTATGTATCTTAAAACATTTTTCTTGTTTTTTTAAAAGATTTTTATTTATTTATTTGACACAGAGAGAGAGACAGTGAGAAAGGGAATGCAAGCGGGGGGGGGTGGTGGTGGTGGGAGAGGGAGGGAGAAGCAGGTCTCCTGCTGAGCAGGAAGCCTGACACGGGGCTCTATCCCAGGACTCCGGGACCACAACCTGAGCCGAAGGTAGACGCCTAATGACTGAGCCACCCAGGCGCCCCAAAACATTTTTCTATGCATACACCTCTCCCCTGCCCACTTTTCCTTTTATAGAAATAAGATCATACTCTGTATAAGTTATGTTATATGTATTTCATGTTATTGAACCATCTCCCTCCACACCATTTTGCATGCATTCATAGTGGTCGTGTGAACAGTTGTCCGACGTTGTTTTGGTGTGGTGTCCCATGGTTTAGAAACGAATGGGCGAGATGGGGGTGAGGAGGCAGATGGTGGCACCCAGGTTTAAATGGCTGACCTGAGACCACCTCACCAACCTGTGACCTCTGGCTCAGACACTGTAAGTTAGGACTGGAAGGAACTTCAGCAGTGACTTCACTGGCCACCTCCTTTTACATTTGGGGGCGCTGAACCAAAAAGGGGAGGTTCTTTTTTGTTTGTTTGTTTTTAAAGATTTATTTATTTTAGAGTGAGAAAGTGAGAATATGAGCAGGGGGAGGGGCAGAGGGAAAGGAAGAGAGAGAATCCCAAGCAGCCTCCATGCCCAGCACAGAGCCCAATGCAGGGCTCGACCTCATGACCCTGAGATTGTGACCTGAGCCACGATCAAGAGTCGGACGCTCAACTGACTGAGCCACCCAGGCGCCTCTGTTTTTGTTTTTGTTTTTTGTTTCTTTCAAGAAGTGCAGGTTTCTGCCCAAGGTCACTGAGGTTGACACTGGCAGGTCAAGTCTGGAACCCAGGTTCCTGGTTCTTTGTCCAGAGCTTTTTCTACTCTTCCACTAAGTAGTCTCACATTCTTAGAAGAATGTGATGAATTTGGAAAAATTTTACTTACCATGCTTATGTAGAGGTTGGAAAGTGAGAACTTTGGGGGAAGACAAAAGCAGAAATTATCTAGACAAGAGAAGAACAAAGTATGAGTGATCGTGATCATCATTAAGAGTTTGAAGTAATAACATAAAGTGAGCATGACCTGTTAGGCATTCTAAAGGAAGAACTGGATCAAAGGATATATTTGCTTATTGTTGGCAAATGGTTGTTTTTTTTTTAAGATTTTATTTATTTATTTGACACAGAGAGAGAGAGAGAGAGAGCACAAGTAGGCAGGGCGGCAGGCAGAGGGAGAGGGAGAAGCAGGCCCTCCACTGAGCAGGGAGCCCGATGAGGGGCTCGATCCCAGGACCCCGGGATCACGACCTGAGCCGAAGGCAGACGTTTAATGACTGAGCCACCCAGGAACCCTGGCAAATGGGTTTTAAAAGGTTATAGCTGACAGTCACTATAGCTAACCATGTGTGAGGTCAGTGGATTTAAAGATCTTCAAGATAAGTAATAGTCTCCCTATTTTTGGAAGGTTAATAGAGGCCTAGAGACATCCAGTAACTTCCCCAAGATCACAGAGCTGATTGGCCACTTCTAGGGGTAACTGGGTGCTCTAGCTCAGAAGCCCATCAGAGATATAGAAGTATCTGCCTGGGGAAGGAAGGAGGAAGCATCGATCTGTTGACTTACTTCCCTGTGGTCAGGTGGTGCTCCATGGGTATTACTTCTCCTGTACTTCTGGTTGTTCCTGTGTGGGCCCGTGCTTCTGGTCAGACAAACCCCAGGGCAGGCTGTGAGGAGATTGTGTAGAGGTGCTCCTGTCAGGCAGTACCTGTGTCAGCCATCCAGAGCCTGTGCAGAACGGGTGGCAGCAGCTGTGGATGGATAAGAGGTGAGGAGGAGGAACTCTGGAGTTGGGTACAATGCCTATGCTATGTATTCAGACTGGAACTCAAGCCTGCACAGGTAGAACATGCTGTGCAGCTGAGACTTCTTTTATTTGTGAAGGCCTTTCTGAAATATGGAACCTCAAAACTTAGACTCTTTCCCTAATGGCCCAGGGAGCAGGTTGCCATGACTGTCCCTATTTGGATCAGGAGGCATCTCTAGACAATCACTGTGGCCAGGGAAGCATGGTCTGTAAAATGACAGATGCTGATGTTTAATCATATTTAGAGTTTAATGAAAGGTACTAAAGGTTCTGGGAAGTCAGACAGTAGATGTCCATTAAGACAGCAACTAATAATGCATTTATCAAAACTTCTTTGACCCAAAGTTCAAAGTGCTTTAATTTTTATTTAAATCCTGGTCTTTGCAGGAACTCATTGAGGTAGTTAGGTAAAAAATATTTCATACAGGAAATAAGGAAAAACAGCATCTCTTTGGAAGAAAGCCTCTAAAGCATTTGCATGGTTTCTCTTGTTTCTCCCCTCCATAAAGTGCACAGAAAGAAAATACCTTGAATATTGCATCCAGAAGGCTGGGCAGAGTTGGTTCTGTTCGAACCAAACTGGAATGGAATTTCAGAGACAGACTTAAGAATAACTTCTAATGGCTCTATCCCACAACAGCTTTCCAAGATAGAGTCAATTCAGCATTCCAAGTGGGTAAAAAGTTGGCTGAAACAGGAAGGGATTATTTCCCTGAATGGTTTTGGACAGTTTAACCGAAGGATGTGGGCCCCTGTCCATGAATTAAGTGTCAGAGTGTACCTGTCTGCATGTCTGAGACTTCTGTCCCCACTACCTTTCTGTCCCTGGTACTCACAGCTTCTTTGGGTGAGTCCAGGGGCAGACTCAAAATCTTCTTGCCTGGTTTTAATTGGACTTTAATCTTGTCCTTTGTTCTGGTGGATTTTTCTGAAGAAACCAAGAGAAGCGGGTGGCTTCATGCAGTGTAGTTGCCTTTGTTACAATGAAAGGCTGCAATTAAAACAAATTTGCAAACCTAGTTTTAAACTCAGGTCTACCTTTCCTAACCCCATGCCAAGTCCTTTGTAAAAAAAGAAGAAAAAGAAGAAGATTTTCTCTTTTTTTCTTTCTTTCTTTTTTTTTTTTTTTTAGTAAAATCGGTTAAGGAGGGACAGCTACACTCACATTTGTATTTTGGATAGAGTCATGTCATTTTCTCAAGTAAAAAGTACATTTGCTTTCAAGTTTCTTTTCTTGTTTTTGTTTTTGTTTTTTTTTCCCCTGGTGCTAGAGCTCTCAGGCTTCTGACTTAGATAAGTTCTTGATATTTCACCTAGTTGAACTGTGTGTTGGGGGCTAGATTTTCCTTTCCCCTCATCTCAGCATTTGCCTCTTACCTCCTTATTTTGCATCTTCATCTCCCTGGGTTTTTCTTTCTCCATTTAGTCCTTTCTCCAGAAATCTCCCTATAGAGCAGAAAGGAAAAGAGGTATTCTTGATTTGACTTTGGTGCTGGATGTGAAGGCAAAGGACAGAAGGTTCCCCCCTCCCAATAAAGAAATATTAAGGAAGGGGGTAGTGATGAGAAATCCTGAAAGACTTGGGGTCATTTTTTGGCATTTTTCCCTAGAAGAGAATGAGAATCAATGTGTTGGAGCCAGCTCCAAATCCAAGTTCAGTGATCTCATTTTTGTAGCTAGAGATTAGCCATGAGGAAAGTACGTACACCACGGAGACTGACTCACATCACAGATCTTCCTGGAGAGCTGGTTGCTCACCCTTTCCCATGAATCATAGGTGTTACCACCAAGTGCCTGCATCATTACACTGGGAGGCCTGGATTATAATGTCTCTGTAATAGATTTTCTGTAGAACACCCATTTGCTCCACTCCCCTTCCCCATATCAGATTCCACTGGGTGAGTTGTCAGAGACTCTGTATCAGATGCTAAGGGAACGTGGGTCTGATCCAACCTGTTCTGTCTGCCTGGAACTCTTCCCCCAGAGAGCAGCATGGCTCACATTCCTTCTTGTCCTCCAGTCTGAGTTGAAAACTCCCCATCTCAGTGAGGCCTTTTCTGACTGCCCACGTATCCCTGTGACCTGCTCACACTGCTGCCACTGTACTTCCTGTCCCACTCCATGCTTTACTTTCATTTGCCATGTCCCTTATCATCGTCTAACATACTCCACACTTTGCTTATTGATCATGTTTATTGTGTGTCTCCCCTTCTGCAATGTGAGCTCCTCCACCTTAGAAATCTTTGTTTTGTTCCCTGGTGTATCCCAAGCACCTAGCATAGTGTCTGGCACATAGCAAGTGCTGAATAAATATTTGTTGAGTGAATCAAATGAACAAGCAATCCTTTGCTTGGTGGAAGGTATAAGAAGGCAACGACTCTCTGGCCCATGGGTCCTTGCCCCACTCTGAAGGAGGCCTCCCTTGGGAGTCCCCTGGAGGGTGCAGACCAGAAGGCCTCACAGCTGAAAGGGGTTGCCTGAAGGATGACAGTGGAGACCGGTTACTGTCTGCTGCTGGCTCTGTCCCTGTATAGTTACCATCTTGATGTATTTGCGAAAGGCTTTTCAGCAAGAAATAAACACAGGATAATGCAGCCAGGTGGGGGAAGAAGGGAAAAGGACAGACTCCCAAGCTGGACGGACATCAGCCTCTCAATCTGCTCACCTGGCTCGGTTGGACAGATCTCCTCTGGGCAGTGGTGCTGTTGTAGTATGTTTATGTGATCCCTCAGCCCAAGGACAGACCGACCACTAACCAGTGGGCTTGAGGACACCTTGGGGCTGAGTTTTTCTCTCCTCTTTCTGGACAAAAGGAATAGAGCAGTGCAATTCCTTTTCTTTCTTTTCTTTTCTTTTCTTTTTTTTTCCTCTTTGCTTTGGACAGAAGGTACAGAATGGCAACTCCAGTCTTTTTTTTTTAAATTTTTTATTGTTATGTTAATCATCATACATTACATCATTAGTTTTTGATGTAGTGTTCCATGATTCATCGTTTGTGCATAACACCCAGTGCTCCATGCAGAACGTGCCCTCTTTAGTACCCATCACCAGGCTAACCCATACCCCCACCCCCCTCCCCTCTAGAACCCTCAGTTTGTTTTTCAGTCCATCGTCTCTTATGGTTCGTCTCCCCCTCTGACTTACTCCCCTTCATTCTTCCCCTCCTGCTATCTTCTTCTTTTTCTTTTTCCTTAACATATGTTGCATTATTTGTTTCAAAAGTACAGATCTGTGATTCAACAGTCTTGCACAATTCACAGTGCTCACCATAGCACATACCCTCCCCAATGTCTATCACCCAGCCACCCCATCCCTCCCACCCCCCACCACTCCAGCAACCCTCAGTTTGTTTCCTGAGATTAAGAATTCCTCATATCAGTGAGGTCATATGATACATGTCTTTCTCTGATTGACTTACTTCACTCAGCATAACACCCTCCAGTTCCATCCACATCATTGCAAATGGCAAGATCTCACTCCTTTTGATGGCTGCATAATATTCCATCGTGTGTATATACCACCTCTTCTTTATCCATTCTTCTGTCGATGGACATCTTGGCTCTTTCCACACTTTGGCTATTGTGGACATTGCTGCTATAAACATTGGGGTGCACGTACCCTTTGGATCCCTACATTTGTATCTTTGGGGTAAATACCCAGTAGTGGTATATATGATCCAATAGCTGGATCGTATGGTAGCTCTATTTTCAACTGTTTGAGGAACCTCCATACTGTTTTCCAGAGGGCAACTCCAGTCTTCTAATCTGCAAAATAATGATATATTTTGTTTTATTTCATAAGATTTTCACTAGGCTCAAATGGGAAAATAAACAGTAAAGTCATACTTTAAAAGTACAAAGAAGTTTGCCAAAGTAAAATGCATTGTATCGAGTGTAATAAATTCCTTATAAAAACCAACCACATTATCTAAATTTGAATTCATTTTTCCTTCCAGGAATTATCTTCATAGGGAAGGAAGGAGGGAGGGAAGAATGATGTGGAAAGAATGGAAGAAAGAGAATAATAAGGAACAGAATAGGCTGCCCCAGACAGAGTCTGCCCTTGTTAGTGTACAACATTAATGCATTTCCATTCTTAAAATGAGGGTTGAAACTGCCCCTCAGGCTTGGCTAATGGCATGGTTATGCCACAAAAAAGGCATTGTTCTCTGTGAATAAAATGCTACTCTTTTAAAGACCAGGGATTCTTACAGCACCAGGAAAGATCAGTTATTAATTGATATCTGGAAAATGAGATTCACCTCATGGGGGAAATGATTGATTTCCAAAGAGCTGCATCTGCAATTGCAGATAAAACTAATGATTGCATAGTATTATGTACAGTGGTCCCTCCTGTTCGTGGCTTACTTTCTGTGGTCTCAGTTACCTATGGTCAGTTGTGGTCTAGAAACAGATGATCCTCCTTCTCACAGATCTTCAGGTCAGTAGTAGCCTAATGCTACATCACAATGCCTATGTCATTCACCTTACTACCTCTCATCATGGAGGCATTTTATCATCTCACAACATCACAAGGAGAAGGGTGAGTATGTACAATAAGATTTTTTGAGAGCCACATTCACATGACTTTTATTACAGTATATTGTTATAATTGTTCTATCTTATTATTGTTAATCTTGTACTGTGCCTAATTTATAAATTAAACTCTATCATAGGTATTATATATAGGAAAAAAGGGTTCAATAATATCCACTGTTTCAGCCATCCATTAGGGGTCTTGGAATATATCGCCCCCATGGATAGTAGGGGGCTACTGTATCTATGAAACACCTCTGACACAAGATGCCCTGTTGTAGTATGGTTTTATAGAGAAAACTATAAAATAAGATGCCAAGGGGAATTAACATCCATCCATCTATCCATCCATCCATCCATCCATCCATAATGGTTAAGAGGAGGAACTCTGAATCCTGGGTGTGAATTTCACCTCTACTACTTAATAGCTGTATTATCTTAAACATGTTCCTTAACCTCTTCATGAAGTTTCTTCATCTATAAAATTGGAATAATATTAGTTCCTACCTTACAGCGTTGGTCTGAGAATTCAGTGATTAGTATATATAAGGCTCTCAAATAGAACCTGGCAGATAATAAGGATTCTGTGTGTTAGCTATTATTCATTTAACCAATGTTTATAGAACCACTAGTATGTACTGGGCACACTTTTTCCTGTCATTGAATATTCATCTGCAAGAACAGTGTCAATGGTTGCATATATTCCCTGAACTATATATAGATATATCTTTTTACAGTCATTCTTAAATTTTAACCTGTGTCAGAATCACCTGAAGGGCTTGTTAAAACAGATGACTGGACCTACCTCTAGAGTTTTTAATTGAGGAGGCCTGAGGCACATCCTAAGAATCTGCATTTGTAACAAGTTCCCAGGGGCTGCTGATGCTGCCCATTGGGAACCACACTTTAAAGGCCACTGCCTTAGTATATTTAACTAATTTAGTTAAACTTTCGAATATTTAGATAGTTTCAGGAAGCCTCTGGGCAACCAGAATTCCTACCAGTCACTGAGAGATAAGTGGGAGTTAGTTTATCACATAAATGAGGAAAGTGATTTAGACAATGTCTGAGATCCCTATGTCAGATACTTAGTAAGCATTGCTTCTGATCCTCTTAGCCTCACCTGTGTCATATTCTGGCTACTGCCGTGGGGACCAGTTGAGTGAGAGCTCAGACCAGCTTCATGCATGTGCAGTGAGCTGTGCCTCACCTCAGGCACGCCTCTTGCATCTCTTAACACTCACCCTAGGGCTTGGCTTGGGGTTCCTCAGATGTTTACTAGCCTTTCAGGTTGTACCACCCAGGGTAGTTTATGTTCTCCTCCCTCCCGCCTTTCAGCTTGATAGACTCCATGATGCACCCTATACCCTTCTCCCAAGTGGTCCCTGGGACCACACTTTCCAGTCAACTGCTGGCTCTTAAGGCTTTGTCTCAGGCTCTGCTTTGTGAGGAACCTGCGTTGGGCAGTTGTTTTCAGTGTAAAGTTTAAGTTTTCTGACTGCTTTCCCCCATGATTGCTTAGTGGGAGAAAGGTAGAAAGCAAGAAGAGTTCTAAAATTGGGATGGGTGGATAAGGTGTTAGGAAGTCTGAGAACTCTCTCAAATTGGATGCAAAATTGTGTGCATACTTGCATTTTTTTTTTCCTGAGAGAAGTCCATTGCATTCAACAGATTGTTGAAGTAAACAATCAGTAACATGCTGTCGTCTTCTTCTTCTTTTTTTTTTTTAACATATAATCGGAGGGGGAGATGAACCATGAGAGACGATGGACTCTGAAAAACAAACTGAGGGTTCTAGAGGGGAGGCGGGTGGGGGGATGGGTTAGCCTGGTGATGGGTATTAAGGAGGGCACGTTCTGCGTGGAGCACTGGGTATTGTATGCAAACAATGAATCATGGAACACTATACCATAAACTAGTGATGTAATGTATGGTGATTAACATAACATTAAAAAAAAATCAGTAACATGGAGAGAAGAAGGAGAAGGAAGGAAAGGAGAAATCTGGGTTCTAAGGTAGTGTTTCAGAGAGTAGGTAGAGATGGGACACCTTGGCGTAGATGCTGGTGGTGGCACCAGGGAGAGGGAAGAGTGGAAAAAAAAAAAGAAGTAGGAGTAGGTGGAAAACACATTTCTTTGATTTTGCCACTGGACCTAGCTGGGGAGCCTCTGGCATTCACTGCAGGCTTTTTACCCACTGTTCAGATAGCCGATGCTGACAAGTGGGATCTGAAGGAGATCAGGAAACAGAGGCTCAGTTGCAGAGACAAGTGGGATCTCCTGGTTTGTCAAAGAAGGGGATTGATGTTAAGGATTTCTAAAGCACTTTTAACAAGAAAATACTTGCCTCCTCTAGTTCATGTCCTTGTGGTTTGATTTCTGGTGACTTTTCTCTTGGGAAGATGGAGCAGTTTTGGTTCTGCTACAAGTGGAGGAATCCCAGCCCAGTCCTTGGCGAGGGCACTACCTGTCTAGCCCTCACCACCTGAAGTGTCACACTGGAATGAAAATTATATTAATTGAATTTTGGGGCAGTGTGCCTTTGGAGCAAGCAACTAGAGAGTCAAAATCTAATCTACATAGTGATAAGAGTTGAAAAATGATGCTTTCTAATGAACAAAATGCCTGCAACTGGTCTGGCTTAATATTAGCATAAAAGTGTCATCACATTGGCATACAGTTAGAACGCTGGGTAAATTTGCCTCTAAAAGTTCGCTGAAGCAGAGGTCTTTCTCCATTTTTGGTTTCTATGTACTTTATAGGTATTTTGGCAGGTCTGAAAGCAGAACCAGAATCTGATTAAAGACCAGTGTTTGACCTTATTCTATCGGTTGGTTATATTTGTTTGATTGGTGAGAGCCCTGGAGAGTGAGAAGGGAAATCCAAAACTGGTCTGCAACATAGCAACTCATGGTGACATTGGCTGGAAGATCCTAGCTTAGGCAGGACTCAGTTTCTCCCCTCCTACCCCCTTAAAACGTGGGGTCCCAACAGCTCTAGGCTGACCAGACTTCTGTAAGCTTCACAGGACTGTTTAGAAATGAAAGGTTTATTTTCATAATGCTGCCCAGCTGCTTTGATTGACTTCTGCCTACCACCAGTATTGATAGGTTCTTTTAGCCTCAGGTCTCTTTGGCCTTCCCAATTTTTCCCTCCATCTTCTGTTAAGATAGTGAGGTCATGATCAGATGTGCATGTATGTGTGTGTGTATGTGTGTAAAATTACTGTGAATTTGTACATGCATATTCATAGCAGCACTATTCACACTAGCCCAAAGTGGAAACCACCCAAATGTCCATCAACAGATGAATGGATAAACAAATACGGTATATCCACATAATGGAATATTACTGAGCCATAAACCGGAATGAAATGCTGACATGCTACAACATGTATGAATCATGAAAACATTATGCTAAGTGAAAGAAGCCAGACACAAAAAGACAAACACTTCATGATTCTATTTATATGAAGTATCCAGAATAGGTAAATCCATAGAGATAGAAGGCAGATTGGTGGTCACTAGGAGTCAGGGAGGGAAAGGGGATGGGAAGTAATTACTTAATGGGTATGGACTTTCCTTTCAGGCTGAGGAAAGGTTCTGGAATTTGATAGAGGTGGTACATACCCAACATTGTGAATTAAATGCCAATGTATTATAAACTTTAAAATGGTTAATTTTATGTTCTGTGAATTTTACCTCAGTAACAATGAAAACCAGATTTCTCTGGATGTCATGAGGCTGGGTTAGAAGAGCAGGCTTCAGAACTACCATAATCGTCCAGGTGAGAAATTCTGATAGCTTGGACCAAGGTGGTGCTTATGAAGGTAGAAGGAGCTGATGGATCCAAGAGATATTTAGAGGTAATTGTGAAAAACTAATGACCAACTGTCACATCATAGGAGCCCCTCTTGTTGGTGTCAAAATAAAGGGAAATGGAAATGAAAGGAATTCTTCTCTGGGGGGTTCTAGCTAAGTTTCTTACATTAGACACTTAGAACTCCTTGATTTTATAGGTGCAAATACAGTGAAATATTTCATATTGGCAGCTACTGTGCAGCTATGACATAGAGAATTTTAGGTTTTGTAGGAGAAAATACTTGGGACCTTGCATATTGGTCACTTTTCTAGCATCTTACTGTGTCTGAGAAGCCTTTCTGGAAGTGAGGAGCAGATCTGCAGAGACACCATCCAGCCCTGGATGGTCACATCATACCCACAAGGAGGCTTTCAGCATACGCTTTGATGTGCGGTTGGTATAGAGGAGTCAATAAGCTTATTGAAACCAGAGGGAAAATTCTATGACATGTTTTCCCTGAGCACCCGCAAGAAAGGTCAAATTAAAGGAAATGGTTCAAACTGACCATATGTAATTAGACAAGGGGAATTCTCTGCCCCCCTCATCCCCATATTAAGCCTCTCCAAGATTAGCTTTGGGGATATATATTTAGTTTCCACAATAGTAGATACTTGTCTTAAGTATCTTCTGTTATTATTGTAAAAATAGATTAATGGGGCATTGACTGGCCATGGAACAGTCTAGCAGAGCCCATTAATCTGAATGCATCGAATCTGAAATTGTTCAGAAGTCATGTTTCCTTTCCCTATCTTATCATCTTTCTCTGTAACAAAGATTATTATTTAAAAAAAATTTCCAAAGCAAGGAAGGTCCCAGTGGTTATTTTTATCATGAATTAATCTCCTTCCTGGGAGATTGAAGGCCCTCTGGGTGGGTCTGTTGCTAATACCATCCTGTGTGTACAATTATCTTCTAATAAGCATAGTCTCCCGTCATTGTTGCTTAATAGCTTAATTATATTACCTAGGACAAAAGCTGGCCCAGGCCTAGTTAAAGACAGTTCAGACAGTAAACCCGAGCTAGCCACCAGGAGCAGGACAACACTTATGGGGCTGGGATGTTAAGTGGACATGTGTCTTGAGCCCTTTGTGTCTCTTTTGCTTGTAAAGCACTCTGGTCTTGGCCCAAGGACTGGCATTCCCAAGGGCACTGGCATCTGCCTCGGGTAGACTGAAACGTAAATGGTGGGATGCTCCTAACTTCTGCCCTTACATGTATGTTAGTGATATAAGGTGTGGTAATGGTCACACAGTAGAATGAACCAGAAAAACCAGCAGTGAAACTTAAATACATTTAAGAAAAAAAATGATAGGAGAGGGATTTTCAAAGTACAACTTTGGAAAATTTTGGAGAAAGTATATTTTTTCTTTCTTTGAGTTTTTTAAATTACCAAAGTCATGCATAAATAAATTATAATTATAAAAATTTTACTTACCACAGATGTAGCTAATTATTTGTATCCACTACCTACATAGAGGTCATCCTTTACTCCCCCAACCCCTATGCCATCCCAATAACTTCACTAAGAATAGAATTCCTGAACAAAAATGCAATTGTTTATACCTTACTTAACATGCATTGAAGCAATTTGGGCCAGGTTTGAACTTACCACAAGCTGAATATTTTTTTCAAAAACTTCATATTATTCCACTGTAAAGAACCCCTAGCTTAATATTGGCATAGAATTGTATAAAACCTTGAAGCTTTCAAAAGAATAGTAATGTTATGAGAAATTCAATGTCATAGTTAGACCACTGAAGTGATTAAAGTTTAAATGGAGAAAGGAATCTGACTCTTAGTTCAAAAAGACACAATAGCATCCAACCTGTGAGAACAAGAGCAAACCTTTGGGGTTATCAGCTCCCATTTTATAGATGGGGAAACTGAGGTCTTTCCAAGATAAATACTTCCCCAACATTGATACTCCTGCTGTACATTTATCATCCCTGATATTTAAAGTTCTTGTACCAGTCAAATTAATTTTCTTTTACATGATTGACTTGGCTTCATCACTCCTTTGACCTCAATACACTTAGCTAACTCATTCAACAAACATTACTTGAGAACCCATTGTTGCCAGGACCTGGGAGGACCAAGATGGGGAGCCGAGGTCTTTCCCCTCAGGAACCCACCAAGTACACGGTGATGGTATTAAGTCCCATAATACAGACAAAAACACATTCATATTTTTATGCTTTGAGGTTTTTTTCCTGCCTTTGTCTTCCCACTCCTTTCTGTTCCCTTTCATTACCTTTTATGGCATTAACTATCTTTTCAGACTACGATTCCATGCTGATTTCTCCCCTCTGTGTTCTTGTTATGCTTATAATCCTATCTTGACATGCACTTCCATGATGAATGCCACATGGGAGGGAGGTTGGAGCTGAGTGCCACTAATTAAATGCCTTTGTGGGAAAAAAAAAAAATGACGCCTATCACTTATTCACATCCCATTGCCTGAAACCAGTTACACGGCTACGTCTCTTCAGGGGATGGAGAAGCACAATGCTCCCTTGGGATGTATGGAAGGAGGAGAATCTGGATACTTTTGAACATATAAATGATTACCACAGTTATATAGTCCTTATTAATATGCTAGTATTTCCAGTATGTTCACCTTAATTTTACCAGATTATACGAATAAATGACTGCGACCTTCTTATTTTGTAAAACCATGGTGTCCACCAGAGGGCACAAAACCAGGCACTTAATACATTGATGTTTGACCTGAGATTTTGTGAAATCCTGTTTAATTAAGCCCAGTTTATGATATCTTCAGATTCTGGCCTTATCATATGGATTAGAAGCTTTAGAGAAATCTAAGGCCTGGTTTGTGTTCCTTGCCAGCAGGGATCCAGGCAGGAAACTCACTGAGGCCTTTTCTAATTCCCAGACTTGTCTAAATATCCCCAGTGATTGTCAGTCACTTAACACTACTCGCAAACACAGTCGTTTTGAATGCTTAAAACAAACCAGGCAAAGTGACAACTCATATTTATCAAGTACCAGAAGGAGGTCACATTCCAGATGATCTTTGAGATTCCTTCTGAGATTCTTTAAAGTTTCTTTCAAGGAAGATGGTAATGAGAAAGAGCCTGCACATTTTATTATTATTATTATTATTTATTTAAATTCAAGTTAGTTAACATATAATGTATTATTAATTTCAGGGGTAGAATTTAGTGATTCATCAGTTGCAGACAACACCCAGTGCTCATTCCATCACGTGCCCTCCTTAATGCCCATCACCCACTTAGCCCATCCCCCTGCCCCCCTCCCCTCTAGCAACCCTCAGTTTGTTCCTTTAGTTAAGAGTCTCTTGTGGTTTGCCTCCCTCTGTGTTTTTATCTTACTTTATTTTTCCTTCCCTTCCCTTATGTTCATCAGTTTATTTCTTGTTCTTGTTTCTTAAATTCCACATATGAGTGAAATCTTATGGTATTTGTCTTTCTGACTGACTTCGCTTAGCATAATACCCTCTAGTTCCATCCACATCATTGTAAATGGCAAGATTTCATTCTTTTTGATGGCCGAGTAATATTCCATTATATATACGTGTGTGTGTGTGTGTGTGTGTGTGTGTGTGTGTGTGTATACACACCCCATCTTCTTTATCCATTCATCTGTTGATAGACATCTGGGCTCTTTCCATATTTTGGCTATTGTGGACAATGATGTCAACCTCGGATCACTATTTTTGTATTCTTTGGAAAAATACCTAGTAGTGCAATTGCTGGGTCATAGGGTAGTTATATTTTTAATTTTCTGAAGAACCTCATACTATTTTCCAGAGTGTTTGTACCAGTTTGCATTCCCATCAACAGTGTAAGAGGGCTCCCCTTTCTTCACATTCTTGCCAACATCTGTTGTTCCCTGTGTTGTTAATTTTAGCCATTCTGATCAGTGTGAGGTGGTATCTCATTGTGGTTTTGATTTGTAGTTCCCTGATGCCAAGTGATGTTGAACATTTTTTCATGTGTCTGTTAGCATCTGTATGTCTTTGGAGAAATGTCTGTTCATGTCTTCTGCCCATGTCTTGACTGAATTCTCCTGTAGGATTTTGATGGACTCCTGCCTCACATTTAGGTTTTTCATCCATTTTGAATTTATTTTTGTGTGTAGTCTAAGAAAGTGAGCCCTCAGCTTTATGATGAGTCTACATCTTGGGCTCTTGATTCCTGTTAGGTTTGTTCACGGTCACCCAGTTCCTGACCTCTTACCTGTGATGCCTTCCAAACCTGGGTGTTTCAGACAGACTAATCATTCAATGCTCTTTCAAACTGAGTTTTTAAAGGTTTTGCTCAACATGTATTTTAAGGAGAGGCTGCATGGGGGAGAATAGAGAAGCAGGGTGGCTGATAGTAGTGCTCAGATTCCCATCTGGTGCCCTAAAAATTTCAGCTCTGGCCCTGGATCAGTTACCTATGGCCAACTCTGTAGCAAAAGACCCCAAAATTAGTGACTTTAAAATAAGAACCATTTATTATTTCCCAGGAGTCTGTGGGTTAGCTGGGCTCATTCACACATCTGTTCAGCTGGTGAGTCAAATGAAGACTGCCTGGTTTGGGATGGCCGCCTTTGGGATAGCTGAGATCTCCCCTATGGGCTTGTCACATGCACTTGCCCCATGCACTTGCCCCACATGCCTCCCTGGCAGGCTAGCCCAGGCATGTTCTCAGGCTAGCCTGCACATGTTCTCAGGACAATCACAGAGAAACAAGAGGACATAGAAATGCTCAGATATGTTGTAAAGCCTCTGTGTCAGGTTTGCTACTATCCCATTGGCCAAAGGAAGACAAGTGGTTCAGCCCAGAATCACAGTGAAATTGGTCCTACAAAGCTACAGGGAGACCACTGATTGGGGACATTAATGCAACCAGTCTACCACAGGCCCCAAACATGCATTTTCCACACTATAAAACCAAACCCCCGCAAATGATCAGGACCTACTAGCTCAGAGGCCAGTTTATTGTGGAAAGAAATTTATATGCTCTTGTTGCACATTCAGGAAACTACTAAGATCTCACTGTGGGTGACTGGTAGCCAGCTGGGAGAAGTAGGAGTCAGGGTGGGGAGTGAGACCACTGGACACTTACTTCATTTGTGTCTGAGATCCTGGCTCCTCTGACTTAATAGAGCATTCTTGTTGAGTGATGAGGGATTGGTCATTATCATTATCATATTCATGCATTTGAATATAGATGCAAAACGGATGTCTTTACTTTTGCTAGGACTTGAATTTGCAAGGGAAGGGCAGAGAGTACAAAGTTTTCCATATTATGTCTTTATCCCTTAAGGAGATGCCATCAGTTTCAGAGAACCAAATAATGTCCTTGGTCAGAATCAAGAGCCACTAAAACGATGTAATGCAAACAATTTTTTATCAAAGGCTGCAGAAACCAATTTATACGCTGTGCCTTTCTGACCCTCTCCACCTTTCTAACCACAGGAGATAAATGATAAATATTATTAAAATATTACACAGTTCCAGAGGGAGTCCAGAACCTCTTCAACACTGCATTTATATTATATTATAAAACTTCTCTTTAATTTGGCAGGAAAAGTTTTTTTTTTTTAAATAGTTCTTGGAGTCTGCAAAGAAATACCTTATTTAAAGTGAGTTCCTTATCTCATCTGAACTGGGACCTGCCTGACAGCTAGGCATACCACATTAACTGAATCTCACATGTAATGCCAGGGGCAAGCAGGCTGTTGCTTAACAAGGATGCATAATAGCTAATTGCATTTTAGGCCATTCGTTTGTCACTGTGACAGTGCCAAGTAACGTTTTCAAAAGCAAAAGTAGTGAGGCCAATTCTGATTCACTTATGAGCCTGAAAATCATTAAACAGCCTGCTCCCCAGGAATATGATGTTCCTAAGAATTTTGGCTTGTGCTATAGTGTATCCTGTCCACTGCTAGACTTGACTGAAATGTGTGCCTGGAATATATTATGGATCCTTGATGTCAATCATCAGTTGTCATAATCTTCACATGCACTTGCTTAGTCTTTCCCCACATTCTGCATCAATAGCCTATAGAGACAAAGCCTGCATATGAGGAAGGCAGTGTTTAACCTCCCTAATTAACAGCTTTGGATGAAAGAACATCTCCAAGGTGCTCAGAAGGAAGAGATTCTAAGGAGATTTATGCATCTCTCTTTTAAGATGCTTTGCATGCTGTGTATAATTTGCAAGTACATAAGGAAGTGAATGCTCAGAATATAATATTCAGAGCTCATCTATTTATGTTTGTATTTATTAAGTTCTTTGTAAATCTCAATTTAGCAGATGTCTTCTGACTCAAAATAAAGCTCTTCATGAGGGAGTCAGTGTGGCTGTACAACAAAAGTCACATTATCATTTGAGTACAAATATTTGTAAAATAGAACAAACTGGAAAATTGAAGGAAAAAATACCACTGGAATTTGGGACTCATTAAATTCTCATGTGCATGACATATTGTGAAAAACTTTGTTCGGTCCTTGGTTCAAAGGATTCTTTTCCTCCTCCCTTCTTGGCTTTTGACACTAATAAAAACTTCATGGGAGTGTGTGTGTGTGTGTGTGTGTGTGTGTGTGTATGCACGTGTGTGTGCCACATGCCACTCTTTTCATACTAGAATATATTTCTAGAGGATGTTATACTGTGTGTCTGTTGCATTTCATGTTCCAGCGTCCAAAAAACCTGGAAAGATCACTGGCGCATCAGCAGAGGTTTTCTCTGAAGGGGTATTACCATGGCTTGTGTGTGTAACAGCCTGTGCCTCACCCATGGCCAAATCCTTATCCTTCACAAGCTCCTGTGTTTGTTTCTTGAGACATTTTTCCAGTCACCACCTCCTTTCTCTTTTCTGAACTTGATCGTTCTGTCTTTGCCACTAAATGCCATCCCATTACTGCATGTGTAATGTCAGATTATCTCAGTTCTGGTTTTAGTTCAAGATGTTGACATTCAGATCTCTGTCAGCTTCATGCTCTGTAACCGGTAAACAATCTTGTCTCACATTTGCATTTATCTGAGCCTTGAGAGGTCCGGGCTTTTCCTGGAGGTAAATTTAGGCAGAAAGTGACACCAAGATGGAAATTATGTATCTCTCTAAGGCTCAGCCTTACAAAGCTAATTGTGTTTGCCCAAAATAAAAGTCCCTTACTAATATGTTGTGTTGTCTCCACCAAGGAAAGGATCCAGATAATTCTCAACTTGATTTATATTTTTGGCCTCTATTACCTCTAGAGCCAAGAATTCCATAAGTTTACTGCACACAGTGTAAAGTAATACTTACTTTTACTTCCTCTAAGATATCATTCTTTAAGTGTTGGTTCTAGAATTCTGAGGCTCTGGACCTTGATGATTCCATCCCTACTTTTCTGGATTTATAAGTATATGTGGGTTTCCTTCAGTATTTCCTTCCATCTTGGGCTTCTGGATTTGCGAATCTTATTTGTTATCATTATTTGACACTGTTTCTATTCATGGTTGCAGATATGACTGTGAAGACAGATGCCTGGCCAACAGTTCTTCTTGTAGGGTATTTAGAAAAGAGCTGCTTTTATTTGTAGCTACTGTTAGTAGCAAATGCCTCTGTTTAAGGTTCTATTTCCTCACCCACTATTTTCTCTGCATAACCGCCCCACCCCCATGTCTCATGTCCAAATTTCCCATCCATTTAGGATCTTTCCCTTTGTCCTGAATGTTGGCACGTTGTCTAATGCTATATTTATCCTACTGAAGTACTTTTTAATGCACTGTCAATTGTTCTATCCCCATGGGCACATCGATAGGATTTATATCTTATGAATCTTCCAAGTAGATATGGGAAGTAAGCAGTTGGATATTGAGTTCTGGAGCTCAAAGGAGAAATCACAGGTAAATATAAAGTTGGAATCATCAACATTAGGTGGTATTGAAGCCATGGGAATGGATAAGATGGATAACATAGAAGAGGGGAGGGAAATGTTGGTATAGTTCAGTTCAAAATGACATTTCAATTCTGCACGGCTGATGTTCTGCTCATCTTTTGACCCTTCTTATTTGTTCATATCTCTCCTTGCACAGCCTTTCATCTTCTGGTACCACATTTCTTAGTCCCTCTCAAATTTTGATTTTTAAGTTTGGTTGGTAGTTTCTTTCTTGGTAATACGGTTAATTGAAAATGTTGTCCAGAAAGTCTTTCCTTCCTCCCTGGGAGTCAGTTAATAATGTGCCTTTCAAAGAGTCATTCTGGTCCCTCCCACCACTGCTTCTTTCCTTACCTGGTTCAGAAGACCTGAAGATAGTTGAACAAGAGTCACCAGTATCTCAGGATTAGCTGAAGTAATAAGGTCCTAGTAGGCAAATATTTCTCAGGACCACGGTCAGCAGCACACATGTCCTGATTGCCACTCTTCTCCCTCATTTTTAGTCCTTGCTATACCTGTGAGTCTCCATCTTCAGCTCCTGGTCTCGGTCATTGTTTCTGCCTTCCTAGGGCAAACAAGTATTGTCTCTATGGATAAACTGTGTTTCTCAAAGTTTTCTACCCTGCTTTTATTCCACCATGATGCCTTCCTTCATCTGCATCAGAAGTCCAGGTGAAAGTTGAATGTGAGTTACTCCTAATGCAGTAATTTGTCAAATTGAGAAAACTTTATTTAAGGGCACATATGTAACCTCTATGATAAGTTCAAGTTTTAGCCAAGAGAAAGTAGTTCTTCTGTATCTCCCAGTAGGTCTTCAGTTTGTAGGAGAGAGAAATGGGCAAAGACTCGTAGAGAAGAATAGCCGTTGAGATTGCCAGGAGGGGTAAAAAAAGCTTTTAGATCTCATTTTACCAAGCTATTTACCAAGGAAGAATCATATACCAACCACAAATGAAATATGAAAAGAACACTTAGGAGAGTAAGAAGCTCAAGAAGGAAAATGTGAGATCTGTAGCAGGTTCTGCAAACAGAAAGAGTTATTCTTAGCCTCACTCAGTTAGGGATGGAGCTTGATGTCATGCTGAGGTCCCTGAGAACATTTAGAATTCCTTGAGCATGAGCTGTGTGGTGCCTCAGAGGATGCCTTCAGCAATAGCTTCTGCTCTGAAGCCAGGGGATGTCCAGCTGCTTTTAAGATTGTCCTAATGTAGGATGGTGTTTCAGTTTGGGTTTAGTGTTTGTGTTAAGAGAGATGCAGACTCTGCTAAGTGATTTCTAATTGTGTGCATGCTGTCATTGGTGTGCCTCTGGAGGCATTCTTGTGAGTTTACAGAAATTTCTTAATGACTCTCGAAGAGATTTGATGAGATTTATGAGTCAAAAGATTTGACTGTATGATAGCTTCTTGCTTTATTCCTACACCCTAAATTAGAATATATTCTGGCCTATTTCCAATACATTGCTAGTTTGTGTGTGTGGCTCATGTATGTGCGTGCGTGTGTGTGTGTGTGTAAATTTTTATGATAAAATAAGAATGCCTATTTTCAATATGATGGAAAACGCCATCCCGGTCTCCAGGAAAAAGTAACTTAAATTCACTTAGTAAAAACAAATTCTTATCAGGGCTTAACTGTAGCTGAAGGGTGGGAAAGGATAAAAAGAAAGTCTGGAGTCAGCAGGATTGCCCAACAAGCTTAAATTCATTGCCAGTATTAACTACCGAGATCTCATAGGATTTCATGGAAGTGACGGGTTCATGTAGCCCTGGATCCTGGCACTGTTCTCTTGGTGGCTTATGTCAGTTCCTGCTTGTAGGACTCCTGCTCAACTGGGGATCTGCAACTTTCATTCTGTGGGTGTAGTCCAGCCCTGTAATTGAACATAGCCAGTGAGAGTCAGCTTTGGAGTTCTATCACAGTGAAATTCCACCCATAGGTGATGCCTGGATTTAATCTGCTAACTGAAGGGATAATCCTTTACTAATCTAAAGGCACTAGGTGCCGGGAAGCTGTAGCCTTTTTTCCTAGTTACCCTGTGTGGGGAAACTTGTGTCCTCGTTTCAAGTTTGTCTACCATAGTGGTCTCAGCACACCTCACAGCCAAGCCAGCCCAAGACATACCACCAACATATTTGAAAAAGTATATTCTTACTCATAAGTTTTTCTGTATTGCTGATAGATTTCATTGGTAGGGTATGTTACAGGCTAAACTATGGTCTCCTTGAAGTTTCCATAGACAGTTTAAGGTGGAGAGAAAAAATCCCTGGTAGCATTATGTTATTCACTCTCTTCTACATCACCAGCTTCACCTCCTTGGCTGACAATTTCCATCAGCATATAAATATTCTCTAAGACCTCCCCTGTTGAAAAACTTTCCTTTGACCCCACTTATCTGCTCCCTTGAGTAGCTGAACTTTTGGAATGCATTACCTGTACTCACTGTCTCTTTCTTTACTTCTTATCTGTGGGAACTCTAGACAAGTGTGTGTGCCAGCACTCCATTAAAACTGGTTTCCTTTCATTAAAACTGATTTAAAGAGCGTAAGTGTCTTCCGTGTAACTAATCCAGAGGGCTGTTCTCTGCCCTCATCTGATTTAGCCTTTGAGCAGCATCAGCCACTGTAGTTGTTAGTTGGTTGACCATCTTCTCCATCTACCAAGACTTTCAACTCTTGGCTTCCAAAGCACTGGACTCTCCCGGTTTTCCTCCAACATCCCTGGCTGTTCTTTCTCAGCCTGTTCTGCTGGTTACTCCTCCCCTACTTAATTTCCAAATGTTGGCACACCTTGGAGTTCAGTCCTGGGCTTTTTTTTTTTTTTCCTACTCATCCTTTCCCCCAAGGTTTTAATATATTCCCTGGTTAGGTCTGACTTAGACCTATGCCCTGTGCTCTTTACATATCCAGTTATCTGCCATTTTTTCCCATTAGAATGTCTGACTTCTTAAACTTAATGTGTTCAAAATGGAGGAGTTTCTCTGTCTCACAAACCTAATATTCCTCTCGTATTAACCCTCTTGGTAAATGGAACCACCACACTCTCAGTTGCTCAAGCAAAAAGTATAGGAGTTATGCTTGATTTTCCTCTTTCCTTCCGTTCTCAGCAAATCTTGACTACATCCAAATAGCTTTAAAATCTGTCTACTTCTTCACATTTGCATTATTGCTACGTAGGTCTAAGTCATCATTATTTCACTATTTTGTTGAGTGAATGAATGATTGAATAAATGAATGAGTAATTGTCTCTGGAAATGATACTATTGTAGAGCCTTTTCAACATCACTTTACTTTTACTCTGCTCAACGATTTTTCTCCCACACCTGTCACTGATTTCCAAGCAAGAAAAAGCAAAGTATTAAGCGCCCAAGCATCACATTTTGTATAAAACTTGAAAGCACTATATTTAGAAAAAGTTGGTAAGCATAAGCTCTCAAGTCTAATTAAATTCTGGCATAGTAAAAGTACTAATGGAGACAGTGGACTGTAGTTGATATCTGGACGGGGAGTTTCTGACCATTTGTATTATAGATGTCTATTAATAAACAGGCAGTTCTTGGAGAACGAGACATAGCAAATAAAATTTAGTAGATTGAGGAAGACCAACTCTTTTTTTCCCCATTTTTTATTATTATGTTAATCACCATACATTACATCATTAGTTTTTGAGTAAGTGTTCCATGATTCATTGTTTGTGCATAACACCCAGTGCTCCACGCAGAATGTGCCCTCCTCAATACCCATCACGAGGCTAACCCATCCCCCCACCCCCCTCCCCTCTAGAACCCTCAGTTTGTTTCTCAGAGTCCATCATCTCTCATGGTTCGGAGGAAGACCGACTCTTTTGGCTAACCTGGATTCAGTCTCTTCATTATGAAGAAAATTGATCATAAAATCTGATTTGATTTGGCAAGTCATATCATTAAGGAGTAGCCTTGTAAAGGTCTCTAGACAGCCAATCTTACTTATGATAAATTAGACTCCTGCTGTAAGATTCTCTAAGGTAAACAAATACTGAGTAAGTAAGGTTTGTGATCTTCTTCCTTACTCTAGGCCAGTAAATGCAACTCAGTCAAGTGCATGTCCATATTATTATATTGTATCCAAATCTACATTTTGATTCTGGACGCTCACAGCATTGTCATTGTAATACAGTTATCGAACCCAAAGGAATTTGGTCAAAATGATGCTACCAATTTGACATTCTTCTGTTTTTAAAAAAATATTTCTTAAATTAATATACAGTAAAATTGACTTTTTTATATGTATAGTTCTATGAATTTTTAATCCATGTAAAATGGGTACCCCCACAATCAGGGTACAGATGGTTGCACCACCCAAAAACATTCTGTTGTATTACTCCTTTTTAGTCACATCCTTCCCTTACCCCAACCTCTGAGAATCATGGATGCATTCTCCATCATGATAGTTTTGTCTTTTTCAGAATGTCACATAAATGAAATTATACAGAACACAATCTTTTGACACTGGCTTCTTTTACTTAGCATAATGCCTTTGAGATTTGTCCAGTTTGTTGCATGCATCAGTGGTTTATTCCTTCTTATTGTTGAGTGTATTCTATTGTATAGGTGTATCACATACTACTATTTTGCCAATTGCACTGGCTAAGTTTCCTGATGTATAGAACTAGTGAAAGTGGACATCCTTGCCTTGTTCCCAGTATTAAGCATTCAGCTTACATCACTGAGTATGATGTTAGCTGCAGGTTTTTTGCAGATGCCTTATACCAGATTGAGGAAGTTCCCTTGTATTCCTACTTTGCTGAGAATTTTTATCATAATGGTTAATTTTTTCAAATGCTTTTCCTATATCAATTGATATGATCATGTGGTGTTTCTTCTTTGGGACATTGACATGATGGATTACATGATTGAGTTTTAAACATGAACTAGCCTTACCTTCCTTGGATAAATCCCCTTTGGTTGTGGTGTATTATTCTTTTTATGTATCACTGGATTCAATTTACTGATACTTTGCTGAGGAATTTTGCATCTATGTTCATGAGGAATATTGGTCTTTAATTTTCTTTTATTCTCATTGTCTGGATTTGGTATCAGGGTAATAGCCTCTGGCCTCATAAAATGAGATGGAAAGTGTTCTCTGCTCTTCTATTTTCTGAAAGAGATTTATAGAATTTGCATGATTTCTTTTTTAAATGTTTGGTAGAATTCACCAGGGAAGATAGCTGAGTCTGAAAATTTTTTTGGAAGGTGTTTAACTATTAATCAATTTCTTAATAGTTATAGGATTGTTCAGATTTTCTGTTTCATCTTGAATGATTTTTGTTAATTTGTGTTTTGGGGGAATTTGTCCATTCCATCTCAGTTGTCAAATTTTTAGGCATAATTTGTACTATTCCCTTATTATCCTTTTGATGTATGTGTGTCTGTGGTGAATCTCCTCTTTCATTCTTGGTATTGGCAAATTTGTGTCTTGCTATGGATTCATTAATTTTATTTATCTTTTCAAATAATCAGCTATTTGTTTCACTAATTTTCTCTGTTGTTTTTCTGTTTCGATTTCATGATTACTGCTCTTTTTTATTTCCTTCCTTTGGCCTGCTATTGGTTTCATTTTGCTATTTTTTTCAAGTTACTTAAGGTAGGACCTCAGAGGGCGCTTGGGTGGCTCAGTCGTTAAGCGGCTGCCTTCGGCTCAGGTCATGATCCCAGAGTCCTGGGATCGAGTCCCACATCAGGCTCCCTGCTCAGCGGGAAGCCTGCTTCTCCCTCTCCCACTCCGCCTGCTTGTGTTCCTGCTCTCTCTGTCTCTGTCAAATAAATAAATAAAATCTTAAAAAAAAAAAAAAAAGGTAGGACCTCAGATTATCATTTGAAACCTTTGTTTTCTCCTAATATAAGCTTTTTTTTTTTAAGATTTTGTTTATTTATTTGGGGGAGAGAAAGAAAGCACAAGCGAGTGAGAGCATGAGCAGGGGGAGCAGCAGAGGGAAAGGGAGAAGCAGGCTCCCCGCTGAGGAGGGAGCCTGATGAGGGGCTCCATCCCAGGACCCCGAGATCATGATCGGAGCAGAAGGCAGACACTTAACCAACTGAGCCACCTAGGCACCCCCTAATATAAGCTTTTAATGCTATAAATTTCCCTGTATCTCCCTTAGAGGCATCCTATAGATTTTAATCTGTTTTATTTTCACTTTTATTCAGTTTAAATTTTTAAAAAATATTTCCTTGAGACTTCCTCTTTGAACCGTAGATTGATTATTTACAAGTGTGTTTAATTTGCAAGTGTTTGGAGGATTTTTCTTTTTTTTTCTTTATTTTTTTTATTATGTTATGTTAATCACCATACATTACATCATTAGGTTTTGATGTAGTGTTCCATGATTCATTGTTTGCTTATAACACCCAGTGTTCCATGCAGAATGTGCCCTCTTTAAAACCCATCACCAGGCGAACCCATCCCCCACCCCCCTCCCCTCTAGAACCCTCAGTTTGTTTTTCAGAGTCCATTGTCTCTCATGGTTCGTCTCCCCCTCCGATTTCTCCCCCTTCATTCTTCCCCTCTTGCTATCTTCTTCTTCTTCTTTTTTTTTTTTTTTTTTACATATAATGTATTATTTGTTTCAGAGGTACAGGTCTGTGATTCAACAGTCTTACACAATTCAGTGCTCACCATAGCACATACCCTCCCCAATGTCTATCACCCAGCCACCCCATCCCTCCCACCCCCCACCACTCCAGCAACCCTCAGTTTGTTTCCTGAGATTAAGAATCCCTCATATCTGTGAGGTCATATGATACATGTCTTTCTCTGATTGACTTATTTCGCTCAGCATAATATATTATCTTTCTACTACTAATTTCTAGTTTAATCCTGTTATGGTCAGAGAACTTACATGCATGATTTCAATTCTTCTAAATTTGTTAAAGTTTATTTCTAAATAAATGGTAAATATTCAATGTGCCCATGAAAAAATGTGTATTTAATGTCATTGTTTTCTAAATATTATTAGATCTACTGGTGATGCTCAGTACTCTATATTTTTACTGATTTTCTGTCTACTAATTTTATCTATTACCTAGAGAGAAGTGTTGACGTCTCCAAAGGTAATTGTGGGTTTTTTTCTATTTCTTCTTTCACTTTATCACTTTCTGCTTCTAATATTTTGAGGTTGTATTGGTAATTGCACACCCATTAGGAAATGTATGTCTTCTTGGTGAACTGACCCTTTTTCTCATGATATTATGTTCCTCATCTCTGATAATTTTCTTTGAAGTTACTTTGTATGATATTAATATGGTTACTTCATCACTTTTTTTCATTAGTGTTTACGTGGTATAACTTTTTTTATCCTTTGACTTTTAACCTACTTATATCACTGTGTTTGAAGTGAGATTCTCATACACAGTATATAGCCAGGTGGTTTTGTTTTTTCTTCTTTTATTTGGTATGTTTAGACCATTTAAAATTAAGGTAATTATTGATATGTTTGGATATAGGTCAACCGTTTTATGATTTGTTTTTGTTTGTTCTCCATGTCTTTTGTTCCTTTGTTTCTCCTTTCCTGCTGCTTCTGGGTTGTTTAAATATCTTTAGTACTCCGTTTTAATTCTTTTTTTGTTTTTGAAGATGGTGATCTTTGTGCTATTTTTTAAAATCTTGTCACAGGAAATATTGTTTATTGATGTTTAAAGAGTTTTGATTCCTTTTAGTTGAATGATGATGATGATAATAATGATAATAATAGCGGCTATGATTTAGTGGGCACCTGATATGTGCCCTTTTCATACCTAATCTATAATCTTTATAACAATGTTCCATGGTTAAGTAATTTTTTTCACTTTATAGCTGAATCAGATTGAGAATTACAGGGGCTTAAATGTCTCACTCAAAGTCACCTTGATGGTAAGGAGGGGAGTCAGTAGGCCAGTCCCCATCTAACTCCAAAGGCTATGTTCTTTCCATTGCAACTTTCACAGATTTGACATATATGACTTCAAGATACAGGATTTTGCTAATTCTCAGGGGAGTGGAATTTCATGATTGTTAAAATGATCAATGTAAAACACATTTTGTGTTATGGCAGATAATCCATTCTCCGTCAGCTGCATACCTTGTGTGGGAAAGGCTTTTCCTTCCCTGTGACTAGGAAACTCATGGGTCACAAAACTTTAGTTAAGGTTCCCTGATAATCTGTCCCCAGCTATAAATAATATCACAGTACTTTGTTTGGATCTACTACATATAGTTTAGTTGTACTCTATCATTCTCCCTTTCTTTTGCTCCAGATATTTTATCCTAGTGTCTCTTGAGCCTTATTTTTATATTGGGATTGTATATTGATAGAGTGATCTATTGTTCCCATTTTTATTGGCTCATAAATCCTCATAAAGAACAGATGGTATATATTTGCTTTTGCTGTTAAGTCCTAGGACCCTGCCAGTGGATGTTTTACAGCGTCTGCTGTGCTTATCAAGTAAACAGTGTTACCAAGAATCATGCACTTGCTCTTTATGCTGGGTGTTCAAGATCCAAGAGATGCTATATCTACACACCCTATAAGTTCTGCATTTTCCAGGAACTCTGTGTTAGGTAGTAGAGATGGTCCATTAAGCCACTTAGATACCATGCATCAATTTTATTTTGCTGGTGATAATCAGGAGATGGTCCATTTATCATGAAGCATACATTTTTATGTGATTATCTGAATATGGTCTGCCCTATTTAAAAACAGTGTTTTAGATCTTAACAAAGGGAAAGGAAACAAGCATTTGTTGAGTGTGTACTACATAGAGTTACTTTAATGTATTATCTTCAGTAATCCTCTCAATAAGTTTGAAATGTAGATATATTTTTACATACTATTTCACAGATAAGTAATTTGTGCCACAGAGATTAAGTAATTTATACAAGGCCATATAAGGTTAGAACTGGGGAACTGACCAGAGTTTAAACTATAGGACTCCAAATTCCATAAGCACTCTGGTAGAGCAAACTATCTGCTTTACCATTTTTTCCCCATGCTGATTGTCACTAACCATCTATCTCTAGAAGAATTCTGCCTTTTCCATTATTTTAGATCTGATTCATAGTTTTACTTCTACTCCATAAGTATAATAACCAACAAAAGCAAGATAGTGTAATGATTAATAGCACAGACTTTAGAGTCAGACTCTCTGGGTTCAGACTCTGGTTTTGCTATTTATTAACTGTATAATTTTGAGCAAATTACTTAATTTCCCTGTGCCTCAGTTTTCTCCTTCAATAATAATAGCACATACCTCAGAGGCTTGTGATGAGGACTAAATGAGTTAATTTTTGGAAAGATCTTAGAAAAGTGCCGAATACATTGTAAGTACTACACACATATGCTTGCCAAATAAGTAACATTTATTTGTCATTTATTGTGTATTTGATACTTGGCTAAGCACTCTAGATATAATTCCAAATATATGGAAGGTACTATTATTGTCTCCATTTTATGAGTGAGGATGCTGAGGCATAGAAAGGATAACAGCTCGTCCAAGACCATACCAGTGGTAAGTTCATTGTGGGAAACCAAACAGAGTATAGGAGAAGAGAATAAAACTCACCGTAATTCTATCACCTACGGAGTATTGTGGTTACATTTGGAGTATTTTCCTTACTCTATCCATATCACTGTAGATTATTGAAATCATATTGAACGTACAATATTCCATTTTTGTTTTGTTCCTTAACATTATATTAAACATTTCCATCTTAACATTTCATTCATGGTTTTTTTGTTGTTGTTGTTAACATTGTTAATGGTTGTAGAATATTCCATCATTTGGATATGATATTTTATTTAATCCCTGTTAGATGATGAATATAAAGTTATTTCAGGCTTTTGTGCTAGTAGGTAATGTTACAGTGAATATCTTTGCATTTTGGATTTTTTCTTAGGATATATTTTTGGGCTTGGAATTACTGTGTCAAATGATCAGGTATTTTTAGTGTCTCTTAAATGTACAAATAAGCTACTATTTTTAGAGGAACTTACAAAACACTATAAGCAAAAATACAGATAAAATAGAAAAAGGGAACAGTCAAGTTACCCAGATACAAGTTTTTTTTTTAAATTAGATTTTATATTTTGAGATAATTATAGATTAACATATATTAAGAAAAATAGAGATCCTGTCTATCCTTTACTCCATTTCTCTTAATGTTAACATCTTATAACCTGTAATACATTGTCACAACCAGGATATCTCACTGATACAGTCAAGGTGAAGAATATTTCTATCACCACAGCAATCCCTCATATTGCCCTTTCATAGTTATAATACCTCCTCCCAACTCCCATCCCTGACTCTTGGCAATTACTAACCTGTTCTCCAAGTCTATAGTTTTGTTATTTCAAGAATGTTGTATAAGTAAAATCATAAAATGCTTGACTTTGTCACACTGGCTGTTTTCACTCAGCAGAATTCCCTGGAGACTCATCTAAAGCTGTGTGTCCCAGTCGTTCATCCTTTTATTGTAGGTATAGATGTGCCACAGTTTGTTTAACCGTTCAGCCATTGAACGTCTGGATCGTTCCCAGTTTTTGGCTATTACAAATAAAACTGTTATAAAATTTGTGTATAGCTTTTGATGTAAACATAAATTATAAGTTCTTATTCTCTGGGGAAGATGCCCAAGTGTGCAAGTTGCTGGGTTATATATGGTAGTTGCATGTTTAGTTTTATATAAAACTGCCAAACTGTTTTCAGAGTGGCTGTTTTATTTTTCATTCTCAGAAGCAATCAGTGGATGATCTAGGTTTTTGCATCCTCGGCAATATTTGGTACTGTTACTCTTTTTCATTTTAACCATTCTGAAAGGTGTGTAGTGATACCTCATTGTGCTTTTAATTTGCATTGCCCTAATGGCTAATGTCGTTGAACATCTTTTCATGTGCTTATTTGCCATCTGTATACCCTCTTTGATGACATGTTGTTCATGTCTTTTGCTGATTTCCTAATTAGATTGTTTTTTAATGTTGAGTTTTTATATATTCTAGATTCTGATCCTTTGTTGGATATGTGCTTTGCAAGTCTTTTCTCCTAGTCTGTCACTTGTCTTTTCGTCTTCTTAAGAGGGTCTTTTATGGAGCAAATTTTTAATTTATTTTTTTATTTTAAACTCCAGTCTTTAAGATTTATTTATTTATTTGAGAGAGAGAGAGCACATGTGCATGAGTGGGGGTAAGGGAGAGGCAGAGAATCTTTCACACAGACTCCCCGCTGAGCGGAGCCTGGTGTACGGCTCAATCCCATGACCCACGAGATCATGACCTGAGCCAAAAACAAGAGTCAGACACTTAAACCACCTGAGCCATCTAGGTGGCCAGAGCAAAATTTTTATTTTCGGTGAGATCAAACTTACCAATTTTTTTCTTGTATGAATTATGTTTTTGTTTTCAAGTATAAGAATCTTTTGCTTGGCCCTAGATTCCAAAGTTCTCCTATTATTTTCCAAAAGTTTTATAGTTTCCCCTGCCTCCCTGAGCCCCCACCTTTGCCGCCGTCCCCCAGTCCCCCCGCCCAAGCCCTGTGGTCTTTGGTAATGACTGGAAACCTGCTGGACAAATTATAAAAACACTATGATATTTAATTTTATATTTTATATTTAAGTCTGTGATTCCTTTTGAGTTAATTTTTGCATAAGATAAAAGACTTAAGTCAAGGTTCTTCTTTTTTGTTTGTTTTGTTTTGTTTTTTGGCTATGAAGTTGGAATGATTCTCCTCCCACTTAATTCTTTTTCAAAATTGTTTTAGCTATTCAAGTTTCTTTGCCATGCTGTCTGTATCTACAAAATATTTTGCTGAGGATTTTTGATAGGGATTGCATAAAACTGTATGTCAGTTTTGTCTTTTTTTAAAAATTTTAATTCCAGTATAGTTAACATGCAGTATTATATTAGTTTTAGGTGTACAATATAGTGATTCAACAATTCTGTACATTACTCATTGCTCATCATAAGTGTACTCTTAATCCCCTTAGCATTTCTTGTAGGGTGGTCTAGTGATCATGAATTCCTTTAACTTTGTTTGTCTGGGAAACCTTTATCTCTCCTTCTATTCTGAATGATAGCCTTGCTGGATATTCTTGGTTTCAGGTTTTTTTCTTTCAGCATTTTGAATATATCATGCCACTCTCTTCTGGCGTGCAGAGTTTCTGCTGAAAAATCAGCTGAGAGCCCTGTGGGGTTTCCCTTGTATATAACTGTGCTGTTTTTAAAATTCTCTCTTTATCACTACTTTTTGCCATTTTAATTACTATGTGTCTTGGTGTGGACCTCTTTGGGTTGATTTTGTTAGGGTCTCTCTGTGCCTCCTGGGTCTGGATTTCTGTTTCCTTCCCCAGATTTGGGAAGTTTTCAGCTATTTCTTCCAATAAAATTTCTGCCCTCCTTTCTCTCTTTTCTCCTGGGATCCCTATAATGGAAATGTTATTATACTTGATGGTGTCACTGATTTCCCTAAGTCTGTTTTCATTCATTATTATTGTTCTTTCCTGTTCAGCTTGATTGTTTTCCATTACTCTGTCCTCCAGGTCGCCGATCCATTCTTCTGCTTCCTTTATCTACTATTTATTCCATCTAGTGTATTTTTTTTTATTGTGTTATGTTAATCACCATACATCATTAGGTTTTGATGTAGTGTTCCATGATTCATTGTTTGCGTATAACACCCAGTGTTCCATGCAGAATATGCCCTCTTTAATAACCATCACCAGGCAAACCCATCCCCCCACCCCCTCCCCTCTAGAACCCTCAGTTTGTTTCTCAGAGTCCATAGTCTCTCATGGTTCGTCGCCCCCTCCGATTTCCCCCCCTTCATTCTTCCCCTCCTGCTATCTTCTTTTTTGTTTTTTGTTTTTTTTTAACATATAATGTATTATTTGTTTCAGAGGTACAGGTCTGTGATTCAACAGTCTTACACAATTCACAGCACTCACCATAGCACATATCCTCCCCAGTGTCTATCACCCAGCCAGCCCATCCCTCCCACCCCCCACCACTCCAGCAGCCCTCAGTTTGTTTCCTGAGATTAAGAATCCCTCAGATCAGTGAGGTCATATGATACATGTCTTTCTCTGATTGATTTATTTCACTCAGCATAACACCCTCCAGTTCCATCCACGTCGTTGCAAATGGCAAGATCTCATTCCTTTTGATGGCTGCATAATATTCCATTGTATATATATACCACCTCTTCTTTATCCATTCATCTGTCGATGGACATCTTGGCTCTTTCCACAGTTTGGCTATTGTGGACATTGCTGCTATAAACATCAGGGTGCACGTACCCCTTCAGATCACTACATTTGTATCTTTGGGGTAAATACCCAGTAGTGCAATTGCTGGATCGTATGGTAGCTCTATTTTCAACTTTTTGAGGAACCTCCATACTGTTTTCCAGAGTGGCTGCACCAGCTTGCACTCCCACCAACAGTGTGGGAGGGCTCCCCTTTCTCCACATCCCCGCCAACATCTGTTGTTTCCTGACTTGTTAATTTTAGCCATTCTGACTGGTGTGAGGTGGTATCTCACTGAGGTTTTGATTTGGATTTCCCTGATGCCAGGCGATGTTGAGCACTTTTTCATGTGTCTGTATTTTTATTTTTTAATTTAATTTAATTTTTTTTGAGAGAGAGATCACATGTGCAGATGGTGGGGAGGGGCAGAGAGAACCTTAAGTAGGCTCTGCACCCAGCACAGAGCCCAACACAGGGCTCAATCCTTCGACCCTGAGATCATGACCTGACCTGAAATAAAGAGTTAGACACTTAACCAACTGAACCACCCAGGTTCCCCTAGTGTATTTTTTTTAAAGGTTTTATTTATTTATTTGACAGAGAGAGACACAGCAAGAGAGGGAACACAAGCAGGGGAAGTGGGAGAGGGAGAAGCAGGCTTCCTGCAGAGCAGGGAGCCTGATGCGGGGCTCGATCCCAGGACCCTGGGATCATGACCTGAGCCGAAGGGAGATGCTTAACGACTGAGCCACCCAGGTGCCCCTCCCCTAGTGTATTTTTAATTTCAGTTACTGAGTTCTTCATCTCAGTTCTTTATCTCTTTCTCTTTTTTTTAATGTTTTATATGTCTTTGTTGAGGATTTCATCGAGGTCCTCCACTCTTTTCTCAAGTCCAGTGAGTATCTTTATGATTATTACTTAAAATTCTCTATCAGACATATTAATGATTTTTATTTCACTTAGGTCTCTTACTTTGATTTTGTCCTGTTCTTTCACTTGGGACATATCCTTCTGTCTCCTTATTTTGTCTAACCCTCTATGTCTGTTTCTGTGTGTTAGGAAAGTCAGCTACATCTCCTGCTCTTGAAGGCAGTGGCTTTATGAAGAAGAGGTCCTGTAGTGCCCTACAGTGCAATGTCCCCTGTGCACCAGAACATGGTGTTACAGTGGTGTCTATGTGTGTTCTGTGCATCCTTTTGTTGTGGCTGAGCTGCTTTTGCCTTTAGTCCAGTTGTCTGCACTGGCTCTCTTTGACTGTTGTGGGCAGGGTTTGGTTCCTGTGTTGTTTGTGGACCAGTCTGGGGCTGCTCTGGGCTTGAGTTGAGTCAGGCCAGATGTTTTCCAGAGATGCAGTAGCATGGAACTGCAGAGTGCTTTCCCTCTGTTGTCCCTGAGAAGGTTTCATTGGTGAGGGGGTGGTGGGGGCTGCATTCAGACCGGATGTCTGCCCTCAGCCTATTGCTGGGCCTGTAGTCAGAGAGTATGTTGTTATTGTCCCCTCTTCCTGAGGCAGGGGTCACTTTGGAGTGGTACTGGCCCCTGTCAGGGCTGCTTGCACACTGCTAGGCTCATGGCACTGCTTTGGATGGGCTCCGGCCAAGGGCATGTTGGAGGGAAGTCCATAGGGGAATGTGTGGGTGGGGCACATGGTGTTAGGAAGGTTTGAGCAGGTCTGCTATGGAAGGAGACCTGGAGCCACTTTAGAAAACTCCTGCCACAGGGCTGGAGGAGGCAAGTCAATCGGAGATCATGGGGAGGGGCATGCTGTTAGCAAGCTAGATGGAGAGTATTGATTCTATCCTGGTTTCCATAGGTGTCCATATATCTAGGCTGGGGGTGGGGGAGGGAAATTGTCCCTGCCAGCTCCTTCTTTCCTGGAGAAATCTCCAAAAGATACCTGCCTCTCCAGCACGTACTCTGAGGTTAGTAAATAACTCTCCCTCCCGTATGCCCCAGGTGTTTTTTAAAAACTGCTGCTTCTATGCTGTATTTCCCTGGGGCTTTTTGTTGTGCTGGCTCTTTAGGGGTGGGGACCCTGTTTCCTACTGCCCTTCACGCTTTCCCAGAGCCCAACCTGCTGATTTTTAAAGTTCTAGGTGTTAAGACCCACTGGTTGTAAAAACTTCAGAAATTAGGCCCCTCTGGTTTTCAAAGCCAAATGTTATGGAGATTTGTCTTCCCCATGAAAGATCCCCAAGTGTGGGGTGTTTGGTGTGAGGGTCTGTTTCTCCCCCCTCTTCATGCCTGCTGTATCCCTCCCTCCCATGGACCATCCCTTGGGTCCATTTAGCTCCCAATTATGTCTCTTCCCTTTCTACCCTCTGTACTGTGGCCTCTTCCTCACACTGAGCTGTAGAGAACCTCCCAGTTGTCAGATCATTTTCTGGGTTATTGACACTGATGTGGGTATTATCTAGTTGTACTCATGGGACAAGATGAGCTCAAGATCTTCCCCGGAAGTCCCTATGTTGAGTCTTTCAATCCATGAACGTGGTATCTCTCTCTTCTATTAGGTCCTCTTTGATTTCTTTCATCAGTATTTTGTAGTTTTCAGTATACAGATTCTGTACATGTTTTGTTAAGTTTACATCTAAGTGTTCATTTTCTTTGGCATGATTATAAATGGTATTATATTTTAAATTTCATTTTTTGTGTGTCATTATCAGTATATAAAAATGTGATCAATTTTTTTTTAATATTGATCTTGTATCCTACAGCTTTGTTGACTTCACTTGCTCTAGGAAGGTTTTCTGTTTTGTTTTTGATTTTGTAAATTTCTTGGGATTTTCTACATAGATAATCATGTTATCTGCAAATAGAGACATTTTTATTTTCTTCTTTTCAATTCATATACCTTTTGTTTCTTTTTCTTACCTATTGCAACATAAAACTTCCAGTACCATATTGAGTAAGAGTTGAGAACGTCCTGTGTTGAACAAGACAGAACCAACCTGGCCTTTTTTTCTTATCTTAGGGGGAAAATATTAAGTATTTTTTCATTAGGTATGTATTAGTTGTAGGGTTTTTTAAAATATTCTTTATCAAGTGAAAGAATTTCCCCTTTATTCCTAGTTTGCTGAGGGTTTTTATCATGGATAGGTATTGGATTTTGTCAAATGCTTTTTTAGGATACAGGTTTTTCATTATCAAAAATTTTTGTAAGGCATTCAGGCAATGATTTCTGTAGGCTGAGTTACCATCCTCAAGATGGATACACAGCACCTGCTGGTGGCCTAATATGACCTTGATCAGGTTTCTTCCCTTTCAGTAACCTGTCTCACTGTGCTGGGTGCCATTTTATTTTCCCAGGACTTCGGGAACTGATCTATTCTTTTCATGTTCCTTGGCAATGTGAAAGCACTTTATTTATCAAAACTCAAATATTTTCCCTATTTAGACCTCCCAGGTTTTTCCACTCAAGTCCCGTTTCTGGTTTGAGAAATGTGTCTGGTTCAGAACTGTTGTCAATGGGGTAGTGAGGATTACATGAACTGATTTAGACTTCCCTGTCTTGGATTATCTACAATGCCTACTCTTGGAGTCTTTTAGAACATTTTAGGTGACTTATCCACATTGGTGTGCTGGTTCAGCTTTAATAACTAGCTCTCAGGGTAAGGGAAACCTCTGATTTGTTGATTTCCATGATATAAATATTCCAATCATGACTAATTTTAAGTTAACATTGTGATGTCACTGAACATGGAGTTGGGGAGAGATGTGCCCAACTAGCTTTCATGAATGGTACAAGCCAGATCCAGCAAACTACTCCTTATACAAAACTTAATGTAACACTGGTAACAGCCTCGCCTAATACAAACTTTCCCAAGTACTTAATTTTCCAGACTATTATAGGATTGCTACATTCTTTTCTCCCAGCATTCTTAAGAGTATATGAAAGAAAGGATATGTGGTCAGCCCCATAGGAATGGAGGTTAATGAGTAGCAAGTACAGGGTTTTTTTGGCATGTATCAATAGTCCAGCTTTTTTTTTTCCTGCTGAGTAGTAGTCCATGGGATGGATGTACTGCAAGTTTGTTAACTTCACCCAGTGAAGGACATGCATGAGTTGTTTCCAGTTTTGGGCTATTAAGAACAGAGATACTATGAACATTCATGTATAGGTTTTTATGTAAACATAAACCTTTTTTCCCAATGTTCTTTTATTATCCTTCTTCCCCTCCATCCTCCACCAAAAATACCTGAAATCCAGGAGTTATATTTTCTTTGCCTTGTCTTCTAAATTTTATAATTTAAGATATAAGGGAATTACTAGAGAAGTACATTTGTGTAACTCTATCCTTAGAAATGATATATTAGAATTTTAAGAGAAGTTGCCCATTGGAAGCTCATGCTCTGGATACGGACAAGACTTGATGCACACATTAATTGTGACAAAATGTCCTTCATTGTTTGTTCATACAGAGAGCATCATGGTGGAGTGGGGGGGACAGGGTTGACACTTATCCTGCTGTTCTACTGACTTTTAGGACCTGCTGACGTCTTCACACCCCCAGCATGAACTTCTTCTATTCTACTTCCACATCAGGCAGAGTGAAGACTTTCTAAACAAATCAACTGTTGGGAACCCAAAGCCATGTCCTGCACTTATGTGGCCAAGGTGTCCCAGTTATCTGCCTGTGTTGACTGATACTTGGCTGGCATCATGACTGTATGGATTTTCATTTCCCTGAAGCATGACCTTTTCAAGGGGGCAGAATTGCTGAGTGATTAACAGTATTGGTCAAAAGCAGACAACCTGGGTTAGAAATCTAGCTCTGTTGGGTATTAGCAGTCAGACGTTGGGGAAGTTCTATTACCTCTTTTGTGCTCAGGTTTATAATTTGTCAAATGGGGATAATAATATTTACCACATACAGTTATTCTGAAGGTTAAATGAGATAGCATATGTAAATCTTTAAGAAAAAAATGCTCAGACATAGTAAGCACTCAGTACATTAGCATCATCATCATCATTATCATCATGGGTATCTTGGGAGTGTAGAAGAATCCCAGGGCCTATTCTCTCCCTCAAGGGCTACTTGCTTCCTCACCACCTTGGTTCTCCTTTGTGTGGACTCATAAGCCTCAGGGTGGGTGGCTCCTCAGTTCACAGCTCCACTTCTTGGGAACTTTGCTGAATATACTAACTTTCAGCCCTTCTGAGCCCTGTATTGGATCCTGGAGGTGCTACTCACTCCTCTCTCAGGGCTGGCCCTGCACACAGCTCACAGAATGTCATAGAGGCAAACAAGCCAGCAGACCGGCCTGTAACTGTGCCCTTGGTAATGGCCTTCCTCCAGGGTTGCCTGGTACCCACTCTGCTCCACCTCCTCCCACACAGCAGGCAGTCACTAGAGGCTGATCAGCCCAGACTCCGCTCTCAGCTTGCATGCCCCTAGCCCCCGGCACCTGCTCCGGTGGGAAGGAGAGCTGTTTCCAGTCCCCAGCACCCCCACCTTGTTTTCTTTCAGCATCCTCCATAGGCCTTTTCTCTCCAACCAGCCCAGACTCACTGCCCTTTGGCACCGCCTTCAACTCAGGGATTTGGGTTTTCTTTACACGCAGCAGGACACATTCTGTACCTATTGGGGTGGCAATGCGTCGTCCAGATCCTATTACGTCCTCTCATTCCCACCAGTCAGCAACTCCTTAAGGCTGAAATGCATTCAGCTTCCTGTCATGCTAAGACCCAGTAGAGTGCCTTTATATAGTATGTCAGTATTTATTAAATGAATGCCTGAATAAATGATGAATTTCTTGAAAGCACTGGGGGAAATGTTCTGGTAACATGGCTCCCCAGTGTAACCTAGGGATCGGCCTTCTGCTGGAAGGTTGGCCCGTAATTCTTGCGGTACTCCTTGGCCACTGATTTTCCTGCCATGGCTTCACACCTGTTTCATTTTACAATATTTATTGGGAAAGCATTTTAGCTACTTATTATAGTCAGATATAATCTGTGACAAGCCATTTTCCTTGAATTAGCCCAGTGAGAAATATTTCTAAAGGCGTTCAATGAAATCATCCAGATGCTTCCTGTGGCCAGCTGGACCCGGCAGCCATGTTTAGTCTCTGGACTTGAATACAGAGTGGATTGTGTTTTTAGTCTCCTCCAAGCAGTGAAGCTGCTGCTAATTCTCACACTAATAAACGGGGCTTTAATAAATTCTACCAAGCAAAAGGAACAAGGGAATTTACAACTGTGTTTTTGGTAAATTAAGTGAGATAATACTGTGCCTGGCTCATAGTAAGCAGCCAGTAAATGGTAACTGTTATGACTTTGGACACCACTACCAAGAATTGTTGCAGGTAAATGACACCAAAGAAAGACGGGCACTGGTAGGGAAATATATTTTCAAGGGTTGCTAGAAAATAAGGTCATATACATACTTTGTTTGAAGTTAGGATTAAGGAAAATAATGGTGAAAAAAGAAGACCTGTTCATAAAAATTAAAGGGATTAAAAATAGAGGAGTTAGAAGAATTGAGAGAAAGCTAAATAGCAATGTGCATTTCATAATCTGTGTATAAAAACATGAATTACATGCTAATGTACTCACCCTGGAAAATTTCCCACACTTAATCAAATCACATTGTTTCAAACCGTGATTCCAAAAACTTTGAGATACACCAGAACAACATCTCCAGAAATGTTATGAGTGGAAAATTGTGATTACATCCTTACGTAATTATTTCAAAGGTTTTTGAGAAGATGCAGAAATCTCCTTTGAATCTTGAAGTTATGAAACATGTACTACTTAGCTCTGTGATTGCATTTTGGCTTTGAAATACCATCTGTGATGTTATCAAGATGCCTAAGCTCATGGGGCTTGTGTAGGGAAAGTTTCATTAACTCTAAGATCTGGACCCTTCTGCCAAAATACCTTTTCTTGGCTTCTATGTTGCCACTATTTCTTTGCTTTTGTTATTAAATATGAAAATACTGATTTTGACCAGCTATAAACTCAGTTATCAGCTTTGGTTTTAGTAAAGCCTTTCCAGAGTAGCACTTTATTCTTACTAATTTGAGATGTACCATCTTTCATAACTTGCATTTGTAAGCCTGGAAGTAGAATTTTATAGCATGATGCCTCTTAATGATTATCTTTTATTCCTGGGTGAATAGAATGCTGATTTTTATACAGCCTGTGATCAGTAGTGGTCGTCTTGGAGGAAGAAAAATTTAACATGATCTTAGCAGCCAGCTATGCTAGGCCATCAACTGAGAGAGAGCCATGGATGGACAAGGTTGTTGTTGTTTTTTAATTTGAAAAATTTTTAATTTTTTAAAAACAATTTTATTGATGTATGATTGACATGGAAAAAGCTGTGTATACTTAGTGTGCACAACTCACTGCATTTGGGGAGAAGTGTACACCTGTGAAATCATCCCCGCCTTCAAGGACATAGATGTATCTATCCATCACTTCCTTTTTTCTTACCCCCATTGTTGTTGTTGTTGTTATTGTTATTTTGTGCATATGTGTGTGTGGTAGGAGCACTTACTGTAAGATATACCCTCATCAGAATATTTTAAGTATACATCGTCACAGTATTGTTAGCTGTGGGCACGATGCTGGAGAGTAGCTCTCCTGGATGAGGTTTTATTAGAGCAAGATTGAAGGACAATCCAAATGGAAGAGAAGGTAACCACATCCCAGAATTTCCAATGTAGGCTGTTTAGGTGGGGGCGGGGACACTGTGCTGGTGACACTGTGGGGAGTAGACCAGTATCACATCAGGCTGAAGCAGAGATGAATGAGGGCCATGAGGGACAGTGTGTTTGGAGTCAGTTTTGCCCTGGGTCGGAGATAAAGGCATGGCTGGATGACACCTCCCCACCTCCATCCAGCAAAAAGATGTCAGTATTTTACTCTTGCGAAAAGCTAGAAATGAATAATATTTTGCTTTAGAAGTATACCTCTAAGATAGTTTAAGGGATTTTTTAGTAGATACATCTGGAGCACAGGCACTTGTCATAAAGCAAGATAACTAGTAAACTTTCCTAGCTTATTCCATAGTACAAGGAAAATCCTAATTCTCTCCCTGCCCCCCAACTCCAGATTTATTTGCTGGTGAGAGCCAATTATATTTACATGTTTCACTTGTGTTAAAATATCAGTAACACTTTTTTTTTTCAGATTTTATTTTTAAGTGATCTCTATACCCAACATGGGGCTTGAATTTACAACCCTGAGATCAAGAGTCGCATGTTCTACCAACTGAGCCAGCCAGATGCCCCAGCAACTTTTTTTTTTTTTTTAAATCAGGGAAACAAACAATGGGAGAAATCCAGAAGCATTTTTTTCAGAGGTTGGCAAAACAATATTTTTTGTAATGAAAATCAAAGACTTTTATAGTTTATCTCAGTGGATTAAAATATGTGAACTTATCTTTTTGACAATTACCCTATCATAGCAACATATTATTTAGCACAAACAACTTTCTTGCTTTGGATTTAGAAGCAGTACTTAAACAGAACTGCTAATTGACACTTAGTGAAAAACAATTTATGATACATTTTCTTTTCTCAATGCTGTAAAACTGTTTTTAAATAATGAGGCTCATGAAAGGATATGACCCAGACCATAAAACGTACTTATTAGAGTTGTTTGATAAATCATGAAGGGTAGATTCTCACCTCTTAGTAAGTGTAAGACACTATAATGTGAGAGCAGGGCAGAGATGGAGCATGGCAGGTCTCCAGGCTGCTTGTAGGGTTTGCTTGCACTCTCTTCCTCCTTCCCCCTCCCTCCAGTCCTTCCCCCACTCCCTGCCCCCACCCTCCCCTCCTGCCTTCTTTTTCTCTCTAGGTGTCAGAAAGCAGTGTGTTTCTGAACGCCTAGACTTCCTCCTGTCTCCTGTTCTTTAGTATCCAATCTGGTGTCCAGACACAGTGAAGCTTATGTCAGGGTGGGAACAAGATTCTGTGCAGGGATCCTATCTGGGTTCTGACAGACCCAGAAAATAAAACAGCATTCCTTACTAGAAATGGCCCTCCTGAGGTCCCACTGGTGCAGGAGCCTCATTTATATAGACATTTCTTCATTTGTTCTCTTGTTTGTCCATTTCTCAAGTGTGTTTTGAGCATCTATAATGCCTCTGGCCCTGGGTGGGGTGGTGGGAGCTCAACAGAGAATACAGAAGACACGGTTTCTACCCTTATGGGAGCTTGCAGCTGAGAAGAGGAAGTGTGCTGAGTGTCCTAAGTGCTTTGATGGGTGAGTATAAAGTACCACGGAGACACAGAGCAGAGAGAAAGATTCTGATGGGGGACTCTGGACTCCACAAAGGATAGGGAGACAGGTTGTGGGACACCTGACTCCTCTAGGGAAGTTATAAACCCAACAGGATGGTGTTTTACTGGTCACAGGCACTACTATCAAGAGGGTTCTAGGCCAAGGACGTACCAGACACTACAACCTCAAGGAGGTATGGAGGGGCTGAGAGCACCAGTGAAAGGGTAGAGGTTTGGGCAGGTGGAGGAAACTACTGGAATTGGGACCTTTGAGATCAGGGTCAATTGGCTGAGACCACAGCAGGCCTGCCCCCTGGATGGGATAACTGGGCAGCCACTCCAGGCTTACAAAATTTCTGTCTTTAACAGTATCCTGAGCCTCCTTTCAAGTGTGTTTTCTTGGTCAGCCCTACGTCTGATGTAGTTGCCTGGGAGCTCCATACCATTCTGGGGATGGCCTTGACCACAGTGGTATGTGGTGGGTTCTAGCAGGGGTGGGTTTTGCTTATTGCTCGAACAAAAAGAAAATGGCCAGTTGCACCTCGGCAGCCTCAGTTCAGGGAGCAGGTAAGACTTGCCACACACTGGAAGTCCCAGCTAGGATCCAGAAAGCCCCAAGGGAGATGCATCTGGGAATCCTTCTCCCTTTCCACTGCAATGGCTCATGATCTGTATCCTCTCTTGCCATATAGCCAGATGCTTTCTTTGAAAGAAGCCATGAGAGAGGCATGAATGTGAGAGATTGAGCATTTTGCCACAGAAGAATATTATCCTTTGGGGACAGTTTACAATATGGGATGATTCTGAGAGTTTGGACTAAATTATTTTTTTCTCCACTGGTTGGTGAATGGGTCCATTCATGACCCATAAAGAAGCCATTATTTCTTTGTATGCATGAGTGTAGGTAAGTAATTTTGTGACTCCCACAATTCATATAATGGAATATTATGCATCTCTTAAAATAATAATTTAGGTCTCTAATAACTTAGAAAGTTGTCTATGATACTTGAGAGGGAATAAAGTGGGTCCTAAATCTTTAAGTTGGCTTCGATTCTATTTATGTAAAATTGTGTGTGTATATACTCATAAAAAGAAGTCTCAATAAGTGTTCGCCAAATGTTAACATGAGTCATCTCTGGGTGATGATATCAGTTGAAATATATATATATTTTACTTTCTCCTTCATGCTTTCCTGGATTGCCTTAGTATACTCTACAATGAGAATTATTTATATTTTATAGAAGCTATTTTCATTTTAAAAAAACAAATTGAAAACTTGTAACTTTTGGGATTTGTGGTCATTATTGACTAAATCACCTCCAGATTATTCTTTTGTTTGGATAGGAAGCTAAAATCCTTGTGGGAGATGGATTGCCTAGTTGAGCAGTTTCTATAAGCAGTTTTTATCTCTTGCTGAGATGCTACCTGATAACGTCCTACAGCCAACATGCCACATGACCTATAGCTGCCCCACATGAAGAAAAGGTCTTTCTTTGACATCACTGTGGCAGAAAATCCAGGAGTCCTGAATCCATGGCCTTTCTCATACACTGTAACTGAATTCCTCAGAGATACAAAGGGGGAAAAATAAGTCCTGAAAGTTGTTGATGTTATTTGAATTTCTTTAAAGGTAGGATAAAGACTGAGTAAGTCATCAAAGGAGAAAGTGGGAATCTGAAGAATCCTGCTCTTTGGATAAGGAATGATGCCGGGTCGGGTTTAATTTGCTTCCTAGCCCATTCACATTTATTATGGGGAATTTGGAGGTCAGAGTCATAGCATAACCTTTCCAATGAATATTGCATACCAGGCTGTCAGCAGCTGGTGTATCAGAGAGTCTTCTGGGGGTTGGTGGTGCAACACAAAGACCTAATCAAAAACAGAGTGGAATGAAGTATGTGAGAGCACCATCCTTTCCCCTCTCAGCCTGGGCAGCCGACAGCACATTTATTCAGTGAGAAGGAAGCATTGTGTACCACGTCCAGCTTGCCGTGGAAATCCCGGCGTCAAGTTACAGGATATTGGAAGGAAATTGTTTTTTTAATCTAAAATGTGTTTAGAGTTCCTAAACTTGGTTTAGCATTTTATGATTGAATTTTCTGGAAGAGTCAGGTCAATTCTGGGTCCTGCCTATATGCTGGGCATTATCAAGAGCTATTTAAGAACAAATGGCCTGCTCCAGGAAGTTCAGTCGTAAGTCCTGGCTGATTCTCCAAGTCAGGCCTTCCATACTCCTTTTTGTTGACTGATTTCAGCTGCACCAAGCCCCAGCCACGCCAGTCTCCTTTGCTGTTCTTCAAACACACTAAGCATGCTCTGACTTCGAGGCATTTGCCCTTTTCTTTCCTCTCTCTAGACCTTCACAGCTCGGACATCATCTAGCAGAGTGGCCTTCCCTATATAGTACTCTACTCACTACCTAGTTACTCCAATGCCCCTTTTACTTAACTTTATTTTTTATATAGCACTTATCCCAACCTAGCATACTGTGTATTTGCTTGTTGTCTCCCCCTACATTTGTCATGATGTCGGCTCCATGAAAATGACTGTCATCTGTTTTGTTCACTGCTGTGTCGCTAGCACCTAGAATAGTCTCTCCCAATTTAGTAGATATTCAATAAATTTTTGTTGAATGAACAGAATGCTTGAACTCAGTTTAGCCAATGGACATGTTCCTGAACAATTGTGTATAAATTAATTATTATAGATGGAAATTATGGATGCATTAGGAGAACACTGTTGTTGAATCCTATCTTTCATCAATCCTATAAAAGGAATTAGAATTCCCAGTTGGCCTTTTGTTTAGACCCAAGTTTTAGAGTTAGATATATTCCTTCAAGCAAGATCTACCTATATATGGCGGCATGCTGGAGAACATTCCAAGGGTCATCCAAACTCATCTGGTCTTTTTTATTTAAAAGATTTTTTTTATTTATTTGACAGAGAGAGACACAGCGAGAGAGAGAACACAAGCAGAGGGAGTGGGAGAGGGAGAAGCAGGCTTCCTGCAGAGCAGGGAGCCCGATGCGGGACTTCATCCCAGGACCCTGAGATCATGACCCGAGCCGAAGGCAGACGTTTAACGACTGAGCCACCCAGGTGCCCATCATCTGGGCTTTCTGTCCAGATGATCAGAATGGTCACTATTTCTAGGTTCGTTTAGTGGTCCCTCATGAAGACCAATAGAACTGAAGGGACCTGGTGGAAAATATTAACTAGGAGGGATATACTAAAATATTAGTAGTCATTGTAGCCACATCTGTTGTGTCAACCCTTTAGTTGATGGATCTTGAGGAGTTGGCACAGCAGGGGAGCATGGGCTGGTGCCTCAAGGCTGACCATTGGCCAGGGGGAGGAATTTGCGGGTTGCTCAGACAATGTGCCTTTAGATTTGATTTGTGCCAATACCATATATCTCCTACTTGGCTGCAGGATCTTCCTGGCATGGGCAGGGAGGACCTGCCTGGTGCTTGTATTTGATGGGTACCTAATAATATTTGGTCAGTGAATTCATTACCTGAGAGAACTTGGTGAGAAAATCTAACATGAAAGTGCTTTTCTGTGCATGGAGGTGCTTTACTGCTGGCAAAGTTAGGGATTTCTTACAAAAGCATCTTGTGGGGCCCCCAATTCTTTCTTCTTTTAATCACCAGGAGAGAGTAGAAATAGCATCTGGACAGGGCAGATCCAGGTTTTGTGGAGTCTGAACTGCTTCTGATTTGGATGGCCCTCTTTGAGAGAAAAAATACGCAGTTAGGCACAGGGTCTGGGCAGTTATGTTTTAGTAGTTTGACAGCCAGTCTGCTTCTGGGGCTGCATGTTCTGCATGCTCTGGGGGCTGGATTTATCAGGGGATTCCAGGGGTGGGCTCCCTGAGGGCCTGTTTGTGGGGAGGATGGGGCACTCTGTGGGAACACCTTGTCCTGAGGGTCAGTCCTGCTAATAACAATGCCCTAGGACTTTTTCTCAGAACTGGTTTCTCTCTGGATCTGTATGATATTGCAGCCCAGAGCAGCATCCAGGTACCCAGGGATAATGTCCAGAATGTGACAGGAGAGGTGGCCTCCCACCTCCATAAGAAGTGGGCTTGAGTACCCAGAGTGCTGGTGTCACACAAAGGTGGGGTCAGCTTAACACTGACCCAGAGACCATAGTCGGGGAATCTCATCACCTCATAGAGAGTGGTGGAGGCTGACAGACTTTATAATATCAGTTATAGTTGCCCTTCGTGGGGCACATTTGTGCTGGGTGTCTTTTATATATTCTCTCTCATTCTTACAGGAACCCTGCAAGGTGAATATCATTAACTCCATTTTATAGGTGTAATTGGATGATGACGTATTTGCTCACATGACACTCACTGCACAAAGACAATGTAAATTATTTTCTCCAGCCAATTTGAACCTCTGTATGAGTCCCAACCCCACTGGGGAGCACAAAACTGAGTCCTCCCAATTAACAACACCTCAATCTCTTCTGGTTTATGGCCTCTTTCCTGTTTAAACCGTCAGGGTTTTCTAAGTTAAGTTTCCTGTCAGAGCTGTTTTAATTAGTCTCTTTTGGATGACTCATTCTCCCTAATGATCAGGTACTCTTGCTGAGTTCTCCGCTTACCCCTTCTCCACAAAGACAGTCCTGCATGTTGGCAGGACTCACTGGGGTTCCCCAGTTAGGGGATGGGACTTCTGGACACTTGCTGCTCTACTCCGTGGGCCAGCCGATCAGGGAGGGTAAATGGATCTGTCAGGGCTTCCAGAATCACATGTGTCTCACACTGTTGGAGTCTGGTCGCCTGTGCTGTTGTGCAGGCTCTAGGGGGTGATCACTCAGCACTTTCCGTAAGCCCAGGAAACTCCGGGATCCTTAAATGCCACACGTGCACATGGGGAGACCAGGAAGCCGCGTTGGCCCACCTGTCTGGGAGAACACTGCTCTGACTAGCACTCCCTCTGGCTCTGTCTTGCCCTGATCCCTGGGGCTGGGGAGGGCCATGGCATCCATTGTCTTTGGGTCACTCTGCATTCTCTCCCCATGGGTGCAGAGGACGACCCTATGATATAGCCCAGCGGTCTTCCAAGTCCTTTTCTGTGTGCCCCCACAAAAACCTCTGCAAAGCCATGACCACCTTTTCAAATTGATATCAGATGTTTTTCATGTAAATTAAAGAGTTGCAAAAGATGTAATTTCTGGCATATTATAAATACTGACATTTTAGAATACAACTGTTAGAGAATTCTTTTACATTTACCCAGTGGAGTCTAAATACCAGAGTGATTTAATACCCATGGTTCAAAAAACACATGAACAAGATCTTTTTTAACAGTTGGAAGTTTTACAGTGTTTCTTTTTCTTCTTGAAATTGTATTTCCATTTCACTTCTCCCGCAGAACTTTATCCTAATGTGATATATTTTTATGCTTGAAAGTCTTTTATTAATCACCCCATCATTCTTCAACAAAACTATGTATATACATTGAAAATTTTAAATTGTTCATATTTTTTGGTCACCACAGCACTTTGTTAGAAAATTATTATGGGTTAAATTCTCAATAGAATTATTATTAGCACACTTATTGATCAAAGCAATGTATATACATACACAAATTGCATATTTTATGGTTAATTATCAAACATAAAAATAATTGGGCTAGAAATGTATCTCGTAATGAAATGGATGGGAGGGTTGTTATGGCAATTCCAGTGGGCTTTGCAGACACTGATATTTCAGTGTCCTTTTGTCTGCCACCTGGAGGTTTTTGTGCCCCAAGGAAATGCATCTTAGTAGGATTATGAGGTGGCTTCCTTTCTTTGAGTTGTCTGTCTTTCTCTGCGCAGTGAGGGAGGAGGGTGATGGGAAGATATAGCGGAGAGAACACTGATTCCCTGTAACTCTCCAGACCTGGGGTGCCTTGGAAAGTGAGGAGTTCCTGGAAGTTTAAAGGCCACAATCCCCCGCCCCGGCTCTCACCCTGTTTTGAAGGGGCGGTGGCTGCAAAAGCTCTACTTTCTTCTTCTTGGGACACTAAATCTCATGAAGAGTCCTCAGGTTTTAGAAGGGAGCAAGACAGTACAAATACCTAACCACTGCTTTAAAAATGCCAGTAGGTTACCTGTATCAAAAACATGAGGAAATTAAGGCCTGCAGATGTTACCATAGCTTGTCAAAATATCTAGTCAGTTGGTCGCAAAGAAGGCATTTGACTTCAGATCTGGGGTCCGTCCTTTTATGGAATTGTGGTTTCAAAGCTAGCCTCTGGATGGCTGCGTCAGAAGCATCTGAGGCTCTTGTTAAAATGATGTAGAATTCCCAGGCTCCACCTCTAGTGGAGGTGGATTTTATATCTGAATGTTTATATCTTTCAGAGCTCTCTGAGTGATTCTGAAGTGGGCTCAGGGTTAAACCACAGAGCGCAGCTGAACAGGGCCTGGATTTGTTCATGAACACACAGCACCCTCCCTAAATCGGCAGTTAAGACCTAAGAGGGGCTTGGCAGGGAGACAGAATTGGAAGGTTTCCTGACACTGAGTGGATGTGAGCCAGGGAGGCACCTTCTTAGTTTGCTGGTTGGTCTATTGTTACCACTAAAATGGCAATACTTCAAAGCCCAGACTCCCGAGACATGAGAATCCTGGGTCACAGCGCTATCAGCAAAGAGCAGGAAGCACCCTTTCCTTCTGCACAAAGCTGCTTTTAAGGCACCTGCCCAGGACTCTAGGGCTTTTCTGTGAGAATCTCTGTGGCCTTTGAAAGTCAGTCTGGAACAAATTCAGGGTCTTGGGGAGACTGGTTGCCATCTGTCTTCACTATGGAGAATGGAACGCCTGCTAGGACCCCATTTCTTTGCTACCATCCTCAGTGCCTGTTGGCAAAGCAGCATCTCCTCTCTGGGCCCTCTCCCTCACTGGGTTTACTCTGTAGCTGTTCCGACTCACCTCACCCTGGAGGCGAGTCACTTTCCTCACAGTGCGGCTGAGATGGAGGGTTACATTGTATACTGACAGTCTTTGGGTTTTCTTCCCGGATGGAAAGACCTGGAGGAAAACCTGGTATTGTCAATAGTCACAAAGCTCCAAATCCAGCTCTGTGCCTCCAGCCTCCTTTGAGTGCAGTTGGGGAGAACAGGGTTTCTACATGCCTCTTTCTAGCAAGGTGCTACTGGAAACAGTTTTCATACCCGGCAGGGCCAGAGGGTGAGTATTACAACAGAGGGAGAGACAGGAGACCTATTTATCACTGTGTTGTCACTTTGAGGGAAAACAAGCTTTATTCCTGCTTGCCACGGGGCCTAGGTGGATGTCAATTGAGTTACTAAATTTCTGTCTGAAAAATTGTGCCCACTCCTAGAGCCTTCAGGGGACATCCATAATGGGAAACAGCGGCAGAACAATAAATATCGGGCGCGGTTCTTGCCCAGGCATGCCGACTCCGGCACTGATACACACACTTGTTTACTCATCTTTTTCTGGAGATGGTCCCCAGACCTGGGAATCCTAGGGAGCCTCCCCACAAGCCTTCCATGAGGTCTGTGTTGCCAGGCACTAATGAAGCTCCAGTCCTACAGCAGAGCCCCCTCCCTCCCTCCTCATCAACTCAGTCTCTGTCTCTGCCAGCTCCAGCAATTGACTCAAGAGAAATCCTGTTAGGAGATTTTTTTTTTTCTCTTAAAACGCACTCCACACCTCATAAAGGTTGCAGAAAGGTGCAGTAATGGTCTGGCAGACATTTACCCAGTGAGGCAGATTTTCCGCTGTGAAAGCTACTACTCCTTTAGTCCGAATGTAGAGGGTGCAGAATTCCTTACCTGACTTCCTCAAGGTTGCTAGGATGTAACATAGAAATTGGATGTTAGGAGTGCAGTGGGTTTGGTACTGGGTCTCATTAAGGGCATTTAAATTTTATGGGATATCAACATTTTAGCGAGAGATTGAAGAAGATCCATAAGGAAGATTCAAGATTTGGGCCGTTAAAGCTGTGATTTCCTTAAAAGCATGAGGCAGTGGGTATAATGGACATTTGTGTCCATCCAGCCAAAATTCCCCATTCTCAATGGGAACGGGAGAGTAAATAGCTAAGGGCTTATTCTCAACCTTAAGAAATAGTTTAATTTCAGCTCTTCTGCCTAAAGATACGGGAGTAACTCTGTCACAGAGAGTAATAGTAATCACTGTCCCTAACATCACAGGGACTTAGGCATAACCACTGATACCTTCCACTACTCCTCATCAGTGTCTTCCAGAATGCCTAATGCAAAGAATACTTTCTTGATTTCTTTGTACTCTTAGGCAGTGCCACCTTCATTCCTTCAATCATCCATTCCTTCAATAAGCTGCTGTTGTGCTATGTGAGCAAAACACGCAGGTTCTGTGGGTTCCAGCTGGGCAGGAAGGGGATTAGGGACTATACATCGCATAGTCCAGTGGAAAGCAGATGGTGGCTTGAACCAGGACCCAGTCGCTACCAGTAGTTTAGTGAGTGGCACACAGGTTTGTAGTACACTTTGAAGACACCATTAATAGAACTCAGGGAAGAATTGGAAGTGGAAGGATGGTCCACTAGTTTCCAAAAGCAACTCAGAGGATGCAGGTTCATGAGATGAGGCAGAGAGCACACAGATTTCTTTTTCTCCTGCAGTTCCAACCATTCTTTGCCAGTTTTCTTTGTTTCTTTTACTCTGTATATCTTTTAAATATTGAGGTTCTGGAGAAATTTATCTTCGGTCTCCTCTTTTCCCGGTGTGATTTCTTCCACATCTGTGGCTTCACTATAAAACAGGTAACTCCCAAAGCCATGTAGACAGAGCTCCATCTCTATATTTCCCACCAAATGCTGGGATGCTTCCTAGGCATTGGAAATTCAACATGTGGAGCACTGGACTCCTCCCCTCCCCCTCCCCCCCCCCCCCCGCTAGCCCGCTCCCTGCCCTCGAACTTGTCCAACTCCTGTACCCCTACCTTGCTCACTGGATCCCTTGCCTGCTGGCCTCCCAGATCTGTATCCTGGGGATCATCCTAGACCTTTCTTCTGCTTTCACGGCTCTCCTCTTTTCACTGTATTTTATTGCCCCTTCAGCTTATATATTTCTCATCCGTGTGACTTCTCAGCTAGGCCTCCCATCCCATGTCCTTCAGCAGATCCCTCTGTCATTTTGAATCCCTTCCAGTCCACCCTCCACCCATGGGCTCCCAGACCAATCTTATTCTCTGCCCTGAAGTTGGGGGGTGGCTCACTTCCTTCAGAATGAAGCCTTTTTGCACAGTGTTTAAATCCTTCCATAACCCACCTCCTGCTGGCAACCATTTTATCACATTTATTCTTCGGGGAAGTCATTTCTGCCTCTCCTCCACACCTGTCTCATGACGCCCCTGTCTTTGTGCCCCATGTTGAAAGGCCTTCTCTCCCCTTCTTCACTTTCACTCGACTTGTATGCCCCCTTCCAGTCCATCTGAACCTTCCCTGAGCCTTCAGGCTGACGTAGGTCCCCCTTCTCTTTGTCTGCTTACCCCATCATGTGGCACTTTATACCCTGCGATGTCACTGTACATTCTCTTGTCTGCCTCCCCCACGAGGCCACAAGCTCCTGGAGAGCACTGACTCTTGGATTCTTCTGTGTACTCAGCACCAGGCATCAGTGCACTGCTAATCATCATAAATTTAGTTGAATCAGCGAACAAATTGGTTTATATGCATTTTTCAGAGAAGATCTGTGAGAAAACTCTATAAAGAATGGTTCTGACTTCTTTGTTGTTAACAAAATCTATTATTTATTTTTACCCTTCAAATTGATTACAATGAAGATACAGAAAACTTTGAATCTGAGTCACAGGATAAGACTACGAAATTCAAACCTATTTCTGGAAATTACACACACTCATTAACTAGTGCCCTCTTAATTTTGGAAGAGCACTCCATTAGACAATTTTTTATATGCGCTGTAGAAGTGTAGACAGTGTTCTAAAGCATGGATATTAAGCAGCATTGGTATGTCATGTAAATAAAGGAATTACTATCCTGGGAGAGTTAGACATGGGAAAACAAGAACAATAACAAGAAAAGGAAGGAATTAGGGAGAGCTCAAAATGTTTGTTTGTCTTACCTTCCACCAGAATATAACCTTCATGGGGGTAGGAACACAGTCGGATTCCTTCTGCATTCCCAATGGCAAGCACATTGCTTAGCACATAGATTGTGAAGAAGGAAGGAAAGAAAACAGGAATAGTGGGGCGCCCGGGTGGCTCAGTCAGTTAAGCGACTGCCTTCGGCTCAGGTCATGATCTCAGGGTCTTGGGATGGAGCCCCAGGTCAGGCTCCCTGCTCTCTCCCTCTCCCTCTGCCGCTCCCCCTGCTTGTGCTCTCTCTCTCTCTGTCAAATTAATAAATAAAATCTTTAAAAAAATAAAGAAAATAGGAATAAAGAGGATGGGGATTGGCAGATATGGGAGCAACAAAGGGTACGTTTTTAAATACATGAGCAGCTTGCTCTAACAGAAGATACACAAGCTAAAGCTCAACTTTCAATTGGTGGGTGTACCAGATACTGTCTCCGGTCACTGAGCCCATGCTTAATACTTCTTTATCCATCTCTTTACTTCTGGGGCAGGAAGCCTGTAAACTACATTTCCCAGACATTTTAGCCAGTTGGCTTATTCGATTCTGCCAGTGGGAGGTACTGATGGGAGAGTAAAAGCTGGGAGAAGGGGAGAAGGTACTTTATTTTCCAGTTCTGGGCAGCACTAAGAGCAATGAAAGCCATGTCAGTGGGCAGCGAGTGTCTTTCCTGATTCTTGCTCAACAGCCAGGTTCAGTGAACGAGAGCCGTGGTGACATCATTTCCCCTTAGCTCCTCTAGGGCTTCTGTGGTTACTTATCTTTGAGTATTTTGTATTTTGAGCCCCCCCAATCCCTCCATCACCTTTGTAACCAGTTGCCTGTATTATTAAACCCCCTCAAATATCTGGAATACTTTCCATTTTCCTGGTTTGAAACTGGCTGCTATATATACACTGACCATTAGACATCAACAAATGAGCAAATCAATATATTCACACATCTGTTTTTGGTTAAAGGAATATATACAACACTACTTTGAACTATAAAATGCTGCTGAAATCAAACAATACGTGAAATAAAGAGATAAGTGACTAGCAACAGGTATATTAAGTAAAATTTCCATTCAATAGTAGGAGATATATTTAAAATCGGAAGAATATAATGGTGAGATAATTCAGAGAGACATAGTAAAGTCAGGAGGCCCCCAAACCAGGCATCTGCTAGCCAGCTCTCTGCCTTTGGCAGCCCACATCAACTCCTTTGCCTCAGTTTCACTCCTGTAAAATAAAAGGGTCAATTTAGGTCAAATCTTGGTATGCTTCTAAGGCTAGAGTTTTAAGGATGTATGCCTTTGAGTCAAATCTTCCTCGGACAGCTGGGCAGGAAAATCCTTCATTTATGTGGACTTGGCTGGAGCTTCCAATTAGCCCGACCCCAAAATCCATGTCTGTGTGCAGACCTCTGTTAGCACATCCTGAGTCCCGTCCGTTGCCAGATGTTTGTCTTCACTCTGTGCACAGGAACAATTTCAAAAGCTGTGGATGCCAAGTCATTGCCATGGCAGTGACCTCTTAAGACCCTTCACATTATAATCACAAATGCAATAGAGCAGGTTCACGCAAGGTGCGTATGATGAAATTAATAGCCCTATAATGAATAGGAGGATTGTGCCAGGAATCTGTCACACTATTAAATACAAAAGAATAGTTCTAGACATTACAAGCCTGTTTTCCACTGGCAAGTTTGCTCTGTTATATTATCTTTGATTTATGTCCCTTAATGTGCTCCCTCAACACCATATATATTTTGTTAATATTAATGTATTTATGCATCTTGAAATTGCCTAATTAATCCCTTGCTTTCCCAATGAGTTATGTAAGTTGCTGGATTTATATGATAAATATTATAATGAAGAAAACACAACAATGGAACATAAAATACTAACTTAATTTACCATACACATAGCAAGGAAGTTTAGGCTATGATTTCCCCTCTGAAATTAACTAATATTTCTTATTGCTTTTCCTAATTAAAACTTATCCCTTTCCTACATCCTAAGGGTGCCATTTTTATTCCTACAAATATTTAAGAGGTACTATGTATCAAGTCATTATGTTGCCTATTTTGGAGGATACTAAACAAAACAATACACAGATTCCACCCCCACCCCCACCCCAAGGTGTTTTTGTTTTTGTTTTTGTTTTTAACAGGCTCTCTTAACCTCCTCACTATTGACATATGGGGCCAGATAAATCTTTGTCATGGGGGCTGTTGTATGTTTTGTAGGCTGTTTAACAGCATCCCTGGCCTCTCTTCACTAGATGCCAATAGCACCCTTCTCCCTCCAGTTGCAACAACCAAAAATATCTCTAGATGTTGCCAGATGTCCCCAGGGGTATGTGTCAAAATTGTTTTGGTCATCTCTGCATACTCAGTACTTAGTACGGTGTTTGGTACATAGTAGATCTCAAATAATGCTTGACAAACGTTGAGTGAATAAACAGATAAATAACTAAGCCAAAAGAGAGGTACAGATAAAACACCGTAAGAGTCTGGAAGAGGAGTAAATTGCTCCTGGAAGGGCCAGGGTCCAGGAGGAGGGTTCTAGAGGAGCTACCATGGGAAAATGAGGCCAGGAGGGCTTCCTAAGCAGAAATGCTCTGGATGGGGACAAGGGTGAGCTGGGAGACGAGATTAACTGGAACGTAGGATAGGCAGAGGACAGGTTGGGAACAAGATAGAAGGGACTTAGATTCAGTCACGGAGGGTCTAGAATGCCAGATTTGAGTTAAATCAAGTTCACAAAACCATGGGAAATTAATCATAGCAGTGATTGAGCAGGGATGTAGCATATATCCTACCAGCAGAAAGATTAGCCTGGTAATGGCATATAGAGTGGAGAGAACACTGGAGATGGAGAAACCAGTTGGCATATTTTTATAGTATTTTGAAACAGGGCATGAACTAGGCTTGTAAGAGGCACAGGAATTCTGAGGGCAATTGAGTTGATTAGGAAGGACTTGAGGTAGCGTGCCAGCTCCTTTCCTTGTTGGTGTGACGTCCAAGCTCCTCTGTAGGACATTTAAGGCCCTTCTTCTCTCTCCAGCCTCTTCTTCCATCATGTTCTCTATCAGTCACCCTCACCCTCCTCTTCTTAGACTCAAGTGATGCTTATTTCCTGCAATATTGAACCAGAGTCTTTCAAACTGTCCTTCACAGTCTTTCTAGAACACTCTCTCCACTTTCATATGCCTGGAAAATGCTTATTTACCCTTCAAAATGCTGTTCAGGTGCCACCCCTCCACAAAACATGTTGGACCACTCAGGGTGGAGTGAACACTCTCCTACATCTTGTGCATATTTTTATTTTTACACAGATCACATTGTTTCGTGATGACCTTGTTTAGTCTTCTACTAAACTGTTAGCTCCTTGAAAGTAGGAATTATGTCTTACTACATTTGTATTTTTTTCTATTTGTTGGGCGGAGTGACTAGAAACTAATGTTTGTAAAGTAGGATTCTTCAGGTTTGGTGCTTAGGAAGTCACTAGTAGCTTTCCGGAAGTTTCCGTGGAATAGCAAGGGTGGAAGTTGGTCAAGTAAGAATGGAGGGGTGACACAGAGGTGAGAGGCAGAGGCACTGGTGGGGACGACTCTGTCGAGAAGTGTGGGGGCAAAGGGCGAGTGTAGAGATCAGGCTTATGAACTCTGTGTCAGGGTGTTCAGTTCAAACCCTGGCTCTATCACCTACAGTGTGTGACCTGGGGTAAGTCCCTTAACTTCTCTGTGCCCTTTTCCTCGTTTGTAAAAAAATGGGCAAGATAATATCGTTACCTTCCTTATAGCATTGTTGGGGATTAAATGAGTTAATCCACATAAAGAGCTAAGAATGGTGCTTGACACATAATGAGTGCTTAACAACTATTCACTTTTTAAAAAGCAGGCTAGACAACAGTGAGGTAACAGTGTCAGGAGGGTGTTGGTTGGATGGTTGGTTTTCTGTTTCGGCAGACTTAGCATATTTGTAGGCTGAGGGGAAGGAAAGGGTTCAGAGGGAGGGATTGTGCAGAGAGCAAAATGGAAGAGGACCCCTGATGGAGAAGCCATCACTCGTGCGGCAAGCCTTCCTCCGAGACTGGAGGGAAGCGAGAGACGGGTAAAGAAGCTAAGGGAGAGGAGGAAAGATGAGGGAACGCACTTGAATATGCTTTCTTTTTTGTGAGATGTGAGAGACCTGCTATATCTATTGAGTTTTGCAGATAGATTCTGTTTTCCTCTATAGCACTTTTTAAAAGGTGTTTTTCCTTGCACATGTGTGAGATGATATAGTAAGTTATTAATTGTAGTTTGTAAGTTATTAATTATAGTTTATAATAACAGAACATTCAAATCAACTTAAATGTCCCTTTTTTGGGGACTGGCTTATATATTATGGAACTCAAGAGAATACTATGCAGCTGTAACAAGGAACACAGAACTCTTTATGTTCTGATTTGGAGTGACCACCAAGAGCTGTTTTTGAGTGAGAAAAGCAAAGTGCCTAACAGTGGCATAGCATGCTACCATTTTAAAACCACTGAAATAAAAAGAGGAAGGGTGAAATCTAAATTGGCCTATTCATAGATGCCTAAAATATCCCTAGAATATACTGGTAAAATTGGTTGCCCTCAGGGGGAGGACCTGGCTGGGGACCAGGGTGGAAGGGAGACTTCTCACTATGTATCGTCGTGAACCTCTTTGAATTTAGAACATGAAAATGCACTATATATGTAAAAGAATTAAATATATTGCAAGTGTCCACAAATCATTCCAGTTCTGTTCCTGATATTTGGTTTGGTTTCTTGGGCCTTACAGGTATCTCAACAACAGAAAAGCCATAATAACAATATTAACCAAACCTGCTGTTTATAACCCCAGATACCTTCTCAGGAAAGACATTGCTATGGAGACCAAGTCAACTTGTTCAATTGAGCACCACAGTCATTTGTACATGTGGGGTTGGGAGTAGGTGCTCTGAAGCAGCAGAACTTCCCTGCATAAGAAAGAGGTTCCCAGACTAATCTCAGACAGAATAACTGAGAAGTTTGGGATAGGAGAGAGTAGAAGTGAGCAAGATGGGGGAGCAGGGATGGGGTTGCCTATGAGAAACTGAAGACCGGGGCAGCCAGACTGACCAAGACACACTTTTATGTTGTTTTTCTTTTGTGTAGAATGTGATGCCCCTTCCTGTGATCCTCAAATCTTCATTCTGCTACAGGTAACAGTTGTGGATATCTTTCAAAGGGTTGTTGGGAGGATCAAATATCCTGCACACAGGTGCTTTGGATGGAGTCTGACATATAATAAGCATTCAATAAATCTTAGTTGCCAATAATAAATATAATGATTGGAACTTGTTTCGAAGGCAGGGATTTTGGAGAGTGAGTACCAAGTTTGGATCAATTCCAGAGTGGAGAACAAGGGATACAGACTGAAAAAATTTCAGTACAAGCAGGGAATTGGAGACTAAGAACAGTATAAAGTATAAGCCTGTGGGGAGCTGAGAAATTTTGAGGAGAGACCTTTTGGACTTCGGTAAAAGGGTGTGAATCCACCTCATCTACATCTTAGTTGGGTATGAAACCCTAGCTAACATATGAGTTACAGAGCCAACCAGTGCCCCAAGTTCATATGACTCTGGTCACTACACTGGGACAGCAAAAATGTCACATGTGCCATGACTGGAACTCAGTACCTGCAGTGACCCTGGGGGTGGATATTGAGGAGGCTGTCAGGGAAGAGTCTGTCACTGTTGCTCATTTCAGATTTTATAGCCAGCTTCGTAATGTGATCCATCCTAATGAAAACCAATAGCATGTTTACAAACCAGAGTTATCCAGATTTTATAGAAATCGTTGCCATGGTTTTACAGCTTGAAAATGGATGCAGTTCCAGGAGGAGCCCACCCAAACATATATAGCACTTCTGGGTGTCTGTTACATATAGAACATGGAGGTCTGATTAGCCTCAAGGTCATTTCTAATGGCCAGAGTTCACCAGGATTCGATACAGTTATTTAAATTTCTCTCTTCAGAAGGAGGCGCCTCTGGAGAATTACATGATACTATCAGCAGCTGCTGTGTAGATTTAAGCTAAATTTGGGTTATTGGGAAATGATTTTAGGAGTCAAAAAATGTAGTGTTACTTGTCTCAATCTTCTGGATGCTATTGTCATTGCCCCCAGATTATTTAACTCATCTTTGGTTCTCCCACAGGTTTTGTGTCTTGCAAGTTATTTCTTAAAGCAGTAGTACCTGATTATCCACATTTGTTTCCCTGAGGCTGTAATGCCCTGTGTAAGTGCAGCCTGGGATGATGATTTGGAGTCAGAAAACCTGTGTTTGAGGGCTGGCTGGCAAATTTGGGATGTCCCCGGGGTTTCCATATAGAAGTTTTTCCTTTTTAAAGGTTTATATTTTATTTTTAAATTTTTTAAAAAGGTTTTAAAGATTTATTTGTTTGTTTGTTTATTTATTTAAGCGAGAAAGCCTGTGTGCAGGGGGTGGGGGAAGAGCAGAGGCAGAGGGAGAGAAGCAGACTCCCTGTGAGGGCAGAGCCAAGATTTTATTTATTTATTTGAGAGAGAGAGAGTGTGTGAGAGCGTGAAAGAGTGCGTGCATGCGTGTGTGCAAGCGGGGGGTGCGGTGGGGGGTGGGTAGGGGCAGAGGAGGAAGGAGAGGGAGAGAATCTTAAGCAGATTCTGCGCTTAGCCCAGAGCCCTATGCGGGGCTGCATCTCACGACCCTGAGATCATGACCTGAGCTGAAACCAAGAGTCAGACATTTAACTGACTGAACCACTCAGACTCCCCTATATTTTATTTTTAAATGTTCATACCTCTGGGAAAGTGTCATGCTTTAAAATCCCTTCCCTTTCCCTATATATAATCTATCCATTTTTCCATCCGTCTGTCTATTCAATCTATCCTTAGTGTTTATTATGCCCTTAAAAAAAAAGCAATTTGTAAGTAAGGAGGGCAAGTAGTAGAACTGGCTGAGGCCTAACAACATACTCAGGGTATTTCTGCCCTTGCCCTGGTCTGGTGCTGACCTCATGGTTTTTCTGTGTAGCCTCTGACCTTTCTTTTTAAAACCAGGCATATCCTGGCAGCAAGAGACCATGGTCAGGAGATCTCAGTAGCATTGGCCGCTGCCTCCAGGCAAGGACGAATACATTTCAGCCTGGCCAAACTCCTCCTGGATGGATCCCTGCTCAGTCTTGGAATGTGTCCGCTATGGCAGCCTCATCTCATTACAGTTCAGGCATTTGTCACAATGAACTCATATGCCCCCAAATGGATCAGTGTCTCTGCTGGAGCTGTGAAATTTGACAATTGGCAGCCTCCTGGCAGAGTGGGTCTCAGAAAGTCTGCTTAAGCTGGGTGATTAAGCTCTGGCTGTTCCCAGCTTTGGGCTAGGCCTGTACATAACGGGTGCCTGGCATATCAGAATCATGGATTTGTACATTTCGCACATATTAAGCACCCTCTGCGAGCCAGGCACTCTGAGCCACTGTATATCAGAAGGTGGCCCAGACCCCTCCAACCACCCCCACTCAGTTGCTGAAACTCTCTACTCATCTGGAGGTGGGCCTGAAAGCTCCCCAACCCTTCTGGGGCTAACTAGGCACTTATTTGGTGGGAACAAGTTGGTAGAAGACCCTCAGAGGCTGACCTGGAGTTGGCCAAAGGGTTGTACTTCCTATCCTCGGCTGGAGCACCTGGGCCTGCAGAGCTGTATTCTTCCTCTGCTTCCTAATGGAAAGGACCATGGTACAGTGGGGGAGGGAGGGAATTTCCACCCTCTGTTGAGGTTAGAAAATTCTGACCTGAGCTCCTACGGGGGTTTTATGGATCTGGCCTCTGCAGGCTGGATGGGCAGCAGAGATTAGGAGCTAGGAGTTTGAGGGGTGGAGTGACAAATGGGGGCAGAGGGATGCATCCTGGGCTAGAGAACTGATCACAGATCATGGTGTGATGGAAACAAAGTCATAGGTGGGATGAGGACCAGCAAGGTGGGCAGAAAGTGTGGGTGGAGGGCCCAAGACAAGGAGAAGTAGATTTGACACTCCTGGCAGGAGAGGTTAGACCTTTTCCCATTCTGTTCCTTGTATCCACTGCAGCACTTAATACAAATGTTCATTAATTTGAATTAAATGCCATAGACAATTCCTTAAAATCCATTATCTTTGTATCATAATGTGTATTAATTTCAGGCTGACAGACTACCACCATCCAAGATGTAATAGATGGAAGAAGAGCCAGTCTTTGTGCACTGCCTTCTGCCATGCATGGGGTGAAGCCCCTCATGTTTGTTATCCCACTGGAACCTTTAAAGAACCCCACAAAGTAGAGAAGACCGCCCCATGTAGATGAGGAAACAGCCTCAGAAAAGTTATTTGCCCAAGTTCACGTGACTATGATGTGGTGAGGCTGGGACTACAGTGTAAGAGAGTCCAGGATGGTCTGATTTTCAAAGGCCAAGTCTCTTCCTCAAACCATCCCTGAGAACCCCTTGGGGACAAAGGTCGTGCCTGGATCATATTTGTGCTCCTGGCATTGGGCCTGAACATGGAAAGCAATCAGTATGTTTTTGATGGATGAATGAATGAATGAATGACGAATGAGTGGATGGAGTTGCATTTTTGTTCATGAGTATGTGGATTGAGGAGTCCTTGGCCATGGCATTCACACCCGTGAGATAGATGGAGACTCAGGTTTTGAAGTCTTGTCAATAAAAGGCAGGGATCGTGTTTTCTATTTCTTTGGCATTCTGTATTCAATAGGTGCTGTATCACTACCTTATTGACAATAATGCTCCTGCGACTTGAACTCTATCAGGAACAGCTGGGGTCTCCAAAAGATAGCACAACATTGATTCAAACCCAGTGGAGGTTTTAAGCATTTGTTCAAATATGGAAGGGGGGAATACTTGAGAATTTTTCTCCCTTTATCTGAGCCACCTTTACTGACTCATAGTATTGAAAGATTACAAGGTCATTTCTAACTGTTTCTGTAACTGCTCCCTTCTTGAAAGCAATTTAAAATCTGTTCAGACGCACATTTTTTACAAACAAAAGTTTATTTGCTATATATAGAAAAATGCCACCAGAGGACTAATTTGGCAGCTTTGTTGATTACCCATTCTAATGAGCCTTATTACATAATTAAAAGAATTTTTTTTCCTAACTACATCTCACTACTAATTAACATTTTACACATGTTGCAGTGGACACTTTGGGTTGATTCAGAAACATAATTATGTCATTTCTATGCAGGAACAGCTTATGAATTATTAATTAATATTAAATCTGTTGATTAAAGGCTAATTCATAAGTAAACATATTACAGCTCACCATATATTGCTCTCTAGAAGCTTTCATTTGTGATTTCTGTGGTCCCTTGTCTCTTGCTAAATATCAGGCCAGAGACTAAAGAAAGACAGAAGCTGGCCCCACAGATTCCAAGGAACAAAAGTAATCCATTTGAAACTCTTTCTGAATTTTTTAACTACAATTATGCTTTTTTTTTGCATTCCATTTGCTTCTGAAATCGTGAAGCACATGTAGGGTACAAGCAGGTTATGGAAAGCAAGTCAGTCACTTCCTTTATTTTCTTTTTTTTATATTTTATTTATTTATTTGAGAGATAGAAAGCACGAGAGGGAAGAGGGTCAGAGGGAGAAGCAGACTCCCCGCTGAGCAGGGAGCCCGATGTGGGACTCGATCCCGGGACTCCAGGATCATGACCTGAGCCGAAGGCAGTCGCTTAACCAACTGAGCCACCCAGGCGCCCCCTCCTTTATTTTCTTAACCTCTCAAATGGAGAATTGTTCTCTGTTAAAGACAAGCTCCTCTGCTGCCTGAGTCCGCGTGGGCCTGGAGGGCGCTGAGCTGTCAGGGTCTCTGTGGTGTCTGGGGCAGCCCTTCCCAGGGAGGTCACTAGGATCCCCACCAGCCTCAGCTGGGGAGCGGTAAGCTTCTCTAGGTGCTCCTGAAGGGGAGTTGTCTTCGCGTCCCGTGTCCTGAGTGTTGATGCTCTGACCTGGCACTGCCCCTACCCACGCGGGCTGGGATGCTGCTCATCTCATGCCATGGACGGCACAGCTCTGACCGTCCCCATCCTCAGTAGTCAGCCGGCGGCCCTGATGACGTTCCTTAATTACACTTTATTTTAGGCCACAGACTGGTTTTGCTTCACACCCCTGGTTTCTGTCACCCCTCTAGCCTGCTTTGCCTTGGAATTGGCATTCTTGTTTTAGTGCATTGGCTAATATTTGGAGGTGATTCCCAGTTTCTGCTTTCTGAAGTTCACTTTAAGCAGCAAAACTTTATTAGTTATTTCTGTGGGGAGCTATTTAAAAAAAAAAAACACCAACATGAATTCCATAAATCCTTGTCTATTTTACTCATTTACTGTGGATTACCTTTGATTTATCTTGGCATGTCAGCTTTCACTGACCTGAATTCCCTGTCCCCCATGCGTGTTCTGGGTCACCTTGGGCCTTTTGCTTTTCTTTGTGGGAAGAGTTACTTTCTGCTGCTTGAGGGGGTCCAAGCTAAGAACTATTGATTGATACTGTGTGGCTTTCTACATCACTGTTTAACAAACACACACACACACACACACACACACACACACATTCCCAGCAACATTAACACAATAATATGTTTTGTACTTATATGTATTTAGTAGAATTGTCTACATCTATCACCTTATTTGATCCTCATAATTCCCATGTAAGAGTAGAAGGTATTGTTATTCTAATTTTATCCATAAGTAGAAATATCACAAAAAGGCTAGATGGCTTGGCCCTTGTCCTACAGGTAGTTAATCTTGAAGGCAGGAGCAGACCTTTGTCTTTAGCTTCTTTTTCATACCTCTTTCCAGTACATGTAATCCCATAAGCCCTCACTCCAGTCCCTCCCTACATATGTCCATTTGGTGAATGGGGAACATGTGGGAAAGCCCAGTTATTAGACTTACGTTCCTTCTCTTTGAATACTTCTCTAACCTGATGGATCCATTCTTTGCAATAAAGAGTCCTCATGGCTGGTTAAAGTATAAACATCCCTAGAATGAACACGATATTGCATCATCAAAGTCACTTACCCTAGAGTGATTAAGGTTAAGGATTCCTTTCCCAAGAGCATATTTTTCTAGAAGTGAAGAAAGCATCATTGACCTGGGTTGTACAAATATGGAGTCCAAGATGTTTCTTCACAGGGTCGTGAAGCTCTAACCTGCCATAAGCTGGTCACAGAGCTGAATGACTTGATCCCCCAGGAATATCACTGGCAAGAAAGGCTCCCCTTGAGACCCAGTGACAAGTGGAGGGAGCTAGATATCCTTTTGTGCTGGCTCTGGTCACACATGATGGTCTCTCTTCACCACCGCCCTTATCTTGCAGACAAAATATACCCCTAACTCTTGACTTGGAGGGCCAAGGTCTGATCATTAAAACTGGAATTTTAGCTTTGATGTGGGGATACAGACCACCCTGACCTTTTGCCCAGGAAATGATGCTGTCCATCAGTCCTGTCTTGATTTTGTGTTGCTGACCAGATTGCTGCAGTAGCAAGAATCTTCCTTCAAGAGCAGTCTCAGCTCTCTGATCTGCTCTTCTACCAGCTGCTGCATCAGAGACTCTTAGGCTGTGAATTACACCTGGACCTCCTGGGAGGGCATGATCCTTACCCACAGATCATGGCTTTTACTTGTGCTTCTCCCTTCCCACCTCATCCCCTCCCAGCCTTGGACTGCAAAGATAGGGACCTCAAAGTGGCCCACGCCAAATATTTTGTATAAAATGTCGACAGTTTCAACAAGCGAAGACCTTGTGGTAGAGAGATATGGTCATATACCTGCTCTTAGTTTCCATTTGACTTTATAAAAAAATGGGTGTACTACTTAGATTCTTCTGTAGCATCAAAATTCTACATACATAGTTTCTGAAACTAAGTGGGTATTCTCTAAGTGTTTACTCAATGAATGAATGAATGAATGAACCTGAAGTCTAAAAATTCCGGCTCTTCAGGGCTCTGAAGACATCCTACCTCCACTGCCTTTCTCCTCTGCCTCGGCACACTCACTGCCAAAATGTTTCTCCAGTGTGCCCCTCAACCAGCCTCTGAGATCTTCCTGTGCCCGCTCAGTACCTGGAAGGGGGTCTAATCTGGAGGTTCAGGACAGACTCTTCAGTCTTCTTCCACTTAGCTTGTCCTTGGCAATGGGATGGAATTGAGGCCCTGGTCCAAAGCCCAGCTGTCAGGACTTCAATCCCAACCAAGGGCCCAGGAGAGAGAAGTAAGGAGGGTTATTACAGGGGCTCAGAAGACTGTAATTTGACCCAACCTTGTGTTGATCCTGGGAGATGGCACAGATAAGGAAATAACCAGGAACCTGTGGAAATAAGACTCCCAAAGGTTTACCAGGTATGATTGGCAGAAAAGCCTAAGCTTTTCTGGAATAGAACCCTGTGTTCTTCACAGACCTAGCAGTAGAATTGAAGCCAATGAGAAGGATCACTGGTGCTGTTTTAATCTACTCTCTCAGCTTCTGCCTCATTAGTCCAGCACTGACCACACGTTAATTCTTCTAAAATGTTTTCCTCTGGGCGCCTGGGTGGCTTAGATGGTTGAGCGTCTGCCTTCGGCTCAGGTCATGATCCCGGGGTCCTGGGATCGAGTCCCACATCGGGCTCCCTGCTCCTTGGGAGCCTGCTTCTCCCTCTGCTTCTCTCTCTCTCTCTCTTTCTCAATGTCTCTCATGAATAAATAAAAAAAAAATCTTTAAAATGTTTTCCTCCTTGTCTGTGATTCAACCTGCATCCATGCTCATGATGAATCTCACAGCTCAACCTAGCCCACCTGCCTTTGTACCTTCTGCCGGATTACCTGGTCTTACCCTGAGGCCTTTCTGTGATTCTGATTCACATCCAAGTGTAGGCCTAAGTGCTCATGAAACTGCAGCTAATCAGGGCACTGGCAATCCAGTTGAGGAATGAATTATTTAGGGAGGGCTGAGCTGCTGTATAACAAGATCCCGCAAAATTGCAGTGGCTCCAGAAATACAGAAGTTTATTTCTCTGCATGTTCCATGTCAGTGACCAACTCTCTTTATTATTTAAGGGCCCAGACTGGTGGTGATTCTGCCATCTTCAATACCTGATTCCCAAGGCCACTTGCTCCTTGCCTTTCCCCACCCTAGGTATGTATCACCTGGTCTTGAGCCTTTACAGCCTATTAGTGGCCTACATCACTTCCACTCACATTCCACTGTCTATCAGTTACATGACCACATCTAAGGATCTATGAAGGAGCCTGGGAAATGGAGCCCAGTTACCTCCAAGAAGAGGAGCTGGGTCTGGTGAACAGCTCGCAATTTCTGCCATGAGGAAGGAGAACACACATATGAAACTGCAGTTCATATATCTGAAACATGAACCTAGGGAAGAATAACACCAGTTCTGAATAGCAGCAAGCTGTGAAGATCATTTCCGAAGACTGTATGAATGCATGTGTTTCGCTCTGATTACGGTGGTGAGGGACAGAGTGAGCAGAAGAGAGCTGAGGTGTGGGTAAATGCACTTGTCTCATGTACCCATCCGTTTGTTTAATTCTTCGGGTATGCCAACCATAGGGACAAGCAAGTGGTGTGTTGGAGCCTGAACACAAATGAGCTTTGCTGGAGGACAAGGCCCATGTTAGGGGAACAACAGGCAGAAGAAGCTTGTGAGGCTGATGGAGTAGGGAGAAGAGATAAAAGGTCAAAGCCCTGCTGTGGGAACCAGAATTTACATGGCAGGCAAGAGGAAGGTATTTTCTGATTGACCTGGCAGCTGTGTGTAGAAAATAGGAGACAGAGATCAGAGGAATCGAGACAGGATGGAAGGCATTACCAAAAACTGAGAGATGAGGTGTAGTGAGTCTTGGATTAAGAGTGAAACTAAAGAAATAAAAAGGAAGGTATTGATAACAAAGAAAATGAGCAGGCCATGGGGACTGATTGGACACGGGAGGCAGAGAAGAATGAATCTCTGAGCCTGGAGAACCTGGTACCATTGATGGAGGGAGACCCTGGGAGAGGAGGATGCTGAAAGCAGTGCCTGCGTATTAACTCTGCATATATCCAAGTAGAGCCATCCCCGGGGTAACTGGAGATGGAAAACTCGAGGGAGGATGAGAAATTAGGTAGGGTTAGAAGCCCGAGGCCTGGGAGTGATGTGCATGTGAGCGATGCTGGAAGGTGTCCAGTGCCTCAAGAACAGGTGTAGAGACAGGGAATGGCTGACTCAGGAGCCAGCCGGTGTCCTATGCACATCAGTGAATATTTTTGAGTCTGTTGAGACACTACTAAGATGATTTTGCTCAAATGGAGTCCTGGCCCCAGGAGACCAGCAAGAAGCATAAGAAGCAGTCACACATTCCATTTTTATTGTCCCTTTTCTGTGTGGACACAAATGTTTTCTTAGTTGAACGTCCTCATTTTTCTAAATTCCGCTAGAAAGGTTCAAGGGAGATAAGGCGTGGGGAGGTGAAGTCATTTGCTTTTAGTTGCACGAGTTAATGGCTGTAGTAGTAATATAACTCAAGACCATATCCATTAGGACAGTGTTCCCCAAGTCTGAGAATCGATAATCTATGGTTTCATTAAAGCAAAAGCATGGTGCTTTAAGACAAAAGCATGTCACAGTGTTTCCTGGGCCCATAAAAGTTACTTTCATATTGAAATTTTATCCCTGTTGTTCAGAGTCACACTTTGTATGTATTACTGAGCGCTGGAATCCTGAAAGCTAGCCCTGAGGAACCTCCCATGCAGCTGGATTTGGCTATTTTAGTCTCTGGTCAGACCTCCATTCATTTCATCTCTGAAATCTAATAATCTAATCTAATAAAATTATAAAAAATTCTAAACTGCTCAGCACTTAATCAGCTTAGTCCAAGAGAATGAAATCAAAGCCCTAGGTGTGCACACTTCATCGCTCAGATGAAATCTCACCCTGGGAGACAATCTTATTATTTGGTTACTTATTATTTGGGAGGCTGGAAGGTTGGGAGGGGATTGCATGAATTGCAAAAGATATGCCAAGACCCTAACACATGGAGACAGCTCTGTGGCTTTACAGATGAAGCATAGTCTGAAGAGTAGGGGTTCGGGCTATAGACAGGAGATCCGATCCACAGGCCATCGCTTATTAGTTATGTGACATGAAAGTTCCTGAACTTCAAATTCACTGTGCATTGAATTGTATTACTAGAACTAACATGGTAGCGTTACTTAAGAATTCATTGAGGGGTGCCTGGGTGGCTCAGGTGGTTAAGCGACTGCCTTCGGCTCAGGTCATGATCCTGGAGTCCCGGGATCGAGTCCCACATCGGGCTCCCTGCTCAGCAGGGAGTCTGCTTCTCCCTCTGAACCTCTTCCCTCTCATGCTCTCTATCTCTCATTCTCTCTCTCTCAAATAAATAAATAAAATCTTTAAAAAAAAAAGAACTCATTGAGATTTTATGTATATATAAAGCTTTTTAGTGTATGTATATGCACATATTTATGCATATATATATATTCTAGCAGTGTGTATGTGTATATACATATATATGTATCTCCTAGTGTGTGTGTGTCCTAGCACTTTCACAAGAATGCAAGTTGTCGTTATTATAATTACTAGTTATTATATTTTTAAAAATATTTTTTATTTAAAAACATATAGCAGTGGGCTCGAAGAATGGGGGAGAGGCTGCGGAACAATGTTGAGTAAATTCGTTCTGCCTGCATCACGACAGACTTCAGGAAGCCAGAAAGAGATCAGTGCCAGGTTATTATGTTCCCCTCCTAGAAGAGGCAATTGAAAGAACATAGCTCTGGTGATGGTTCTGAAAGGTAAAATTCACTGAGTGTGGTGCCGGGAAGACTTCTGGGGACCTCCCACTTCATGCCTTGTTCCAAGTGTGGAGTAGAATATGTCTCCTTGGACTGGGCTAGAATGAACCCAATATTGTGAGCATCCCAGAGAGTTTCGGGGGATACTTTTCTCTAGTGAATGGCCTTCTTTGGCTCTCTGTGGTGTGGAGTAACAATTTTTTAGCTTCAGTCCTGGGACAGGCTCGATTCTATTTTGACAAAAATTCAATTTCTCAACTGAATTTTCTGCAAATGAGGGATCTGTTAATAATCAGAGATTTCCTCAGGAAGTTATAAATTCATTTATTCATTGAACATTTATTGATGCCCTGATCTGTGCCAGGCGCTGGAAATGCAGACACACAGTTCTTCTGGGCTCATAGGATGCGGGGGAGCTGCCAGGACACAGGTGGGCATGCTCAGCACTGCAGTAAATGCTGTGGTGAGGGGAGCCTCAGCTCTGATTAAAGTCCACAAATGGATTGCCCAGCCAGTCCCAAAGGCTGGGGAATATTGATGACTGGCATGTTACTGTTCATTAGAAGAAGTCCCTTAAAATCATCTTATCCCTCACAAAATTTCTTTATGCCTCTGAATCCTATTGTAGGATTTTGGCCCAGGAACTATTTTAAACTTTTAACAGTGGATACTGTTGTGACTAAGCACTACCAAAGTAAAAACTAGTATCATGAGGATACTTATAAAAGTGTTTTGTCCTTTCCAAAGGGAGAACTATTTAGCATTGCAAAAAGAGGTGGTAGTGGTACTGAGTACTCTTCCCTGTGCTTCTAGAAATCATAGAAAGTTTTCACTATATCTGCATGCATTCTTGACAGTATATAGCTTCTGAAATTTAGCTCCTCATTCCCAGTGCCCTCTTGTCCCAGTGCATAATAATGGTTCTGAAGTCCATGAGTCAGGTATTCTTAAGGCTGCTATCTATGTGAAAGGCACCTTGAGTTGTGCAGTGCACAACTTGCTCAACTGAATATGACAGCCCTTAATTCAGGTAATTTCAAATCACAAAGGCGAGACTTCTTGTTCCTCCTTTAACATGGGTCGGGATTGATTATACATATTGCTGAAATGAGAATACATTGGAGTATCTTTCCAAATACATGCAACTTCTTACTATCTTTTCTCTCATTATCTGTGATTCATATGTGAAGAGCCAGGTCGTTTGTACTTGCATCCATGTTCTATCTCTGGGACCTTGGGCAAATTACTTCACCATTATGAGCTTCATCTGTAAAATGGGATAATAATGACTAACACTTAATGAGATTTCACCGTATGTCAGACACCATTCCAACTGCTTTATATGCATTATCTAATTTAATGCAAACACCTCAGTGAGGTGTGGTTGTAATCACTTTCTCTACAGAAGAGGTGACCAAAGCTCAAACCTTGGGATCAAGATCTACCCAAGGTCACCCAGCAATTAAGTGCAGGGGTCATGACTTGAACCCAGATCTGTCTGGCTCACATGCCCATGCATTTCACTATGCCATGAAATAGTTACATGGATTGATGTATTACAGTCCCCATACAAAATGGATTTTTCACTTAAATTAGCAGATTGTTTTTCTGTCTTATCATATTTCAAGGCAGACTTTGTTGATGCTCAGATTTGCCTTGGGGGGTCTGGTTCAGTGACCAGGTAGCAACACCTCCTCCTAATACTACCTTTGACTTAACACACTCTGTTGGATTCAATAGCTCTACTAGAAATTTTAGATCACACTTTGTGTTAATGCTAATAAAAAAATTTTTTCTCCTCAATTCTTCAACTGAGATTTGAATCTACTTGATATTTTTTCTGTACTAGTTGACACAGCCAACAATGAATTCTGTGAACCTAAAATGCTATACCTCTGTCTGAATAATTAATATATTCTGACAACAGCAATTACTGGACCTTTTGGCTACCCACTTTGATTGTGTTCATCCAATTGGACAGAACACCAGTTGTAGCAACTTGAGGTTTCCTAAATGAGGGCTTAAAATAATCTCATCAGTTGTCTGGGCTGCTTTCCCATGAAGAACAGGTGTTGTAAAGTAATTGAGTCCCTGACGTTGTCCCTGGAATAAAGGAGGAGGAGACAAGTGAGCTTGGGTCTCCATACAGATGACCAGAGAGCCTCATGTAGGATGCTGAGTGCTCCAAGACTGAACTCAGAGTCCCAGGCTCCAAGTTCAAGGCCTTTCCCCAGCCAGGCCAAGTCTAGCACACTGTGTTGACCAAATCATGTTAGGGTTTGTTTCTCATTTTCATCTTTTTTTACTTTAATTTTTTGAGTAATTTTCTCTGATTATAAAGGTAATACATATTTGTTATGCAAAGTTTTGAAAAATAAAAGCACAAAAAGAAACAGAGACTCATAATGCCAATCTCTAAATATAACTGCTATTAACATTTTGGTATATTTTCCAGTAGATACAGATGTAGATGTAGATATAGATACATAGTTTTAACTATAGCACTTTCTTTTGCTGCTATAACAAATTTTCACAAACTTAGCGTCTTACAATCAGACACATTTATGATCCTATAAATCAGAAGGTGTCAGTGTTACTGGGCTAAAATCAAGATGTTGGCAGGGTATTCTTTTTGGAGACTCTAGGGAAGAATCCATTTCTTTGCTCATTCAGGTTGTTAGCAGAATTCAGTTCTTTGTGGTTGTAAAATGTAAGGTTCTCATTTCTTGCTGGCTATGCATCAAGGGCTATTCCCAAGTTCTAGGGCTACTCACATTTCTTGGCTTGTGGCCCCCATCCGCATCTTCAAAACCAGCAACGGTTGATCAAATCCTTCTCACATGGCATCTGTCTTACTGCAGCTGGGAATGTTTCTCCATTTCAGGGACTCACGTGATTAGATTGGGCTCACCTGTTTAATCCAGGCTGTGCTCCCCATTTCAAGGTCTATAACCTTAATCACTTCTGCAAAGTCTCTTTTACCATGTAAGGTAACCTAGCCAGAATTGGAACATGTGCATCTTTGAGGGCCATTTCCCTGACTACCAAAATAACTTTGGGAACATCCATTTATGGAAGGATTCTCAGATTTCAGCATGTATAAGATTCACCTGCGCGACAGTAGGTTTGCGTTGGGGCCCAGGAATCTTCATTTATGCAAGCTCCTCCTATGATTCTGGAACAGTGATCCATGAATCACACTTAAGGAAGCTCAGTCATGACATCAGCATCCTTCTAGCATATATATTTTAATGAATGCATAGCATACATATATCATTTTCTTTTTTTATAAGCAAGTCTTTCATATTCTATTGGTTATTATTTATTTGTACCATCCACAATTATTTCCTTATCATACCTTCCTTTAAATGCAAAAAACTTTCACATTTATGAGCAATTCTATGCCTGGGTGTGTAGTGTTTTGTTTTTGTGGTGGAGGTGCTTGTTTTTGTTCATTTATTGGAACGCTGAGAAGCCCTGGGCCTCTATCCTTCCAAACGTTAAGAAGAGGCTGACAGCATTATTGATCATCTGCCTGTCGCAGCGGCTGGCCACGGTCGGTTCCTGCAGTGTTTGACCATTGCATTTCTGTCGCTGGAAGCTGCTCTGCTTCTGTGGATAGCAGAGGATGCATTTTGCAAAGTTCATAACTCACCCACACCTCCTGGGTTCAGTGTTTCCACCTGAACTGGAAAAGTCTGATGTGCAAATTCATTTGCTCTTAAAATGTTTTTGTTTCTAAGAAAAAGGGTTCAGGAAAGCCTTTATAAATGGCTTCCAGAGCTATCAAAGAGGTGGATTTAATGACTTAAGTAGAAAGGAATAGTGGCACAAACATCTTCCTTAAATTACTTAGCTTTAAAACTGGAAAAGAATTGGGCAAAAAAAAAGGGTTTCCATTTTCTTATAATTGGGGTTTGGAAAATAATTATAAACTACGCAAGAGATATAATCTGACCATCCAAACGTGTTCAGGAACCTCAGAGTTTGATAGACTCCATTACTTGCCTTTCTTAAGAAAGCAAGTTACATATCTTGAAAAAAGATCTTGGCACTTCTGTCACAGAGAATTGTTGTTTGTTTAATTTTTTTTTTCTATCTTAGAAAGAACTTGGTTATGTTGAAGTCTTGGAAATTTAAAGTACAAGAGGTTTTATTTTTTCCCTAAGTCAAAATCTTTGTAATGCAACATTGTGTGCTTTCTTCATTCTGCTACAGATTAAGATTTTCTTTCTTCTTTTTTTTTTTTAGATTTTATTTATTTATTTGAAAGAAAGAAAGGGGGGAGGGGCAGAGGGAGAGGGAGAAGCAGGCTCCCCGCTGAGCACAGAGCCTGATATGACTGACAAAAGGCTCCATCCCAGGACCCCAAGATCATGACCTGAGCTGAAGTCAGACGCTTAACCAACTGAGTCACCCAGGTGCCCCAAGATTTTATTTTCTAAACAAGAATTGATAGCATTAAAAGAAACATAGTCCAGACAATTTACATTTTATTAAGCAACAAATCTGTTTATAGGTGCAGCAGTAGGCTACTGTGAAATTAGTGACTAGGCCTAATGGGGCTCAAGAATGACCCTAAACAAGCCCAGAGGGACGGACATTACAGAAGATGAAAAGACAATTCCACTTTCTAAGCTGTTTTTGAAAAGAAGGTCCTGGAAACGAATTGTTTAGTGTCTAAAGGAAACTGTTGCTTTTTTCTTTCTTTTTCTATAAATAAATTATTCCAGAGCCACATTTGCCCAAATATAAGGAGATTCTAAGTGTGTATATTTGCATGTGTGGGTTTTGGTGAAATGAACAAGAAGAATCCTATTGTGGAAGAACTTTCTCTGGCAGATGAGCTGCTGATGTGTTTTGAACACATTTTTATTTTATTTAAATTAAATTTAATTTAATTTAATTTTAATTGGGATATAACTGACCTATAACATTGCATAACTTTAAGGTGTACAGCACATTGATTTGATACATATTGCAATATGATTATCACCCAAGTGTTAGCTAACACCTCCATCATATCACATAATTATCATTTGCTTTTCTGTGGTGAGAATATTTAAGATCTAAATCTTAAGAACTTTGAAGTGTATAATACAGTACTGTTAACTATAATTTCTATACTGTGCATTTGATCTAGAACTTATTCATTTTCTAGTTGCAAGTTGATACCCTTTGACCAGCACCTCCCCAGTTCCCCCATCCCCTATAATCCCTGGTAACCAGCATTCTACTTGCTATTTCTATGAGTTCTGCCTTTTTAGATTCCACATGTGAGATCCTACAGTATTTGCCTTTCTCTAACTTCTTTCACTTAAGATAATGTCCTCAAGGGCCATCCAGGTTGTTGCAAATGGCAGGATTTTTTTCTTTGTCATGACTGAATAGTAGTCCAGTGTGTGTGTCTGTGTATACATACATATCACATCTGCTTTATCCATTCATCCACTGATGGACATTTAGGTTATTTCCATATGAGCTCTTTAAAATGTTTTTAAAACAAATTCTGGAGTTTAATAGTAAATACTTTAACCTTACTTCTGCTCTTTAGAGACACTAAATGTAAAGGTAGAGGTTCTAGAAATTAGAGAGAGATGGGGAGAGAAGAAATTCTAAAAAGGTCCAAGTAAAATAAATCGATCAGTCACAACAACTCCAAGTGTTGGAGAATATATGGGGCTGCAGGAACTCTTATTGCTGGTGAGAATATAAAATGGTATAGCAGCTTTGGAAAACAGTTTGGCAGTATCTTAGAAAGTTGGACGTACACTTATCATATGACCCTGGAATACCACTCCTCGGTATTTACTTAAGAGAAACGAAAACATGTCAAAAGACTTGTACACGAATAGTCATAGCAGCTTTATTCATAATAGTAAAAAGTTAGAAACAACCCCAGATGTTCATTAGTAGGTGAATGGATTTAAAAAAAAATGTGTCCTATTCATGCAGTGGGATACTGCTTAGCAAAAGAATGTACTACCCATATACACAAAAAGCAGGTGGATATCAAAATTTTCTATTGACCAGAAATAATACTGTGTACGGTATGTTTCATTTAAATAAGACTCTAGGAAAGGCAAATCTAATCTTCAGTAGATGCAATAGTGGTCGTCTGGGGCTGAAGGTGGAGATAGGATTGACGGGGAAGGGGCACAAGGGAGCCAATTTGGAAAATTTCCACATCTTGATTCAGATGATTCACGTTTTTCAAAACTCACTAAACTGGGGCACCTGGGTGGCTCAGTCATTAAGCATCTGCCTTCGGCTCAGGTCATGATCCCAGGGTCCTGGGATAGAGCCCCTCATCGGGCTCCCTGCTCAGCGGGAAGCCTGCTTCTCCCTCTCCCACTCCCCCTGCTTGTGTTCCCTTTTCTTGCTGTCTCTCTCTGTCAAATAAATAAATAAAATCTTAAAAAAAAAAAGCCTCACTGAACTGATAGAATGTGTCGATTTTATTATATGTAAATCGTGCCATAGTCAAATTAATTTTTAAAACATAGTTCCAGGAATTAAGAAAATGACGATAGGTGCAGTTCAGAACCACTTCACTACGTTGCACATAACTATGGCAAGAAGTGAAAATACTTCAGACTGGTTTTACGAAGTGCTAATGCAAGGCTAATTGCTCTGTCATCTGTGAATGAGTTGTTAGACACCCAAAATCCCTGAAAGGGAATTCCTATCATTTTTCAGGTGACTCTCTCTCTCTCTCTCTCTCTCTCTCTCTCACACACACACACACACACATAGATGTTCAAGGGAGAAAATGAAAGTGAGAAACACCTTGTCCTTATTTCTAGATTTTAGTTCAACAGTTTCATTAAGTCATCATCAATCGGTTTTGCCAGGTACAGAGTGTTTGAAGATGAATACATGGTTCTCACCTGTCAAGGACAAACAGTCTGGCAAAAGCTCAGCAATCTTAACAAGGACTCGGCACAGTGAGACTGGTTAACTATAATGACAATAATCATAACAATCACTTATTGAGTGTTTTCCTGTGGCAAGCACTTAATTTTTATCTCATTTAATCTTCCTAGCGTGGGTGAAGCTTTGCAACATGGGTGCTGTTAGCTCCCTCTTTTATAGAAGACACAACAGAGGCTCAGAGATGTTAAGTAACTTACCCACGATTATACGGTTAATGAGTAGTAAATGGCAGAGTTGACATCTCATAACCATTGTGTTGTAGCCCAACAGTAGAATATGTGGAATATTAATAAAGGGCATTTATTTGAATTCAAGTATTCAAAAACCATTACTCTTTGTCCAGCCTTGATCAGACCACCCCCCCTCAAATTCCAGGCCTGCCGGAGAAACTCCGGTTTCTTCCCAAATAGGTACTATTGTTACCTTCATCCAGATTCTCTTTAAAGATTGTCTTTCTGAACAACAGGCTGGGCTCTCTGTGATTCCTGATGCTGACATTCTTCCACCAGGGGAGCCTGCAGAGCTGAATAATGTTCCAATAATGTTGGATTTGTGTCTCTCATCTTGTCACTGATTAGTCCTAACTCTTCCGGGCAAGACTCCTACCAGGCTATTTCAGGAAACAAAAATTCATTACATACATCCGTATTGATTTTCCCTCTCCTTTGCTTATTACTGAAATGCTTTTCCCTCCATCTCTTGAAGAAGCAGCATTGCAATTACTGGAAGCTCTGCTCTCCCCCGCAGCCCGCCCCCAGGACCAGAGGGCCTTGATGATGCTCTCAGGAGGTGGGGACAGGGAAGCCAGAGCAGCATGTCCCTACTCTCCTCCAGGAGTGAGCTTGTTGATGGCCTCATTCGAACATGGCTCCTGGGTGTGCGACTTGGTAGTATCTCATTAGATAACCACCAGAACTGTTTGTAGTGATCATCTGAGTTTACTGGTTTCCTCGAGTTAACTTCCCTAGTAATTTTGGTTGTAAATGCTGCAGTACTGAGTATCTCAGGAAAACCACTCAGCTTTGGTGGAGTCAAAAGAAGAGAAACTAATTTTTATTGAGTGAATTAAAATATTACTGGAAATATTGAGTTCCTACCATGTGCTAGGTTCTGGGGACCTGTGTGAGCAAGATGCAGGATTTTGATCTCATGGGTTTTATAGTCTGGTGAGAGATATAAACAACAATAGTAACAATAGTAATAAGGAAGTCAAAACACAGAATAATAATTACAAGTTGCAATAAAAGCAGTGTTAGGACAATAGATGGCTGAGAGAAAAAAATAGCTAGGGATTATTTTAGATACCTTCCCATGCAATATCACTCATCTACCAAAACACCCATGAAGCAGGTATTCTCCCTGATCTGGACCTTACATTAAATAGTCTGTTCCAGGTGACAGTGGGAGTGGGATGCAAGGCCAGATCTTTCTGACTCGAAGGCCTGCATTCTTTCCACTGGGCTGTGTTCTAAGGCACAGGAGACCCCCTTCCCTCTCCCTCTACTTCCTATCACTGCGGAATGTGGTTTAGTTTTTAGGCAACTGTTGGCTCTTGATACAGTTCTGCTCTCTTGCCTGTAAGCTCCCTGTCTGTCAGAAGAAAAGAGAAACCCAAGTCCTCCAAGGGAATAAATGGTGGTCTAGATATAATTTGCTCCCTGGGGAAGCCTTCAGACTGTTTGTTAGTGACCCAGGCCAGGCCAGCTCTTGGTTTCCAGTGGCTGAGTTCAACACTGGAACACCTAATACCTAGATGATCTCTCTGCTCTGGGACTGCTGTCCTAGACCCCAAGGCATGTGTACTCTGGGCTTTTGCATAGCCTATTCTTCTCTCTGCCAAGTGCCTCATAGTTATTTACATTTCTGCTTGGGGCTCTCCATTGAGTCAATGCCGTCTGTCCCTTCCCTCAGGTGGCAGTATGCACGAGGCATCACCCCTGGGAGAGCACAGCTGGGGACCTAGAAGCCCTAGCTTTCCATGATGTCAGGGATTGGGGGTGTGGTGGAGGGGTGGGGGCATGGTCGATCCCTTGGCTGCCATCTTCCAGGTGCACATCCTCTTGTCTGGGTTTTGGTGATTTGGCTTATTTCCCATCAGCATCCCTTGAGATGCTCATCTCTCATGTGCTCTTGGCCAACAGGTTCTCAAAGGTCACTTGACTATTACTATTATCATATTTATTATATTTAGACATGCATATTATAGGAATGTATACATTACACACATATCCAGATTATTTGACTATTATAACAATAATAATAAGTATTATTATTTTGGAGCTGTGGAAGAGAAATAGGGACTCATAGATCCATTGACTGCCTAATCCCTGGTTTTGGAACCCTCTTCCCCATTCTTTGCCTAGCTAACTCTTGCCCATTCTTCAGGCTTCAGCTGAAATGTTATGTCTCCCTCAATCTAAATTAGCTGGTTCCCCCTCTGAGAACTGTGTACATTCCTTTCATAGTGTTTACTAGCCTAAACACACACACACACACACACACACACACATTTATATGTATATATATGTAATATACATATACATGTATCATTCTCTGTTTAAGGTCTTTCTGATCCCACACCTCCACCCCACTCCATCATAAACCCCATAAAGGTCAGGATTTTTCATCTGTTTCGTTTGCTTCTGAATTCTCAGCAGCTTGCCAAATGCTTGGTACTTACGAGTCACACAACAAAAATATAGAGAAAGGAAAAAACTTGAGGTCCTGGGCTTGCCCAGATCCCATGGCTAGTTAGTAGGGCAACAGCACTGGCACCCACACCTCCGGTGGCCCATAACAGGGCTCTTTCCAATATGGCAGGGCGAGTGGGGTTGCCTTTGACAAGGTGTTAAAAATCCAGCTAATTCCTTTCAGATTCTAAAGCCCAGTTTTTATTTAAGAAATGACAGAGTGTAAGATAGTGGTGTGAAAGGGGGTGCCCAATGAAAAATGGCTTTACCCTGGATTGCTTGGATTCACACTCCTGCCTCACAGCACTCCCAAGAAGTCCTTGATGTGGGACCTATCATGTTCACATCAGGGAGTGAAAAGAAACATAAAGGAAAGGCAAAGATGCTCTCCTTTGACCTTGCAGAGAAACCTGGCTCTGTCAATACCCATGCACAAGGGCTCTGAGAGTCTCTCTGGAGGAGGGCCAACATCAGAGGTACAGGGGCAGGGCTGATTTCAGCTTAGAGGTCTGCCTGAGTCTCTCATTCCAGTGCAGAGGTCTGCCTGAGTCTCTGATTGTGGAAGTTATTGCCTGGAGGCCTGCTTGACCTAGTGAAATGTGGAGGCTGTGGTGGAAAGGGGGAAAGTGTCCCTGGTAAGAGTGTGATCTCTGGCCCATTGTCTGTGTTTATCATCCTGGCGGTGGTATGGTTCTTTCCCTGGAGTTTGGTGGAGACGTGGTATGGACATCTAGATGGGTTGGAAGGGCAGAAAGTCACATTTTATTTTCACTAAATGAGACTTGTTTCCTCTTCCAAGTTTGATTCTGGCTGTGAGTGGATTTGTTGCCAGCTTCCGAATAAGGCAAACGAGAGCAGAGTTGTTACGGTGAGGGTGATTTTCGTGATGCTAGCTTGGGTCGTGTAGCTTGTATGTGATTCAGTCCAGTGCAGGCTGTGCAGCCTGAGTGTCCTGGTGCTGAATTTAGGCCTGGAGTGAATCAATTAAATAAGACCAAGAGGAAGATGAGCTACCAAGGCATCTGAACTTTATCAGGCCATGCAGTTGACCTTCAACTCAACATTCATTTCTCTTGCCCTGCTGATGTTACTGCTGTGCATCCAGCATGGCCACAGTAACGTTGAAAATGGGAGGTCTAATGTTTCATCCGTTACCATTCTCACCAAACAGCTGTAGGTCTCTCTCAAGTTTTAACTCCTGACATTGCCGTTAACTCTTTATTAGATTTTACAGCTAACTCCTAATTATTTAATGTGTCCATAAAGATTAGGTTCTGCTGTAACAGAATGGCTCAAATTATTTCACGTAAAAGAAGTCTGGAAGAAAGTAGTTGAGGGTTTGTATGGCAGCTTGGCGAAGCCATTGGAAAGTCAGTCTCTTCTCTCTTCAGCACACGGTTTTCATCACCAAGGGGAAGACTGCTGAGGCTCTAGCCGTCACGTCTGTATCCCCGTCAGCAGGAAGGAGGGAGGGGAAGGACAAAGGGCTCTTTCCCCAGCAGTGCCCACTAACTTTACATCTCCTTACGCAGCCCTGTCGGAGGCTCCATATGATATTGCGGATGATGTGTCAGCAACCAGGACTTTGTCGCCTGCTGCAGCTAACTGCAGAGCAGGCCGGGAAGTGCCTTCAGCTGTGTACCTTGCTGGGCCAAGGAAGATCAGGGTCCTTTTACTCAGGAAAAGAGGAGAGTGGAGGCAAGTGATAGTTTCTGCCATGTGCCGTTTGCATTTCTTGGGGCTCTTTGTTTTTTTATCTTTTTAATATTGGGACTTTTCAAGGAGAAAAGGAAATAGAACTGAAAGTCACACTAATCCATTTTGTTACTTGCTGTCAGATTTGATTTCAAAAAAATGCTGGAGAAGAGGTCAGAATCTCCATCTCTATCTGCACTAGAGGGTAGACTTTTCCATATATTCCTATTATATGGGTTCCTCCCCCCACCATGTGTGGAGGGGGTAGAAGCCAAATTTGACTGTGGCAGGTGGACACATAGCTCTAGAACTGGAGGGAGAGGTAAGGGTTGAATACACAGATCTGGGGGTCCCTAGCGTCAGATGAGGCTGGAAGCCCTAGGAAGCAACAGGTGAATATGAAAAACAAGGAGAAGGGGACCCAAGGAGGGTTCCCCAAACCAGAGCAACCTCAACATATATTCCCTCTTGATTGTTTACCTCCCGCTTTTGCAACATCTCCAGCTATCCATCCTCATTGGAGAGTTTCTATGATGGTCATGGGGGAAAAGTCTGTAACATGCTTGAACTCTCCAGAAATTAGGCATTCAGCCAGCACAAAGGCTTGGTAAGAACTTCTGGCCAAACTTCAGGAAGGTCTCAGAGAGCACGTGTTATTTTCCTTGAAATGCCAGCTTCTTCCATGAGTGATTTCATCGCTAATACCCCAGGCTTAGACATCAGCAGGTTTACTTGGTAGGGTCCTGAAAGAGGAGGACATTTTTGGTTTTCAAGTGAGAGGAACTAAGAACAATGAGTTTTACTGTAGTAAAAACCGAGATTCTGGGCGCCTGGGTGGCTCAGCTGGTTAAGCGACTGCCTTCGGCTCAGGTCATGATCCTGGAGTCCCGGGATCGAGTCCCGCATCGGGCTCCCTGCTCAGCGGGGAGTCTGCTTCTCCCTCTCCCTCTGCTTGACACTCTCCCTGCTCTCTCTCTCTGTCAAATAAATAAATAAAACCTTAAAAAAAAAAAAACAACCAAGATTCTAACATACGTGTACGATAAACCATGAAAGCTTTTCTCAGCACTCCTGCCCTGAAACCCTTTCCTCCGCTCCACCGAATCTGCTCTGATCTTACGTGAATGGAGGTCACTGGCGGCAGAGAACCTGTTTAAATAATCTTCAGTGACTCCCAGTTTCTCCTGCGTCGTCCTCTCTGCCCCACCCCACCCCCGTACTCCATGTCTGCCCGCACTAGAGTACCGGCTTACAGTTTGTCTGCTTCGACGTCTGTTTCTCCCATTGGGCTGTAAACTCTTAGAATAGAAGAACCGATTTTATTTAACTTTGACAGCCTCAGCATCTAGCACAGTGCCTGGCATTTATCTGGTCCTCATTAAATATTTCTGAAGGGATGAATGAATGAATAAAGAACTCCGAGTCAAATTGCTGCTGTAGAAACTGAGAACACTTCTATTAACAGGCCGAGATTGGCTGGCACGGACTGAGTTGACATGACATCGCATTTTATTGGTTTGACCTCTGACACACTCACGCTGTGCAGAGTGCCAGGTGTGGGTCCTGAAACTTGGTCATGACAAAGGAGAACGGAGGGGGGAAAGAAGGGGGGGGAGGCTCAGAAACAGAACGAGGAGGAGGAAAAGGAGAAGGGAAAGCTATGGTTTCCTAAATTCCGTACTTACGGGAACGTAAGGATGAACTTCATCTCTTGTTGTATTTTACAAGGCTCGTAGTAGCACCAAAAAGGAAAAACCTAAAGGAATGAAACTAACAACCAAGTGGTTTGAGGAGGAAAGGCTAGGTAAAGTGTACGTCTTTCTTGGAGGAAGAACGAGAATCCTTTTCTCGACGGTTAACCAATGTGATCTTTAAGGCGGTAAGAAGAGGCAGCGAGTTGCTGAATTTGATGGCTCTGCAACCCCTGGCCAACCTAATCCCGGCTCTTGTGTCCACCTCCTCTGAAACTCTCTCCTGCGATCTTCGTTAAAGAATTCTTGCCAAGCAGATCAGCCTCGTCAGCACCGAGCCTCGCCCTCAGATATAATCTCAGCCATCTGTGCTATTTTAGCAATACTCAGGTCGTTTCTGTGGAATCCTTTCGTGACCTTCCCTTGGGTGGTGCCTTTCTTCAGGCCATTATTACAGGTTCTTGCTTCAGACATTAGTGGCACATGCTTTACCTCAGGTCTTAGTCCTTAGTGAGATAAAATGTTGGGCCTTGTAAGTGCTGAGGATGGAGGGTGTGATTGAGTGCTTTATGGCTGCCTCTGACTCCCCGAGGATCTTTCCACAGCAGTGAGTTTGCTGGCCTGAGAGGATTCACAATGTGGGGAGCAGTGCCCAGGCCTCCTTCTCATCTTTGATTTGGCCATTTGATTACAGGAGCCTGGTGAGCTCTGTGGAGTCTGAGAGAGAGGGTCTTTACCTAGCCCTGTCACAAATGCAGATCTTTCTGACCAGAAATGGATTAAGAACTAACTGGGGTTAGTCAGTGCCCGGTACCTTGGAACAGTATTTGTCATGGTAGTTTGGGGACCTGTGGCATCAGCCGAACCAGGCATAATTATTTAAGTTTCTATTTCCTGAGCTTAACCTCAAACCTAATCAGAACCTCTGGAGGAGGCATGTCTAGAATTTTCATAAAGGAGAGGCTTGGGGTCAGCAGTCTGTTTGGTAAGGGGGCTATGAGTCTTTTCTTGAAACTGTTTGAGTAGTAAATACAGTTTGACTTAGAGTCTAGGTAACTGAATAAAAGTCCAAACTGAAAACAAGCAAACGTCCATCAACAGGTGAATGGATAAACAAATTGTGGTATATTTTTACAATGGACAATGATTCAGCAATAAAAGGGAATAAACTAGTGATACAGGCAACCATAAGGATAAATTTCACAGACACTGTGCTGAGCAGAAAGAAACCAGACACAAAAGAATACACACTGTTCGACTGTATTCATAAAAAAGCTCTAGTGAAGACAACCTAGCCTAGTGACAGGAAAGAGATCAGGGCTTGCTCATGACTGGGAGGTGGGGTGGGGATTGACTGGGGGAGGGAAGAGAGGAATTTTGGGAGTGATGGAAATGTTTGTTTAGAAATCATCGTTGTGGCTACATACGCATATGAAATCGTCAAAATGTATCAAAGCTCGCACTTAAAATGGGTGCATTTTATCGTATATAAAGATAGCTCAACAAAATTGATTTTTACACAGAGCAACGGTTTCTAAAGATTCACACTTTACAGAAGAATGATGAAATTTCAGTTGTTCATATCATATTGATGTATATTACTGTCTTTATAAAATTTGGGGTGACTTATGGTGCTCATGGGGATTATTGGGCATGGGCTAAATCTCTCTGGACATTTCTTGGTAGCCCTACTGCTCTTTGGGGATGAAGCCAAGGGTTCTCTACTTAAACATGCCCCCAGGTGATTCTTATGCTCTCTGCAGTTGAGCCCTTCTGCTAATGTTTTTCAGTGCCCTGAAGATTGTTGAGCTGTCTTTGAATGATAGCTGACTTGCTGATGTTGGCCAGATTCAGTGAGTTTGGTGCCTGAAAAAACTGTTATTACTTTATTAAGTTCATAAACTTCAGTGTTAGTTACAAGGCCTCACTGACAAATGGCTGCAATATATCTGGCTGATTTTCATACAGTAATCTTATCTCATTAACCAATGAATGCTTGAACAACCAAGTGTCATCCCAGACAGCCAGTCTTGTAGAAATTGGTGTTCTGTGTGGCTCACCATCCCTTCCAGCACCATCCTAGAGTTTCCCTTTGGGAGGACAAAGTTGGTCATATATATATATATATATATTTTTTTTTTTTTTTATATATTTTTTTTTATTTTAAGATTTTATTTATTTATTTGACAGAGAGACAGTGAGAGAGGGAACACAAGCAGGGAGAGTGGGAGAGGAAGCAGGCTTCCCGCAAAGCAGGGAGCCCGATGTGGGGCTTGATCCCAGGACCCCGGGATCATGACCTGAGCTGAGGGCAGATGCTTAACGACTGAGCCACCCAGGCGCCCCAAAGTTGGTCATATCTTAATGACATCACTTAACACTTAGTGGCTGCTTACTGCATGCCAGGCTCAGCCCTTGGCAATCATCATCTCATTTAATTTTCACACTATCCAAATGAAGAGGAATCTGGGGTTCAGAGAGATTAGGGGATTTGACAGAAGGTTCACAGCTGCTTTAACATCAGAGATAGACTTAAACCAATGTCCAGCGCTAAAGGGGTGGCCCTTAGCCATACTTTTACGTTAGAATCACCTGAAGAACTTATAAAACTCCTAATGCCTAGGCTCTACCCCAGAACAATTAAATCAGAATCTCTGGGGGTGCAATCCAGTATTTTTTAAAGCTCCCTGGTGATTCTAACGTGCAATAAAGGCTGGGAACCATGCTCCAACTTCTGGCCCTTAACCACGATGTAATGGTGAGCACAGCACACCAAGTTCACCTGGAACTGAGCGGTTTGCTTCTTTTTGGGTCCTCACACTGATTATGACCCAACTCCCTCTCATCCTGTGATTTAGCACTGTTATGCAGGTATAAACTTTCAGGGAGAACTTGTCCTATTAGAGAATATAGTGTCCCTGAGTTGAATGCGTGTATTCAAAGGATCTTTCCTTCCCTCCTTCCTCTAACATTTACCGGATGTAAATTCAGTACCATGCATTAGGCACCGGTTATCCAAAAGTGAACAAGTCTGGCTATGCTCCCTGGGAGCTGATATTGCCCTGAAAGGGGGAAGGAAGCTTAGGGGGACAGAGGACACGCAGAGGAGTCAGCACAGTTTCTCTGGAGGAGATGCCAGCTGAGTGAACTGATGGTTAGAGATTAGCCAGGCCAGGCCAGGGAGAGGAGCACTGTAGGCTAGGGGACTCTGTAAGCAAAGACAGAGGGTACAAGATGGTAGAAGCATGAGGCAGACTCTCCACATTCCCAGATGGTAGAAAACCACACGGGAGGCAAAGAATGAAGAGTAGTGAGCCAGAGAAGGAAGACAAATGACCTTGAAAGCATGTTGGGGAGCTTGCATTTTGTCCTGCAGGAGCCAGTAAGTCAAGTGTTTCAAACAGGGGAGAGATGTGATCAAGAGTCAATGTTTAAGGTGGTAATGGAGGAAGAGAAACCCAGGGAGAAAATATGGAGGAGAGAAAAGGCAGCAAATATGCCTTACATCTTTCTACTCTATCTTCCATTGGAATGGAAATACCCCAATGAGTGTAGCTGAGGGAATAAGGCTGTTAACCTGACCAGCTTATTGAACAGATCGGTAAACACTGACTTGATAGTAGCTGGTAACAACAAGCTCCATTCTTTCTTGGCCAAGCAATCTTCTTATAATTTGAGAAAGAAAATGCTTGTCAGCCTAGGGAGAGGTCATACGTGGCTCTAGGGATCCATGAACCCTCTGAAATTGTGTGCAAAATTCTGTGCATTTTCCGGGGAGAGGGTCTGTAGCTTCCATCATATTTTCAAAAGCATTCAGGACCCACGAACCAAGTAGCTGAAGATGAAAATACAAAAGTTTAGATAAAGATGATCTATTCTTTTGGCTGACCTGGAGAAAGGCCCAGATGGATTCTCCCAAATATTTTAAAGGTACCAGACCCTTGCATTGTCTGCAGTAAGTATACACATAAGCTCATACATACTTATCTCTGATGTAAAACATTTGAAGGACATTTTTCTAGGCAAAGTGTGTAAGCCTGATTCTTGACTCTACAGCTTTAGAACTGAAAAAGACAAGCTGCCTGGAACAAAGGGATGAACATTGCCCTGAGGGGATTCCTGTTAGGAGTGGCAGCTGTTGAGATGATTGGTTTTGAATATGCAGGAGCCAAGGTCTGAGAGCCCTGCTGGCCCTGAGGTCTGGATGGCCTGCCGAGAAGAGGCCAGGGTACCATCCTCGCCTAGGCTTTTGTTGTTGTAACTGTGGACGCATACAAGCAAATATGTTCTCCCCACCTTGCCTTGATTCATGTTGACAGAGTTACTCGGTGAAGCAGGTGGGTAAGAATGACTCTCCCAGCAGGAAAAGTCTGCCTCTGCTGCTTCATGACCAGCTCTCCTGTGATAATGAGCTTCACCCTGTGCCACCTCTAAAGCTGCTGTCCCCTTTGGAAGCAGCCACATTAAAGAGGTTAATGCTTTCTCAGTAAGTGCTGTAGGGGTGGGAGGTGGTGTCCCGTGTGTGTGTGCATGGGTTTACAACTAGAGTCTGGCAGATAGTTATTAATAGGTGATGGTACCCACTAACTAATCTAATTAATTTTTTCCTCTCCAACAACCACAAATACATTGCCGAAGGTTTGAGTTTTATCTGGGCTGTAGTTCCCTCCTTTGCAAAAGGAGGATGTTGTAAGAATACAAAAATGTCACTCTGAGGTTTACAGCCAGGCACCACTGATGTTAACAAAAAGATCTTAGGTACTCCTCACCCCTGGTCAGGGGGCTCTGCCTTTATCACTTTTTTGTATTGGGTTTCCACAAGGTATCATTTGATAGAAGGGTCCACTGAAAATTAGAAAGATTTCAAAAAGTAAAGTATGAAAACTATTGGTTCAGACACAAAGTGTGAGAAAGGGTGGGTTAACTGAGGAGCTACCTGGGAAGTCTATCTCTGAGTTAACTGAAATGGTGCCAGATAACTCAGGTTTCCTTAAGTGGTCCTTACGTGGCTGGGAAAAAGTAACGTGATTCCAGTCCCTTTGCAATGGAAGGCAGCTCACGTTGGGAAACTTAAAAACAATCCTCCCTGGCTGCCCTTTCTCTGATAAGTACTTTGGTCTGTGCACCCAAGGTTTCCGTCTGTGGAAAGTTGGCAGGCAGATGAAATTTAGAAACCAAATATGCATGTCAAGGTGTTGTTTACCACATAAGAGAGATTTATTTTATCATTGAATCAATTTTAAAACCCTAATATGGTTCCCAAGAAGATGCCTGATTTAGAAAAAGGCTAGAAGAAAACTGAACAGAGAAAAATACTATTGAAAAGTGAGAACCATTTGACTGCGTTCTTTCCAGAATTTAAGCTCTGCTTTGGCTGGTAAAAATGGGTTAGTATGGGTACCTGTGTTGTTAATAGATGTTTGGTTCTATTCCCAACCGCAGTAAATAACTGGAATGTAGAAAAAAAATTTAAGACTATTGATTTGAAGAGACATCCAATTAGTCTGCTGAAGGAGCCCATATGTCGAGGCCTGGCTCGGCCTAGGAAATAAGGACTTAGTCTTTGCTCCTGTTTATCAGCTCTTCACAATTGGGCTTCAAATTCCATCTCAAGCTTTTTCCACCATCATTTCTCCCATGAACAGCTATGGATTACTACCTGTTCCCTAAACCCACCAGATGCATTCACTACTTCCCAACCTTCCCATATTCCATTCGTTTTATCGGCAATACCCATATATCTTATCTGAAAAACTCCACAACACTCTTCAAAATGCAGCTCAAGTATCACTTGTTATGCGAAGCCTTCTGTAGCACACTCAGTCATGTACTCCTTCATATAGGTCCTCATCACATGGCAACGTGATTCTTTCAGTGATTTTTTTCTTTACTGAACCATGAACTCCCTGAGGTTTGTGGTTATGTTTTGTTTGTCCTTAAATCTCCAGGGTGTATCACAGGGCTATGCATATAGTAGGTGTTCAATGAACAGTTTTTAAAATAAATGAATGACTTGATGACTTTTAAGGTCCCCAATAGCTCTAAAATTGTATTTCCTATGACTTAGCAATGGAGACAAAAATTTCAGAATTCTGAAAGACCATCAAACAGCCTATTCTATAGACTATTGTCTGGGAATCAAAATAAAAGTATCCAGATTGGTCACCATCTCCTGGAGCTAGTTCATTTATATCTGGCACTACCCAAGCAACTCTGTCAGTTTCCTTCTTGAGACTCCAGTTATATCCTGTGAAGTCAGAAGCCTCAGCCCTCTCATCCACAGGCATAGAATGGAGGAAACAAGGTCTGGGGTCATCAGCTGTCTTTAATTTTGGGAGCACATGGGGGCTCAGTGAGATTCAGCTGATAAAGCTCCATGTGATGATTTCAGCTTGAAGGAACTGGATAGTTGAAAAGGAGAAAATGGGTGTTTGTGCTTTTGTTGCTGTGTACTGCAACTGATACTCTGATCTTTTTTTCTTATCTTCTTCCCTCAACCTTTCTCTTCTTGTTGCTTCTCAGTTTGGCTTCTATGATAATGTGTTTATTCATGGATGCTCTTATGTGTGGGGAAAAATAAGTTGGCTTTCAAAAGAGTTCTTCTAAACTGGAGAAGCTAAGTCGAGGTGCTGCAATGAGGAGTAGTCGATATTTAAATTCAATTCCCTAGGTATTAGATTCTAGAGAATCATGCAGAAATACAAATGCCAAGCCTTCATTCTTGTTTTTCTCAAAGAAACAAACCTAGATAATGTAGGTTCTACAGTCTCTAATCTTCTCGGTAGCCTTCTAGCTAATGTGTGGGTCTGGCATTTGTGACAGAGACCCCAAACTGTAGTGGCTTCAAGGGGACAGGGGTCTCTCTTATCTGACAGTCCAGGGCTGGCTCAGCAGGTACCTCTGTGCCAGGGACCCAGGCTGCTTCAGCCTTGCTCCTCCACCGTTCCCATTCCTAGGGTGTCCCTCTTCTGCATCACCCACCTGGGCTCACAACCCTGCTTGCGTGCCGGCCGGTGGAAGCAGACAAGGCACGTGGAAGAGCTGTCCCTTCCCTTTTCAGCAGTGCCCGGCGGTTGCACAAATCCTCTTGATCATTTGGGGTTGGGCAGAACTCAGCCATATGGCCATATGCTAGTTAAAAACCAGGGGTTTTATTACTACAGAAGAAGGGAGCAGGGGTCTTAGGGAACAACCGTCAGTTTCTGCCGTGTTGTCAATTCATGATGTTTCCTTGAGTTCAGCCTTCATCATTGTTACATCTATTTTGTGAAAACCTTTTTCTTGGTAAAAGGAAGCTTATATATTGGCATCTGTGGACATATCTGGGCTCCTTACTAGTTTCTGAAAGTTTCCTGGGTGGATTTCCTTAAGTCCCTTAAGAATGACATCATTAGAATATACTCATCCAAGAGCCTAAGAGTCCACTGGGGTTTTATGCCCAAGCATATGAAGAGCAGAAGTGACCTAAGGAACATTGCCGTCACATATACAATTTTACTTTGAAAGAAGGGTGAGGAAGTTTTCCTCTCAAATGCTAAGGGTCTGTAGAAGAATATTCATTGATCACAGAACACTGTGTTTTCATTTTTAAGGAGAATTGCAGGCGGCAGTTCCTATAGCAGAGTCACTCTTATTTTCTTCCTTACTTTGAACTTTAAAATCACCTTACTCTAATTTTTAGGGATTCTTTCACATCATTTCATGTTAATTCTTTTTTTTTTTTTCCCTAAGTCATTGTCCTTGGCTGCAGCCCTAAGACATCTTTGACTCTTTCCTGGAAAATAATGTGCTGTCCAGTAAACAATCAACTGCCAAGCTAACTTTACTCTGCCTACCTATAAACTCTCTCTCTTCAGTGCCTCACCACTGTGTGCCTATAATTTCTACCATTAAAGTGGCTCCTCTGGAGAGGATCATTTTCTCTGCTGTTTCCCTTCTGAGAAGAATAACATCTGAGCAGCCGTTGAAACACCAGAGTGGATTACATTTTCAGATTAGCTGCACGGAACGGAATTTAAGGACAGGAGAGAGGAGCAGTTCTTAGAAAACTGCAGAACCATGTCTAGGGCAGGGAGCAGACAGTGGATGCCTATGGTGGGAGTGACTTTGGGGAGGGTCCTACATAATCTCTATCACTGTCTCTCCCTCAGAGCCCCCATATTCTTTAGTATGGTCAAATGTCATTTTCCCAAATGGATGATGTACATGTATGGCTTGTACACTTTGGTGTCAAGAACTTGGTGCTTCTGTGGTTTACAAATGTTCCTTCCTCTTGTCTTAGGGGATTAATAATAGTATCTAACCCGTATTGAAGGATTACTCTATGCCAGGCACTTTGCTTCTATACACTTTGTCTCCATTAGTCTTCACAACACATCTTTGAGGTATAGATTATTAATTCTCTTTTACAGATGGGAAAACTAAGGCCCTTAGAGGTGAAGTAATATTTCCAAGGTCAGAAAGCTTTTGATTGAGTGACAGAGCAGAGATTCAAATCCTACCTGCCTGATGAGGAAGCTGCATGCTTAGTGGGGTGGGGGGGTGCTTAAACATTAAGTAGTGTACACTTTGAGCATCTAATGGCCATAGATTGTCTCCCCCAGCATTCCGCTATAGAGACTTTAAAATTACTATTCACAGTTTTGTCACACACACCCCCCCCACCCCGACTCCTGCAAAGTTAAGGAAGATATACTCTTCCCCTGAAGGACTCTACACTCTGTGGGAATACTCCTTCCGGCCTCTGGGTAACACTTGTCCCTATGCCCCTCCTCACTGTGAAATGAGAAAAGTTCTACGTGCAGATTCCAAAGTATTTGTCCATTTGAAGAAAAAGGTCAAGGTGGGGAAGGAAGGCTGCCTGCCCCGCAGTTGCACTTGGAATTATTCACGGGCTGTATGAGGTCTGCCGGATGCACAGGACAGGTGGCCCCACAAGGAGGCAAAGGAGAGTAAGACCAGCATTGCCCTGAAGGCTGCCAGCCCAGGGCATGAGGAGGGGCCCCGTGCCACATCCCAGGGGACCAAAGGCAGCCATTGCGAAGTCTGGCTTCTGACCTGGAAATGCAAAACAGGCCAGAGGGCAAAGGGCACCCTAGTGCCGGCAGCTTGTTTTCCTGGAAAGACTGAAAATCCCCCCATGGGTCCAAATTAATCCTTCCTAGACTGGACCACAGGTCTTCTCAGGAGACCCAGCAGTATCTTTTAAGAATAAATGGGACCTTTGGGAGTATATCACTGCCCCTACTGTTTATTTACATAGTAATTTATTTATATTATAATTACATTGTAGCCTCTTCAGCCTTATAGTGAACCCCTGCCCCCCCCACCACACACACATCCTCCCTCCCTTTTTTTCCCCCCCAAAGCTTCCTGAAAACTCTGGTATTTCAAGGACCTGCAGAGTGTCTTCCGTTAATGATAGGACTCCAGGCCCAGCTGTAATGATCAGCCCTCTGGTGGAAACTAAACGACAGCCGTGTGGGGAACAGGCCTGCATGGAAGCCACCCAGGCCAGTCAAGGGAGGCTGCCGCCTGCTGCGCCTGGAATATGGATCACATCAGAAGGACAGGTTGGCCTGGTTGGGAGGTGGGGGGAGGAAGGCCAGGCAGCAGGGAAGGCCTAGCGTGGCTACCTGGAGAGGTCTGAATTGCCATCCTGAGTCAGCTAGTGGCTCAGCAGACAGCAGACGTGATTTTAACACTGTTTTTCCTCTATCAATAGGTGAGGAATTGGTGATGTATACCGGAAGTTTTGTAGTTTGTTACTTCTGGATCCTTAGAGTGAAGGAATTTCTTCATCTTTACAGTACTAGTAAGTTGGGAGCAGAAAAATAAAAGTTTAGGCTTTTTTTGAGAAATTAATTTTGATTTTTCTAAAAGAAAGGCTAGGCCAAAGAGAGCCTTGTGAGGTGTGATTCTCCAAGTGAAAATACTTTTTGAGGAATTGGATTTAGAAGGGAAAAGAAAGCTTCACATGGGGTCATCTCAGGGGAGCGAAGATAGGAGGCCTAATTAACATCTCCGGAAGCAAATGAGTCTGGGCAGGGATGAGGTTGAACACAAATCATTAGCTTTTGCGACTTGTTAGTCTTCCCAGCCAAAGATTAATGGAAGAAGGTGATTGTTGCTGCGACCATGGACTGCCTGCTTGCAAATGTTGCACTCCAGGAATTATTCAGTCTTTATCCTGCAATTAGAGTAGGCTGCCTGCTAATTCTTACTAGCTCTTTTTTGCGTGCTCCAAGTGACAAGGCTCATCAAAGAACCACTTAATAACAATATTCTCTCCATTCTTATTTTATGTTGAAAGTCCTTACTAAATCAGTTAAACATTAAACTATAGAAAAGTTAGAATTATTCCAAGCTTTTAAAGATATAAATGCCTAGAATCTGGTAGTTTTCCTACTAATCATCTCTTCTAGGTTCACTTTTTAGTAGGAAATATGTTACATATAAAATGGAGATTATATAATGTGTATATATATATATATATGTATACACACACACACAGTTTAAAGATGTATAATAAAATTAAGCTGTGTCATCACCCAGAATAGAATGTCACTAGTACATCTGAAGCTCTCTGTAGACCCCTCCTCAGTTGCATCTGTCCTCTCCCATGAAGAAGTATTTACTCTGCTGAATTTTGGATTTATCATTGTCTTGCTTTTTTTTTATAGTTTTTTTTTTTTACCACATTTGTATGCGTCTCTTTAAATACATTATTTAGTTTTTTACTTTTATATAACTGGAAGCATACTATATATATACATATATATATATATATCTCCTCTGTGTTCTGTTAATTCATTCCACACTGTGTTGACAAGTGTAGCTGTTGCTCATTCATTTTTACTCCAGAATAGTTTCCCATCTTTCAATCTTCCAAATTTACTTACTCCTCTCCCTGTTGATGGATATTGGAGGTGTTAACCTGTTTTAGGCTCTTGCCAATTGTGTTGCTGTGAACATTCTTGTTTTAATCTCTTTGCGCACACTACCATGCCAAGTGTATTCCAGATAGGAGGAAGGACGACAGGGAAGGGAAAGAACATGTACCCTCTCCTCAGGGCACATATCACTTCTGCTTGTATCTTCTTGGCCAACACTTAGTAAGGTGGCCACACCTACTGGGTGTTATACACAACTAATGAATCGTTGAACTCTACATCAAAAACTAATGATGTTACTATATGTTGGCTAACTGAACATAATAAAAAAAAAATTTTAAAGTTAAAAAGAAGAACAGCTTCCAGAACTAAAAACAAACAAACAAAAAACAAAGGATACTAGGAAATGTAGTGCCTTATTTGGAATGGCCATGTACCCAGGTAAAAACTCAGAGAAGAAAGAGAATGGTTCCTGGGAGTCTTCTGCCTGTCAGTGCCACAGGGTTTTATGTATCGTTGGAAAAAATGTGTGGAAAGAATGTGATTGTTGAGTATCATGTTCTGCTGATGTCTATTAGATCAAGCTTTTAATAGTGCTGCTTAAATCTTAAAGGTTTTTGGTCTGTACATTATTGAGAAAGATACAATATTTTTCACCATGATGGTGAACTCGTATATTTCTCTTTGTAGTTCTTTTTTTTTTTTTTTTTTTTAAGAAAGGCAGACTGCCACATGCAGTGCCTCATTTGGATGTGTCTGGAGTCTTGGAAGCTTGACTACCCTACGTTCTCCTACAAATGGACCTTGAGAACTTGTTTGGAGGTTCTAGCAGGGAGCGCAGCTACTCGTATACCCTTGAGCGAAGAACGGTCCTCCTCTATCGGGGAAGGCCATCCTCTTTGACCGAGCGCGCAGCTTTGGGGGGACGCACATGGAGCAGTGAAGGAGGAAGGGGACACCTGCCTAGGCAGCCGGATCAGCCAAATCAACCCTGGTGATCAGTGGGGTGACAGATGTCGCAGCCAGATCGCCCTCACATCCTCTCTTTGTAGTTCTATCAGTTTTTGGTTTACATATTTTCCAACTATTCGATTAGGAACACACAAGTGTCCTGTTTTCCTGCCAAACTGAACATTTATATATAAACAGTGACTCTCTTTGTCTCTAGTAATTGTTTTTTTGCCTTAAAATCTATTTTGTCTGCTATAAATATAGCTACTCCAGATTTTGTTACTACTTATCCACTATAGGGTTTTCCATTTTTAAATCGTAAACATGATTGTATTTAGTTCTGTGTGTCTTTGCATGGGCAGGTTACCCCATTCTGGTCATCTCTTTCATTTAAACTCAGGGAGGTTGGTCCACATAAATTGATTGAATTTACTGATGTATTTGGATTAATTTTGACAATGATGATTTTATGCTTTGTAATTATTACAGCTTTTTATGTATCCCTTTTGTTCTCTCTTTAATGCCTTGGTTCCGATTGTTTGAGTCTATAATCCATACTAAAATTTTTCCTTCTAAGTTATAACCTCCATTTATGTTTTTTTCAGTGTTTGCTCTAGAAATTTTAATATCCATATTAACTTAAGAAAGTCTTGTTAGTCTGTTTTTTCTCTTCTCTAGAAAAATGTGAGAACTTTTTTTTTAAGATTTTATTTATTCATTTGAGACACAGAGATACAGAGAGAGAGAGAGAGAGAGCATGAGCAGGGGAGAGGCAGAGGGAGAGGGAGAAGCAGGCTCCCCGCTGAGCCAGGAGCCCGATGTGGGGCTTGATCCCAGGAAGCTGGATCATGACCTGAGACGCCCAACCATCTGAGCCACCCAGGCATCCCAAAATGTGAGAACTTTAACTCCTATCATAGTCTTCTGGCTTATATGTAGTTTTCCAGTGTATTTGTTCTTTCTCAAGTTCTGCAGATTAGACATTATTATTGCTGTACTAAGAGTAGAAATTGAAATTGACCATTATTTGTTGTCAGTCCTTTGGATATAGTATTCCCTCTTCTGTTTTCTTTGTTGCTATTGAGAACTCAGGGTTCAGATCTGCCTAATGAGTGTTCTTTTATAAGGAATCTTCTTTTTTTTTCTTTAGCAGATGAAAATATTTCATCTTATAGGATCTTTGACTTTAGTGTTCTAAAGTTTAACAACAATAAACCTAAGGTTTTTTTGTTTGTTTTGTCCTCTTTTAGCTTACCCTGTTTGGGATTCACTGGGCTTCCTGAATATGAAGGCTTTTCTTTTTTTTTCTTTTAGAGAGAGAATGGGGGGAGGGGCAGAGGGAGAGGAGAGAGAGAATCTCAAGCAGACTCCCCGCTGAGCACAGCGCCCAGTGTGGGGCTTGACCTCACAACCCTGAGATCATGACCTGAGCCGAAATCAAGAGTCAGACGCGTAACCAACTGAGCCACGCGGGTGCTCCTGAACTTTTGTATTTTTTATTAGTTTTGGGAAATACTAATTTATTACCTCTTTGAATATTTCCTATTCCTCATTCTCTCTGTTGTCTCCTTCTGGAACTCTGCTTAGGCTTTCTCACTCTTTCCTTCATTCCTCTTAACCTCTCTTTCAGTTTTCCGTTTTTTAGTCTCACTGAGCTGATTTTTGTGCATTTTGTCTCAGATCTATAATCTGGTTCATGAATTCTCACTTCAGCTGTGTTTAATTTTTAAATTACCCAGGTTTCTAATGCCAGGTACGTTCTTTGTGTTTTGGCAGCTATATTTTTTCAATTTTGTCTAATCAAATATAATAATCTCTTCTTCCTTAGCATCATTTTTAATTCTTCTTTTCCATCTTTAAACATTTTAGGTGTGTTTATTTTATATTCCATATTTTATAATTTCTGCAGAATCTGGCTCACAGTATGTTGTTTCCTTGTATGTTTTGTGAATTGTTTTGTGCTTATGATTGTTGTAAGCTCATTGGAACTTTATCTGTGGGAATTATTTGAAGCCTAGATTTAAATGAATTCCTTTGTTTCTACCAAAGGCCTGGAGGAGCTGTATCCCAAGATAATTTTAATCTAAATTTTCAGCTTGAGAGTTTTGGGAAGTGCTAGCACAAACTCTTGCCTTAAATCTTCATGAGGGATGTTCATGGAGGTTAGGAATTCTCAAAGGAGATTCTTCCCTATTTTCTTTTTTACTTATAATCAACACTAAAACAAGTAATAATTTCTATCTCCCTATGAAAGATGGTCCCTCCCCTTCCCCTCACAGTTTACCTCTGGTGGTCTGGTCTTTTCAATGTCCTGGCTTTACTGGGTGTAGAGGCTAGGCTATATCCAGCCTCCCACTATGCTCAGGGCCCAGGCTTTTCTCCTCTCTGCACCTTTAGCCCATTACAACCTAAGTTTCAGGCCACTGGGGATTAGCACATGCCACAGACCACGCTTTAATGCTCTCTTGCCTATTAGATTTGTGTACCCTCTTTGATTTGAATTTCTGAGGATTCCTCTTCTTTAATTATTTACTTTTTACAGGCTCAGTTATGCCCTTAAATGATGCTTCCCTGAATTTTTATCTTATATTTTAAGATGTTCTCTCTGGATAACCTACCTGCCATATTGCTGAATATGGGAATTTTCCCTAATATATATATTTTTTAGTTTGAATGCTTAGAATTTGATTAGAATGTGCCTTTATAGCAAAACAAAAATCCATAGAGTCATATTCTCCCAGGAATGGCTTGACATTACCTTCAAATACTTTTAAGATGTATGATTCAGCTATTGAAGGCTTCCCAACACAGGCAGTCTGACTACCTAAACCAAGAAAGGCAAAAATATGTCATGTCTCCTGCCAACTCTGAAATACTGGTGTGGTGGATAAAGTCTAAGGTAATCTTCATGATCCCTACTTTCTGATGTTCACACTTTTCAATGTGGGCAAGACTTGTGACTTGCTTCTTCTAACCAATAGAGTACAGCAAGGCTGATAAGCTGTCCCTCTTACATAAAACTATAATGTCTTGCTAGCTGATTCTCTTCCTGGCCGGTTGTGAAGAAGTAAGCTCCATATTGTGAACTGCCTATGAAAGGGTTATGTGGCAATGAGCTGAGATAAATCTCTTGCCAACAACCTGCAAGAAACAGAGGCCCTCAGCTTGGTAGCTCATGAAGTACTGGATTCTGTCAACAACCATATGAGTGTGGAAGAAATCCTTCCCTAGTCAAGTCCTAGGTGAGAACCCAGCCCTGGCCAACACCTGGATTGCAGCCTTGTGAGAGATCTTGTAACAGCTAAACCATGCTGAGCTCCTGACCCACAGAAACTGTGAGATAATAAATGCATGTTGTTTTAAGCTGCTAAATTTGTTGTGCTTTGTAATGTAGTAAGAGATAACTAATAGAATTGGTAATGGATATCTTGAAAAATATTCTGAAGCTGAGTTTAGGCTCAGCAGGAGAGAGTACAGGGATCAGCTGGTGATGTGTGGTGGGATAAAAGATCAAGGAGGCAGCAACTATGCCCAGTGTTGTCAACCTCGCCTAAGTTACGAGAGGTATTTATAGGGCAATTTTAGTATCCCTTCCAAGCAATCCAGATCACCAATCATCTGGGCATCTAGCATGTGGCCCACAGCCTACAATTCACTAGTCAGAATTTTTTCAAATTTCTTTAGCCAACATAAATCTAAAAGGGACCACACTTGACTGCCACCATTTGTAACCAACTCTAACTAGATTCGGAACTATTTGATTTTAAATAATCTACATTAAGACATCATCATAAAAGATGATGGACAAAAATAAGATAACTTGAAATAAAGCCTCTGTGTACATTTAATTAATATTTGAGCCTCATCCAATACTCACATGAAGTGAGGTGCCTCTTGACTCACGGTTGTTATTTAAAAAGTGTTGAAATCCACACACGTGGACTTCTGAACATGAGGCACATGAATTGTAAAAAATGTTAATGTGCCTGACCTAAAGACCTAGGGCACTCTCTAACTTTCTTACCACTTCCCTTTCATGCAATAGATGCAGGAGAGAAACCACACAGGTATCCCTTTGTTAAGAATGTAAAATTTTTAAGAACATATCCTCTCTAATCAGAAGACAGTAGATTCCCAGGTACTCAGACAGAGTGAACTGTTGCTCATTAATAATTATCAAGTTGAGAGTTGGTTCAAGCACATTTGCATGCCAAGACTTCTTTTGGTGACTCATCAATGATTACAGCTTACCTGCAACTTTTGTAAAATGCCTCTGCTATTTCTAGAAACATTTTCAAAGTGAATGTTTCTTCCTATAGGATATTTTAAAATAAAATTTAAACAGAATGCTCGCTACTTAACACATAATAGGTACTTAAAAACAATTATTGAGTAAATGAATGAAATAATTTAAATTAATTTTATGCTACCAATTGAGTACTTTTAGTGTTCCAGGGTTCACTGCTGTGATAAGTTATGCACCTGTGCATGCAAACACACACACACACACACACACACACAAACACACACACATTTTTTTCCCCTTTCATGTTCACATTATTCCTGCAAGCTGTTTACTTTCCCCCTTTTTACAAATGAGTAAACAAGATTAAGTAACTTATTTACTTACAGCTGGTAAATGGTGGAGCAGGGATATGAGCCACATTGATTTGAGCACAAAGTCTGTGCTATTTCCATTCTGGCATATTGTCTCCTAAAAATTAACCTAAAAAATATTTTCATAACTCAAATGCTTCTGCTTACCTGCACCCTTGCTGATACATCAACACAGGGAGTGGGAAATCAGCTTTCACTGCCTAGCTTTGATTTTGTATGACACGGGGCAGAAATACTTCTACTCTTCTGTCTCACACCAGCCACTTTGGTACTGATCCCACCTTAATCCTGCTGGAAGTTCTGACTTGGAGCATCAATTCCAGAAGGCCTGATGCTCAGCAGCCAGGCCTGCACTGCACTCTGCTTTCGCATAAGAGCACCAAATTACCTAAAATATTCAATGTGGAGATATGCTTCCAGAAGTGAAGACTGATCAGCTGGATCACTCTCTGGCTAGGTTGGGGCTTAAACTACAATAATCATGGAAAGAAGCCTTGTCCCACATCTACAGAGTTAAAGGGATGAAATAAATTCACTTATTCATTTATTGATTTCTTCATTCAGTGGCTGTCTATTGAGTACCGATTAAACGCAAGGAACTCTATGTATTAGATGCTTAGGAGGATAGAGATGAGTAAAATGGAATGAAGGAGAATGGTGGCCTGGGGTGGGGGTGGACACTGTGTCACTGAAGTCAGTTGTCTTCCAGTAAAGAACTATGTGAATAATGGTAAGCAAGGAAGGCCTTAAAGACCATACTCATTCAGGGCACCTTCAGTGGCCCTGCCTCTTGGGATAAGGGTAAGAGAAGATGCTCAACAGCCAAGAGGCAAGATAGTGAAGGAATAGGAGCTCTGTCCCACTTTGCCACTATCTTGCCATGTGATATGGAACAATTCCCCTCATCCATCGGGTCTTTAGTTCTTCTGTGTTCTTAGTGATTATCTGCAGTCCTCCAACCTTCTATCTGGCTGAATGGCTGAATGATTGCTCTAATGATGATGGTGAGCAGAATGCTGAGGCTTGCTTGTTCCCTTCCAAGTCATGTCATTTGAAAAAGCACATGATCAGAAAAGTTCAGAGTAGTTTTATGGAGTACGTAGAAGTGCTTGGAAGTGGCTGGAAAGAGTTGGGGACAGCTTAGCAGCTCTGGCTGCCAGATACCAGTCGCCAAGCCTAGGGTTTCACATCTGAGCTGGGTTGCCCAAGCTTGGCAGTGGGCCCTTAGGTGGAAGACTGTCTTCATGCCTAGCACGAGCTGTGCACCAACAGTGGATCAGTGTCATGGCAGTTGGCAGGAGGGAGCATGGATTCCTCCAACGGAAGTGCCAATAAGCTGGCCCAAATGAGTCTGACCCATAAGCAAGAAAAGCTTTGAAAATCAGAAGGTTCAGAGATAAGGGAAGGGAACTTTAAACCCTGTCCCAGTTTCAGCTTTAGTTCAAGTCAACGAATAATTTTTGAGCACCTACTATATGTCAGACCTCTTATAGGTTGATGGAATATGTCAGCAAACAAAGATCCTTGCCCTTTTGAAGTTTACCTTCCACAGGAAGAGATAAATATTAAATAATAAATGTAAAAAATAAAGATAGTTTGTGGTATATCAGAAGATGAGTGCTTTGAAAATCAAGAAAGAGAAGGGTAAGGGAGACATCAGAGTGTGAGGAGGAGGGAGTAGGTTGTAGTATTATCCTTTCTTTACTTTTCTTTACTTTGCTTTTGTAACCAGTGGATACCTCAGAGCTAGAGCCAGTCAGGGAGCTTAAGCACTTTTGAGATAGAACTTGGATAGGACAGGGTGCAAAGAGCAAACTTCTGCAGGACATAACCAGAATATTTGAGAAAGGTCAACAGGTGAGACCAAAGTAGAGACCTGTCTCTAGAAATGTCCCAAAATACATTTGCTCAGGCTTGGTCCACCACTGCCTTCGAAGCTGGGCCTCATGGAAACTGGAGGAGCCTAGGAGGTTGCAAGAAGCACAATTATCATATCAACTAGGGCTGTTTTGGAGACAGACTCCTACATTTTCTTAACTCTCTTCGTTTCTGAGTTAGTGAACCATCTACAAAGGGTTGTATGTCTTGTGAGCTTCTGGGAACTAAACCTGGAGCAGTCCATTTGATTTTCTTCATAAGAAAAGAAGAGACAAATGTTTTTAGGCTGATAGTTGCTAAGTCTGGTATTGCAAACACTTGTTTGAAGAGGTAAACATAAAACCAGAATTTGAAAAAGAGCCCAAAATTCCGAGATTGAACATGTACTTCAAATCTCAGATGCATGGTCCCTGGGGACTCCTCACAGAATTCTATTGAGAGGTTTAGGAAACAAAGATTTTAAATAAAAGGTTGTTGGTTTTACAATGGTGGGATGTGAGAGACAGGGTTGGGTGGATCCTTACTAAACAGAGTTTCAGGCACAGGAAGGTTAGCATCCTGAAGGCCCCATCCCAGCCTGTCCATGTGCATCAAGGCTCCTGCTAAGGTTCTTCCTCCTTCATTGCTGAATGCAGTTGAATGCTGTGTGATGTGGTGCCTTGTGAGGACGAGTTGGTTCTCCCAGAAGAAGAAAGATGGAGAGCATTAGGGGTGAAGTAGGAAGAGATGGAGGTCCCACAATGGTGAGTGGAAATAAGAACCAGAGAACTATGAACTATGTCTTGTTCTTGTTAATCTGATTATATATACATATACATATATGATACATGTGTATGTATTATATAATATTTATAAATATATGTTATCTATGTAGGACATCTGAAAATTTAAAGGAGAAGGGTCAAGAGCAGCAACATGGATGAGAGGTTGTGGGGACCTGGAGTGGCTGGGTCCTCAGTGGACACTTGTGACCTGCACTAAGAAGAAATGCTCTGGCTACTGAGGGCAAAAGTCCTGACTTGGGAGAGTAGGTCAGGAAAAGCCAGAGGCCCTTTCTGGGATGGAGCACTCCCTTAGTGAGGGGAGCCCAGCAGACAAGAGTCTTAGAAGGCCACACCCAAGCTGTCAGGAGACCAGCAAGCAAGCAGAAGAGGCTTCTGCTCGAACCACATCCAGTGGTTGCAACCTCCTAGGCTCCTCCAGTTTCCATGAGGCCCAACTACCCTGGGAGAGTTTTCACACCACGTAAATAGGTGGAAAAGAATCCAGGCCCCTCAACCTGACTACCACAAGAGACCTGGAATTTAAGCAAAAGTAAGGGGTGATTAGTTAACCAGGCCTTGGAGCTTATCTCCTCGAGCTTGAGAAGCTTGTCTAAGCACATGCCTGCTCTGAGGTTTGCTTAATGGGTACTTATGGTTAGCTTTTTAATAGAGTTCTTTATTTCTAATTAATAAAAAGGGGAAATTATTGGTCATGAGTGATCAGGGATTCAAAAAGCAAGTACCATTCTCCATCTCAGGGGTTCTAAATGATAGGGTGTCATTCTGAGGGGATGAACCATTGATTAAAATTTTGGCCACAGCCTCCTGCAACTGGGAGGAATTCTCCAATGTTGGGGAGACGAAGTGGTAGCTGGACAGGTGATTTTATAGACAGCAGCATGCTTTGGCTTACAGCATAGAGTGAAGAATTTGAACAGTGGAGTCAGACCAGCTTGGCTCCACCTCCTGACTCTCTCATTCCCTTGTGTTTTTCACATCCTCTTTACTGTTTTCTTGTTCAAAATATTTCAAATAACACCGAGGGTGGAAAGTTAAAGTTCTTCCTGCGCACCTGCTCCCGAGGGGGAGACTATTGAAATTTGGTATTTATCTTTTTCTATGTCAGTGCCAATAACGATGGCTCCAGCTGTCATCATGGGTTATACAGATGCATGGTTTTGAGCTTTTTACACTCAAGTGGAATTATACCATAAAGACTGTCTGAAACTCTCTTTTGCTTACTGTACATATATACACACACACACACACACACATATATATATGTATATCCTTCCATGCCCATCACATAAAGAAATGTCTCCTTTTAAAAGTTCTGTTATATTCCATACTGAGTACAGATCATAATATATTTGATAAGTTTTACTAATGGATATTTTAACATTTCATTTTATTTTTGGCTGTGAAAAATCATGCTGCAAAAAATATCCTTTTATACATCTACCTATGTGTACACCTGCTGAGTATTTCTATAGGGTACATTCCTAGAAGTGGAATTGCTGTGTTGAGGGGTATACACACTTAAGATGATGATTATTGTGCCAAATTTCTCTAAGAGAAAATTGGGCTAATTTGTATTTCCACTAATAAAGAGTGAGCAGCCTTTGTCACACACTTTCACCTGTATTTTTATTACAATTGTTCGCATCACATGATGGTTATATGGCTCAGGAGTTGGTGCGTAGTAAACATGAGCATCATCTGTGCTATTCAGCATTGTCACAGGAACTTCCTGGAACACCAGCTCACGGTAGCACAGCTGCAGAAGCCACAATGACCGAGAACATTCTACCTCAGTGGCAACATTACGTTCAGTCAAAGCCTGAGGCTATGCTTGTTCACAGGACAGCTGCCTTGCATATTTCTACACTCTAATTTTATGCCAGGGAAAATGGGGGCAGTATATTTTTCTTCCTTATTTACTTTCAAGCCTGATAAACATCATGGAAATTTTTTATTTTCTGTTTGGCCACGAGGCCAAGATGCATTTTTTAATAAGGCTTAGCATTCACATTTGCTTTTTCCTTGGATAAGACTAAAGGCAAATGACCAGAAGCAAGAGTTTGTTAACTCAGATCTCTCGGAGTTGCCCTCAGGGAAGGGGGGAAGGATTGAAGGAAAGGTTGAGTGTCCTTCCAGCGCCAGTCCCCAGTGGTTAAAGAAGCTCAGAGTGACTTTCTCCTATCCCCGGTGATTAAAAGGAGGCTAAATGGACCCCTCCCATCTCCAGTAAATAAAGTGTAGCCCAGAGTGCCTCCCCATAACAGATTCCTTTTCAATGAGTGCAGTATTCCTTTATCTGTTATGTATTGGTTTGCAATTAGGATTTAATATTTCTGAAAATCTAATGATTTAAATTTTTTGAAAATGATCGGTGGATCGAAGAAAAAAGCCTGCTTCCGGCTTTGCTCCCTGATTTGGCTCTAGTCCCATTTTAGGTCTGGTCCAGCATGACATTGGGAACTTCCATCCCACAGGCCAGTAGACTCTGGAAATGGTCGCTCGTGATCTACTGTAACTGGCTGTCAACCTGGCCTCTCCACACTGCCACCCCTCAGTGTCACTCTCAGAGTTACTCTGGTGGAGGCCCGTCAGCCTGCTCTTTGGTGTCTGGGGGGGGTCCTCCCTCTCTGCGCAGCGTCTCACTTCTTCATCTAGCCTACCCCTTTCCTCCCAGCATGTCATGTAAGTGCGTGACGAACTTAAATCCTGCCTCAACAGTCAACTGTACCAGTAACTCTTCCCCTCTTCGGGTCCCAGTCTATATTCCCTTGGCTCTGTGGGTTCTCTGAGCCCTGAACTAGTCCAACCTGTTGCCTCCATATCCAGCTCACCTGTCCAATCTGATTGACATTGAAGAGTTTTATTCTCCCTCATTCAGACATGACAAGGCTGTCATTTTTACTGAGGTGTGGAGGAAAACCACAAAAGCAGAGAAATTAATGAACTTCCAGAGAATACATTTCAGGTTTTGACTTTAATCCAGCCAGAGAATGGTTTGGCTAGCATGGCTCAAAAGATATTCATAGACAGTTTCTAGACTCTTTCCCCCCACCTCATTCTTGATTCAAATATAAACAGTACAAATTCAGGAAGGACCCAGTAGTATACACATATCAAGAAGTTTGAGGAGTCTGGGGTGTCATGGTGGGTCACCAATAATTGCATTGAAGAGTTCCAGATTCTTAAATTCAATGTGAAGGTTTTTGTTTTTGTTTTTTTGTTTGTTTGCTTGGTAAACTTTTGAGTGTGGAACAGACTATTTACCAGTCACTTTGTTTTAAAGTAATACTCAGTTTGTTAAATCTGTAAAGTTAAAAACAGACTTTCTCCTTAGGTTTTTGAGTTCAGCTTACAAATCTCGTTATTCTATTTGTAAATTTGGTAAGAACAACCACTTCCACTTTTTCTTTCTTTGTTTTCTTTTTCTAATGTTTGAAAACCTCAAATTATACAAATTAAACTGCCTTATACAATTAGTCCCATATAGTTCAATTAATTAAATTATCTTAAACATTTTAAACTCACATATACATTTATTATATTTGACCTTATTTTTGAGATCTCTGAAAGTCTACACTAATAAGCAGGAATTTTTCAAGTGTTTGAATAGCTCTGGCAAATCTAATTCACCCAAATTCTCTTAAATGTTCAATATTATTTATAACTTTTGTTTAGACTTAAGATCACAAGTCTAAATCATCAGAAACCCTTTAAAAATTACACGTTAAGTTGCAACATAGAGATTATTCCTAAACCAAATGATTTATCATTTCTCACTTAATTCTAAACTTTCCTAGAGCATTTTTTTTTAATTTCATCAGGCTGAGGTTACCAGTGCCTTTGTTAATTTGCATAAAGTTAGAGCAGGAGGGATTTGGAGGCTACATATGTCTAGGATGGCTCTATTGGAGCCACGCTGAACAAGAAGGACCCTTTTCCTAGCTGATGCACCAACAGGAGACTCCCAAGTTCACACGCAGGTCCAAAGGGAGCCTCATGATCTTTCCTCCTCACACCTGGTCCTTGTTCAATAATCTGTACCTCAGGGAATGATGCCACCCTTCCTCCAACTACTCAAGCCAGAAACTTTGAAATTATCATTGGCATCTCCCTCTCATTCATGCTCTATATCCAATCCATCACCAAGTCCTATTAACAGCACTGCCTTAACCATCTCTTGAGTCGACCTACTTGTCATTTTCATCACTGCAACCACTACCATCCTGATTTAAGCTAACCTCATTTCCTGTCTCTTCACAGCTCTTCCTGTACCCCCATTCTTACCTCATCCCCTCTAACCCATATGCTTTTTTTTGAAAGATTGTATTTATTTATTTGAGAGAGAAAGAACACGAGCGGCGGGGAGGGGCAGAGGGAGAGGGAGGTTTCACTGGCTTCATATGCACTGGTTTCATAACCATCATTTCCTGGATTCAAATTATATGCTTAGCTAGTTTACTCATAACCTCCTTTTTCTTTCTTTCTTTCTTTCTTTCTTTCTTTCTTTCTTTCTTTCTTTCTTTCTTTCTTTCTTTCTTTCTTTCTTTCTTCTTTCTTTCTTTCTTTCTTTCTTTCTTTCTTTCTTTCTTTCTTTCTCTCTCTCTCTCTCTCTCTCTCTTTCTTTCTTTCTTTTCTCATAACCTCTTTCAATTTTTATCACCTAATTTAAGTAGATGCTTTCTACATTTTTACCCAGATTGCATAAATTTCCTTGACCACAAATCTGGTTTCTGCATTCTTTCATACTGAATTTACCTTGAATTCCTTTCATACTTTTGTCTGACTCTCTGGCCATAGTAGGGGAATGATACTTAGCATGGCCGGTAGGACCTGGCAACTGTCCATATCTCTGTTTCTTTGATGCCTGACTTCCCCAGTAGACTCTGAGCACCAGGAGGGCTGTTTTGTTTATCACTGAAACCCAGCACAGTGCTTGCTGGTAGTCACTTCTTGATAGGTCAACAGTTTAATAAATGGGTGAGCTCAAGAATGAATGATTGGATTAATGAATAAGCTTCCTGGGTGAAAAATGAAGAACACAAATATGTGTCAGACCCAGGGTCATAGGATTACATTCTCAAACAAAAAGGGGGCAAGGTGCACCATAGTCTCTCAGATGTCTCAAGATGGGTGGGACACATGTTCTGAGAGAGGGAAAAGGAACACTGGCAGGAGTTTGTGTGATTACTGTTTACTGGGCTCTGTGCACAGTCTCTACACTAATTAGCTCCCTTTTTATGACAGATTTGTTAAGATACATGTGTAGATGAAAAACAACTTCTGAAAGGCTAGGAAATTTGTCCCTGGTCTCATCACTGGCAAAGGAAAGAGGAGACACTCAGATTAAGGTGTGTCTGACTCTGTTCTTTCCATTATACCATAATACCTAAATCTTGGAATTCATGTATTCCTTCAACGAACACTTAATATTTGTTCTATGTTAGGCCAGTGCTAGACACTGAAGGTACTAAGATGAATTAGGTATACTTAGCTTCTTAGGAACTCACTGTTTTTAGGGAAGACAAATATAGAAATAATGAATAACTATATCATTACTCATTCACTCATTTATTTATTCAAAAAATATTTATCCAACATCTGGTAGTAGGTCAGGTACTGGAGATGCAATGGGAAAGCAAACAGACACACCAGCTGCCCTCATGGAGATTACAGTCTAGTGGAGGAGATTACTGCATGGAAGTGACTCGAGATGGTTAAGGTAGTGCTGTTAATAGGACTTGGTGATGGATTGGATATAGAGCATGAATGAGAGGGAGATGCCCATGATAATTTCAAAGTTTCTGGCTTGAGTAGTTGGAGGAGGGGTGGCATCATTCCCTGAGGTACAGATTATTGAACAAGGACCAGGTGTGAGGAGGAAAGATCATGAGGTTCCCTTTGGACCTGTAGAGGTTGTGGTGACTTGGAGATATTCCAGCAGACATATCAAGTAGGCAATGGATGAATATTCTGAATCCCAGAGAAGAAGTTTCGATTGGTGGTATAATGTAGAAAGTACAATAATCTAGCTATGTACAGGTGCTATGGGGGGAAATTTTGCTAGTAGAGGACGTCATGCATACCCAGTATAAAGAAGAGAGGATTTTCATCTTTTGTAATAATATTACTTTATACTAATACAATATTTTCCAATTTATCAGCCCATTCAGAACAATTGAGTAATTTGAATATCATGACCCCTCACCAAGAATTACTATGCATGTTTTACAGTTAAGAAAACTGATGCTCAAGCTCTCAAGTTTGATAGAACATGCCTGGATATAGTCTATTCTTCACCTCCCCATTTTCTTCTTTCCTCTCATTTCTCTGTCCTGCCCAGATGGCTGTAAAAATTAAAACTTTATCAGAATAAATATGTTACAATGCTAATGCTAGCCAAAGAATGCCAGGTTAAAAAGACTGTGTTTGCCTTTATGTGTGGGGTTGATGGGCTCTCTTAGTGTTGGGATGGCTGCTCTGTGCTATGAAGACTCCCCCAGGGAGAGCATTATACCACAGGGAGACAGGACAGGGCAGACATTGCTTACGTGTCTTACTCCCCGGTTTTCCTAATAGTTTGCATTATTTTTCCCGACTGTCTGAGTTTCACAAGCTCTGAAATTGCTTGTTCTCACGCTCTGTTATATTTTCTGGTCCACCCAAACCCAGGAAATGGCACATGATTATACAAAAGCTTTGCATGAGTGTAAGAATGTGGGGTGGGGGTGTGTGCCTTTATTTTATCAGAAAATCTTTGCTTGTCTCAAAGAAGCTGAGAGCTCTCAAGTCATACTGACTCTTTTTTTTAAAGGGTAGTTTCTATTTATGAAGTCTCAAAAGGAAGTATAAAAATCAACAAGAAGCTAGTCTCTTCTCCTTATCTAGAAGCAAAAGAGTCATGACCATGGCTGATGTGCTACATCCTCTTATCGATGATCTTCTCTATAGCACCCTTATTGTAAAACTAGGTTGTTACTGCTCACACAGGTAAACTGACTTCCCTGGTCCCAGGGGTTGTTAATACCAGAGTTGAAACCGCGTTTCATGACTCCTGTCTCAGCCCACCTTGCCACATAGATAGAAGCAGAATGTTATGTGGCAACCTGGACAGTTATTTTGTCATTTTACTCTTGTCTTCAGAGAATGTCTCACTGATATTTTTCCTTATGTATTAGGATCTTTGTAGTGTGATTACAGTTTCTATTAAGATATCTAGAGGAGATTACATAATATCCCTCAGGAACCCATGTTCATATTTAACCTTCCTTATGTCCAAGAAAGTCCTTCTCTCCAGTGAGTTGGCAATATCCCTTTCCACTCTTTTAGGTAAAGGAAAATAGTCTTTTGGAAGTTAACCTAAAAACTGGTAAAGTACGTTGTTAATGTAAAGCATCTAAGTCGTATTTTCCCCATGTAGTGATTTATATAACCATTCATAATCTAGTCAGTTTTTTCAAATCTCACTAGAAAACTAGGTGTACCCTTTTGTTCTATATCTGTATCTGTGTCTGCAGGTAGGTCTGTGTCCATCTCCATATTTGTCTATACGGTTATATAGAATGATCTCTAGGAGGATGTATCCAACATGGTAACAGCTACTGACTGGCAGGTGGAATTATGAATATTTAATTGTTTCCTATATTTTATAATTTTTCTACAATGCAACAGTATTAGCTATAAAAGAAATTTTTAAATTCCTTTTCTCACTCTACTAATCTAGGGTATTAAAATGAATTTCAGGCTCACCTGAGAGATTACAGGAGCAATTATAGTCATATTTGTAATAATCTTGTTTAGCTAGGGAAGTGGGTAAAAATTAGCAAATAAGATAAAAACAAGTACAAAATAATGCAGCACTGACTTGGTAATCTATTTTCTGAAAGAGTAAAATCAAGAGGAAGCTGCTAGGGAAGCTACTTAGAGGGGATCAATTTTCAGATGTGGGTTGAAGTGTGTGACTGGTGCGATGGTAAAAGTGGAAGAAAGTCTGTGAAGTGACCAAGCAAAGGGTCAATAGTGAGACCCAGTGCACTGTGGATACAAGACAGCAAGTTGATTGGCTTTGTGGAATAGAAGTTGAGCTGAGAATATGCACTGAGCATATGTGCACATTTACTCTTTAGAGATGGATCCACATGGACGTTCAGTCACAAACACAAGTGTTATATATTAGTGGCGATGATTCTTATGTTTACAGATGGTTGAAGCAGTCCCAATGGGGTGAATATTGCTTGCCTGTAAAAGGTGTATGTACTCCATCTTCTCTATATGGAAAACTCACCAGTGAAAATGGCTCATGAAAATAGACTCTAGGTCTGAAGTTAGACAATACTGCTCTCCTAGGACCTGCAGCAAGGCTCATTTTACCAAGTGGCCGATGTATGAGATCGAGGAAGCAAATGATATTGCCAAAGTTCTTGTGTTCTTATCAAAGTTCTTATGTTCTTATCACAGTTTTTATGTTCATATCAGAACATAAGATACCAGTGATATTGCCAGTGTTCTTATGATGTTTAATCAAGAAGGAACAGGAAGCATAAAAGCTTCCCTGCCTTTGGAAATGTATAAAGAAAGTCTATTAATGAGCATTGGCTCTAGGCTTCCTGCTGGAACCTACTGTTTCTCATGGCACTTATAGAGTACCTTTTAGTATAGGAGTTCAACTGTCCCCCTCAAAAACCAAACCAAACAAAACAAAAAACAATCAACAAACAACGACAAAACCTAAGTATATACCAAAAATATTGTAAGGTAGTTGTGAGGTAGGTGCAAATATATATGGGAATCAGAACAAACAAGTTTACTTAGAGTTTGCTTGTTCTGGAGAAAGTAAACAAGAATTACTGGAAATCTACATGAGAATATTTATTAAATTGATCTGATGGTGATGAGCCACAAGGGTTAGGGTCCTTGTAGTACAGATGGTAAGCCACAAGGGACGGTTTATGTCAATATTTTCAATATTTTTAAAACACACAAAATGCTAAATATATATTCACAAATATTAAATATTAAAATAAATTATGTATATTTAACAGACACATGTTATATTTCAGTGGATATAATCAGAACAAACAGAACAAAAGAGTTATAAAAGCTGTATATGTTCATTGAAAATGACTGATAGAAATGCTAGTATATTTGTAACTTCTTTACTTCTGCAGCCATAATTAAAGAAAAAGTTACGAGTGAAACAGTGATTCCCCAAATTAAAATGCTTCTGTGCTTACTTTGAACAAGTACTGTCTATATTTTTATGAGCCTTCTCTTGCACCTAACAATTACATATTCTGAAGGAGTTTTGCTTCCAGGATGGTAGAGTAAATTTCTAATCTAACAGCCTGACACCCTGACAGATAACAACTATAACGTCTGAATAACAACAAAAAAGTCTCTTTGGGGGCTCTGGATAGTGTAGAAAAGCCAAAAGGGAGTCAAAACTTGGGAGAAGTGACTGCCAGTGGCCAGCATCAGTTTTACCCTAAGGGTGATGATGGTGTGGGCAGAAAGGGTTAAAACTTCAGTAGAAGGCCTGTGTCTCTCTGGCAAGAGGAGTTAGAGAAAGGATCCGTGAGCAACTTGGACCGCTGGAAAGTGAAGGAGGGAACTTCAGAAATGGGAGAACCAGGGAAGGGAATGTCAGACTCTGTGTATAAACTGCCCAAGACTCTGACGGATTGTTGACCACACATGCAGAGCCACCCCCAGGGCAGGAAAGTTTGCGTTTTGCATTTTGAGTCTAACCAAGTTAATTGCTTTCTAAAGAAAAAAAAAGAGAGACAATACTCTTTGGAGGGATATAACAGAATGAGAGTCTCCACAACATAGTATTAACATGTCAAAGACTGAGTCAAAAGTTACTTGACGTATGAATAACCAGGAAAATATGACCCATTCATAAGGGAAATAACAATCAATAGATGCCATCTTCAAGAAAATGTAGACATTAGAATTGTCAGAAAAGAACATTAAAGTAGCAATTATAACTATGCTTAATCAGGTAAAAGAAAATATGCTTGTAACAAATGAAAAAATAAACAATCTCAGAAGACAAGTAGAAACCCTTGATACGCTTTTTTTAAACATGATGGAAAAAGGTGAAATTATAACAAATGTGTGAAAAGTTGTACATAACCCTGCATGTGTAATGATGGTGTGTCAGGCCTGTGACTGCCATCTGTCATGGATGTCCTAAGTGACAAGAAATGAGAACCTGCTATAAAAAAGAATAAGGAACTACTGACCTTTGTCATGGTTGGTTGGTTGGTTTGACTTTAGATTGTCACATTTAGAGCTGTGACTTCAAAAAATTTTATTAAAAGGTGTGTAGGTGATGGAAGAGGAAATAGACTATAGATGGACTACCAAACAAAAGGCAAGAAATGTTTATAGCAAATATAACAAAATGTTACAGTTATTGTATCAAGTGCCATTGTATAAAGTACCAAAATTGATAAGAAATATAGTAATATATTAATATATTATATAAATATAGTATATCAAAGAATAGCAGACAAAAGACATAGACTTACAATTCCTAAATGAAAAAAACATAATTCAGTAAACAAACATAACAAAAAAGCCACTTTCACTATCATTCAAGGAAATTCAAACTAAAATAATACCACTTTTTGCTAATCAAATTAGCAAAATTTTGATGATAATATTTAGTTTCAATTGAGGGCATAGGAAAACTGCATATTCATATATTATATACAAAAGTTTATATAAGACTGTTCAACTGGTTTGGAAAGTAATTGACATTATGTGTCAAAAACCGTGAGAGTTTTCATATCATTAAACCCAGTAATACTAATTTTGCATATATAGGCAATAACCTCAAACATTAAAAAAGCTACATAAATGAAGTTGTTCATCCATCACCAAGTAACTTACAGTAGCAAAAATAAAAAATAAAAAGGTAGTGTTGAGAACGAGATCCAACAATAAAGCAATTGTTAAGTAAATTAGGATACATTCATAGGATGGAAAGTTGTACAATCGTTAAAGTCTTATGGCTTTGAAGACTGTGCAAAATTGAAAGATATTATGAGTGAAGGAAACAGTCAATTAGAAATATAGTATAATCATAATTCTCTAAAAAATGCATTTGGAAAATGAACCAAATTAAGATTGTAGTTATGTGAGAGTTGTGGGGTTCCTGGGTTATGACTGATTTTTCCCCTCTAGTTTTAAACCATTTATTGTGCTTAAAATTATAATTTTGAAAACAGTCTAGGCAAAGGTCTCTGAAGCTTAGGAATAGAGTGGGAATAATGAAAAAGGCATGGACTGAAAGGTGAGGAGAAGGTGAACAGCTGAACTCCTGAAATGGGATAAGGTCACCAAAGAAGAATGGGAGAAAGAGGCTGAGGGTAGAACTGAATGTAAGGGTAAGAACAACAACAAGGAGGAACAGTGGAACAAGAACAACAGTCACCAAAACTTAAGAGTTAGAGAACTGGGTCCAAGTCCCATCTTCCTCATTCAGGCAAGTGCAGTCGTTGCTCACACTGGTAGTCCCTCCTGAGCCACGTTTCCCTTCTCCTTGAACAGGGTTCGGGCCTGTGACTTGCTCTAGCAATAGAATATGACAGAAGTGAATCTCCAGCAGTTCTGGTTTTAAGACTTAAGGCTTTTGCTCTTTGGGAAGCTCTGAGCCACCATTTCAGAAATCCAATAATCTGCTGAAGAACCCATATGTAGAAAGAGAGGCCCTGAGACTCTGTGGGGAGGGAGAGAGACAGCCGTCTCAGCATCCCAACTGAGCCTAGCCTTTTAGCTGTCCCTAGCCAGGTGCCACACATGTGAGTGAGCCCTCTAAGACCTTCCAGCCCCAATCACCATCTGATGCGGCTTCGTGAGAAATCCCAAGTGAGGCCAAAAAGGAACAGTCCAGCTGAGCCTCAGTCTATCCACACAGTCATTTGAAAAAATAAATTGCTTGTTGTTTTAAACCACTAAACTTAAAGTGATTTGTTAGGCAGCACTAGATAACTGAAATCATAAGTTAATCAAGGAACCTACCCTACGCGCTGCTTTCGTGCATGCAGAAGTGATAATCGGTTTACCATAATGGTCAAATGAGATCATGTGCTCAGTGATTCTGATTTTTTTCCATAAAAGCACCCCTGGTGACAGAGGACAGTGAATGAACTACCTCTGAGTCTGGAGAGTGCATCTATTTCTGGGAAGGCTGATGGTTTCATAGTAAACATAGCCAGTTTTGCATTCTTCATAAAGTGGCCCCATTATTATTTTTCAATGTATTTTCTCTGGTTCCACATATCCTGGTCTTCACATCTTTCTACTGTACCGTGGTGAATTTGTGGGGGGCATAAATACTAGTTGGAAGATGTAGGTACATGTAATCTATTAAATGTGCAACAAAGGAGAACTGCTGTAAGGAGATAAATGAAGAGTAGTCAAGAGAGGCAGAGGACAACCAAGAAATTCCCAGGTCTTGGAAAACTGAGAGGTTTGCTTAACCATCAGATGCTGCAGAGAGGCCACTGAATTTGGTTGACTGGTAAGTCACTGATCATCAAGATAATGATTTCTCTGGTGAGAAAGCAGGATCCAGGGGTAGAATGAAAGTGGACAGAGTGGGGCTCTCTGAGGGCCCTGGGAGAGAAAGGAAGGCAACTGATAGGAGAATGTACATTCAGGAAGAAGCGGGGGTATGAGAGGGATTTTGTTCTGTTAAGTTTTGTTTTAGAACAGAAGTTCGCACATGTGTTTAATGGTGGGAAATAAGCAATGAAGAGGGTAGGAACTTGAAGGTTATAAGAGAGAGGACTAATGAAATAAAAGACAAGATTCAACAAGAGTCAGGAGGCTTAGAATGGCTAATACAAATAGAATTAGCCTCAGAAAGGAGAATGAAAGAATCATCTCTGTAATGGGAGGGAAGGACAGAAAGCAGGAGAAACAGAGACATTTTGAAGTGGAAGGGAGAGGGGGAAGTTCCCGTTATGCATCTTCAGCCCTATGGACACCAGGTCACCTGCAGAGAAGGGAAGCGTGGAGGCTTGAAAAATGGGAAGGATTTAATATATTGGAGGAACGGCAGAGGGAATCAGCTGGAGGCAAGTACAAATCCAAGCAGCAGCAAGGGTCTGGCCTAGGATAGAGAACATGAATTTATGGTGGCACCAATCACTGACCTCATTAATTTAACTTTATATCAAGAAAGAGACAGACAGAGACACAGAGAGAGAGATAACAAGAAAAATGGGGGTTTTCCCAACAGTGGAGACTGAAAATTCAGTTAAGTCAGGAGGAGGTGTCAGAGAAGGGATGCTTGAGCTATCAGAGCATGGTCCATCATGTGGAATGTGATCTAGGCTGAAAGCACGATGAGGGGCATGTGACAGGGTCTAGGGTTGGGACATGATGGACATGAAGAACACTCTCAGTTGGCATGAGGGAGGAGGAAATGTTAAATGCAATCAAAGACATTTCACATTTATAGATCTTAAAGTTTGAGTAAGTGCCAATAATGATGTGTTGCAAAGTGTAATTGTAATTCTGAATGGCTAAAGCAGTGTAAAGAGTACAGTGAATGGTTTGAGGAAGTCAAGACCAGTGGGTTTGAAGTGTTGTCTTATGAATGGCATGATGGTCAGTTTTATGTGTGAACATGGCTTGGCTATAATCCCCAGTTACCCCATCAAACACTAATTTGGTGGTGGTGTGAAAGTATTCTGTAGTTGTGATTAAATTCCATAACCAGTTAACTTGAAATGAGTGAGATTATTATAGATAATCTGAGTGGGCCTGATTCAATCAGTTGAAAGGCCTTGAGAGTAGAGCTGATGTTTCCCTGAAGAAGAGGAAATTAGTCTACCCATGGACAGCAGCTTCAGCCAGTACCTGTGAATTCCAGCCTGCCCTTCCTGATGGCCTGCCATATGGATTTTTGGACTTGCCTGGCCAGTCCCCACAGTAAAGCAGTCCCTTCCAGTAAATCTCTTTATACATTATTTCCTGGTGGTTCTGTTTCTCTGGTTGAATCCTTATTGGTACAGATGATAAGAGATGAGCTAGAGAGAAAGATTGTAAATTTCTACCTTCTCCTGCTCATGTGATTTTGGTACTTCTTTGCAATATACAGGTAAAAAAAATGGATGTAATTCAGGTTTGAAATGGAAGGGATAAAGGATGGATGGATGGATGGTTGGTTGGGTGAGTGAGAGTGAGTGCATGGGTGAATAAGTAAATGGTCCCATGTATCTTGTCTCTAAAATAGGAAGAAAAAATTGCTATTTACTAACCTTGTGGAGGTGAGATAAATGCTAGGGGTACTTTTAAAATCTAGACTTATTGGCAAATATAAAACATTTGTTTTCCATTTTAATCATTAACTCAAAGTGTTAAGAACTACAGAAAACATTTTCAGTTGGGGTTTTTTTTAAGTCACCTAAAAACCTGTTCCATGCATTCCCCCTTCCAGTATTAAGCTGGATGTGAAGAACTACTCCACTGGAAATGTTGGTCTTTTGTTTAGTAGATATGAAAATGGTAGATTTGATTCAGGACCTGAGATGGGACAAAATAAACAAAATTTTTTCTTTCCCTTATCCCTTTCCTTCTTCCACAGTGGGGAATGAAGTAGAACTTCATTTTGTTAGGGACGGCTGGGTGGCTCAGTTTTTAAGTGTCTGCCTTTGGCTCAGGTCCTGATCCCAGAGTCCCACATCAGCTCCTTGCTCAGCGGGGAGCCTGCTTTTCCCTCTGCCTGCTGCTCCCTCTGCTTGAGCTTGCTCTCTCCAACAAGTAAATAAATAAAATCTTTTTTTTTTTAAGAACTTAATTTTGTTTAACAAATGTTTCCTAAGTGGCTCCTGGGGGCAAGTGAGCCTGAGGGGCAATAGAAGGACTTGAAATACTCACAGAAGAGGTGGAAATTTCTCTGCAGCATTCCACCAACCAAATCCCAGTTTGATCCTTGCTTTTAGGAAAGTTAAGGAAGCTTTTAAATTTCTGCTTCAAAACTGTGCACCCCCTCCCTGGAATCGGAAATATATCGCCTGCTTTAGCGCTTCTCTGATGGTGATAGGCATGACAGGCCAGAAGAAGCAAATAAACATGAGAATGATGATCCTCCTCTGTGTGTTGGCTCCCTGCCCAGAGCCTTATGCCCATGTGGGACATCCTCTGTGACCATGTGGGATAGCTTTCCGTATATGGAGATAAGAGGGAGTGCTGCTCCAGCCTGATAGCTGCCCACTGCTGCTATTCTGATGTCTCTGGGCAGGACTGGCTATGTGCAGGAGGACATGGCAGAAGCTTCTGTGCATATGAGCTAAGTAGCCCCCTTGGAGAGACATTATCCAGAGGCAAGAAGGAGCCAGCCATGCTGAACTGACTCAGTAATAGAGCCTTAGTCATCAGAGGAGCGTAGTGACTGCAGGGGCAATGTATGTTTTGTGCAATGCTGGATTCTGATACCCCGTGGACCTAAGTAGAGAGAATGGTTGGTAAGAACTGGAAGAGCTGTTCTGCTAAAAACTGTAATTATTGGGATATCGACAAGTGTGGCTTCAGTGAGTGTCACTGAAATGAGAGGAGAGAATTCACCTCACTTAGCCATAAACCACCCAACAGCCGAGGCATCGTGCCGGGCTGGGGGCTGGTGATGGTGCGGTGAACGGCAGCAGCAGACTCCGGTGGGGTCCCAGCTCTGAGCAGAGCATGTGACCACACAGCACACATTCCCATGGACTCCCCGGAGCACTTGGGGCCTCTTTGCAGGGGAGTAGAAAAGAGCTTCCGGTGCTTGAAGTGTCACTGTTACCGTGACCCCAGCTCTCTCCCTGGGCAGGTTGGGTCCAGGGAATGTCGGGCCACGTGAGGACTCGGAGCCCCCGCTTGCTTCTGGTGCTGGCTCTTCCTGCCAGATAAAGCTTAGAGTGCCAGCCAAGGATCTGAGGTGCCTCATGGTCCCTCATAACTCTATCGCTCAAACATTGTGTTAATCGTATCCTATTTATTTGTAGGTATGGCTCAGTTAAATGCCTGCCTGCCCTGTATCTGCTTCTTAGTGTAAACTTGCCTTTTTGAGCAAGGAAATTGAGTCATGGCCACTTCCACTTTTTTCTGCTGTGGGTTGACTATATTCTGATGACCTTAAGTGTCCCTCTAGGTATTATTTTTTCTCATCCAAGCAAGAGCCCCACTGCCTGCTGGTGTCTGGGCATCAGGGAACTGGGCCGGGCTGGAATCAGGAGATGGTATATGGCTCTGTCAGTTCATAATGGCTACTGACCAAATTGTACAGTCTTTTTTAGAAGTTCCCAAAATTCTGTGTGCATAGCAATGGAGTTATTCCCTCTCGGCTGGATCCTAAACTTCTTTATTTTTAACCGTGAAAGGGGCTGTGTACCACCTGGGGGCTTTTCCTGATGCACAGTGGAAATGTAATGTTTTGTTCACACCTTCCTCAGAGGAGAGGACCTGAACAGCTTATGAATACTAGAAAACACACATTTGATTTCTGCTTTCATAATTTTTCAAACATTTACATTCCTGGATGTGTATCATTAGACAGAAGCAGTGGGATCAATAAAACTTTGGACTATGTAATGAGAGAGGTCAGTTTCTTACTTATTATATTTATAATACCAGAGCTCATTGGGTATCACTCAGCTCAGTGAAAGCTGGTAAATCAATAATGCTTTTACAATCTGGATAGTAATAAACCTTGCATTAAATGGGTGATGCCAACATGTGAGTAGGGAGGGAGGAGAGAAGAGATACTGTCACCATGCATGGGAAGGACTCAAGCCTCTCAGGGTGACACCTGTGAAGAAGCATCAATTCCTTTCCCTGTTCCAACATACTCTCCTCTTGTGCATAAGAAATTATTCAAAGATGGCAACAAATGTTTCATATGACCTTTATAGCTACTGGTTTGGAATGACTTTTGGCTGCTTGCTGAAAAAAAAAAAAAAGATCTCAGAGATGAATTGTCAGGTCAGGACATTAGCTCCTTTTCCCATCAAGATCAGGCACATTCTGTACCTGATGTATGTGAGTGTATACTACTGAAGAAATACAATGTGAATATGTAGTAAAAACAAATGTGCTTTGTTGGCTGCCAAGCTCAAGGCTGCTCTTACTGGTTATAATGATTGGTGCCCCAGAGCCCCAACCCCGCAGACTCTAAGAGGTTTCCCTGCAAAGAAAGCACCTGGGACAGATTTTTTTCTGAGACAGTCTTTCCACAGTAAAGTGTAACATGTTTCCCATGAAGGGCAGAGGTTGAAGAAGCAGTGCTAGATGGAAGACATCCTGAAGGAGACGAACAGCTGTCTTGGTTTCTCTCAGCTTGTGGGAGTTGGGGGGCTCTGGTGTGGAACTTGCCCTCTACCCATTCATTGAGGGACTATTGCCCTTTGGCTCTAGGAGAACAAGGCAGTATGGGAGGAACCCAAATGATGCTCGTCACAAGAAAGGAGCTCTTTTGAAGTAAGAGCTTTCAGCTTATTGCAGGTGGTGGAGGCAGAGGGCTGGGGGTTGGTGCAGGTATGGTGACCAGAAGCTACTGAATTTCAAACTGCTCCATGAAGCCAAAACATCCTCTGGACTCTGACAAGCTTAAAATCTAAATAACGTTGTGTTTTCTGCAATTGAAAGATTGTGATGACCTCTTAGCTCACACAGGAAGAGAGTCTGTCACTAGTGGATCTTTTATAAAAAAGAGATTCTTTTAGAAAAAGAAGTCATACCTGGCCAGGTTTTGGTATAAAAAAAACAAAACAAAACCCAAAGCCTGACAGTGATCCTGGTTTTCAGAGAAACAAGAAATTCTGGGTTCTTTTCAGTAGGAGCTAAAATTTAACTGCCTCCATGATTTTCTTTTACATGAAAATGTTAAAGTTGAGCAAATAAACTATGATTTCTTGTATTATTACTTATAGAAGAGAATATTGCCACCAGGAAGCATGTCTGCTAATGTGTCTTGGCCAAGTTCTCCTGAGAGACAGTGATTAATAGAAGGAATGGGAGGAAAATTAGTATACACAAATAACTATGCAGAAATGGGGGTGAAATGCTAATGCAGTGACCTTTAAATCTTCATTTTTCTTTATTTTTCTGAATGCTAATTAATGGACATGTTCAGCACCAGGAGGAATTTGTGTCCAAGTCCATCTCCCAGCTAAGTGGTATTTTAGAATTTCTGAGGCTGAGTCTCAGAGAAGAACTGACCTGAGCTTCCTGAGGCTCCCCTCATTGTTACGGCCTTGTGACTTTCCCCCAGAGAACAGAAACTGCTATCCTCCGCAGCTCATTAGCATGGCTGTAGAGCCTCTGTGCTTAGCAAGGTAATTCGTTTCAGAGGTAAGTGAAGGTAGGGGAGGTTTGGAGCACAGCATGTTTATTGAGTGCTGTCTCCTGGACGACAGAGTCACTGCCTACTTGTTAAGGAGAGCTGAATTATTGCCTGCCCAGAGCTCCAGGACCATAGGAAGGAGCAACGTGGTATTTGGGGCCTTCCCTGAAGCAAAGGGCAAAGGTAAATTTGTAATTCGGGCAATAACCTTTAGAGTGATGCCAAGGGATGCTTTCTGGACAACACTGCCTTCATCTAGGGAGGGCAGTAGATTGAAAGTGTGTGCTGAGCTTGGGGTGGGCATTCCTGTCATCTGGGAGGAAGAAGACATAGCTCAGACTGAATGCAAATGAGTTGGAGTTGTTTGGGATGAACTTTTATCAGGGGAAGTTTTTTACAGGCCTAGTTCTTCCATAATGGAACTGAGAGACAGTGAAAGTTCAAGCAGAGATGGATGGTCATTTATGCCTCTGTCTTCAGTTTTCCTCATCCGTGAAATGGGGATATAATACTACCTACCTCATAAGGTTATTATGAGGATGAAATAAATTGGTATTGTAAGTCACATAATCAACTCCATATAAGGGCTTAACATTATTGTTATCGCCATTATTACTTATCTGTAAAGAATGTGCTAGAATGTTTGGATACAGGTTGGAGTAACTGACCTCAAGATTCTACCCCCTCCACCCCCCCAGCCCCGCTTCTCTTGGGTACTATGACTCAGTGGAAGTATTTTGCATCCCCACAAATCCCCTTAGCCAAGTTTTCATTTAGGGCATACTCATCTACCTGTTCTTTTGAGTCTCGGTAGCTATCTTTAGAACAGTGATGATTTTTCTGTCTGATTTTCTTGACCGACTTAGAGCAATATATACTATTGATTGATTGATATCCTAATTTGTTCCTAATTGATTTAGATAAGACACTTAAAATCACTTTGAATATGCTTTGGAAGAGGTACTGAATTAAACTCTCTAGACTTATTTCTTGTTGAAGCGTAGGTTTTTAAAAAGGATATAAAACATTAACTGTATTGGTAGTTGTGGGGTCTAAGTCTGATATTTCTAAAAGCTGTGGGTACCCTGGGGCAGGCAGTGCTATAGGAGGAGAGGGGCCTGGGGGGGGGAAGGACACTGAAGACATGAGTTACAGGGGCTTCCGACTGTAGAGGAGAGCAGAGGTCAAAGGCAGTAATGCTCCCCTGGAACCATCAGATGCCACTAAATGGGTGACAGGCAAAAGATGGCAGAACTCATGATGGAGAAGGTGACAAAGAGAAGGCCTGCTGTGTGCCAGATGCTTTAAAAACATCACCTATTTTAATCTTCACTAGAATCCTGATGAGAACTTGATATTCATAAAGATAAAATAACTTGCCCAAAATCTAGTTAATAAGTGGTAGAGTTGGAACCGCATCCTAGGAATGCCTAGTTCCAAAGCCCATGTTCTTTCTAACATTCTCTTCCTCTCTGATGTAAACCTATAAATAACCAGCATCCAGTAATACTGACACTGGGGAAACAGAGGGGTCTCCGGTTTGTAACTTATGAAGTGGTGTGTCACCTAAGCTCTAAGCTCCCTCTCGACTCTCACATAACCTGGGACATTTAAGAAAATCTAATCCTGTAACTTTCCATCTCTGGATCCAGAAACCTGTTGCCAAGGGTGGTTTGCATTTCAGAGGAAATTACTTTAGAATATTATAACTTGATACCCAAAATTGGGAAAGGGTCTCCTTTCTCTAAGGATGAGCCAAACCCTATATCTTCAAGTGAAAATTTCATCAGACTTGTACCACTAATATAAACCATGTAGAAAAGAATCTTTTCTTCAAAAACCCTAGGATGGAATCACTTTTTGTTTTTTTTGTTTGTTTGTTTTTATTATGTTCAGTTAGCCACTGTATAAGTACATTATTAGTTTTTGATGTAGTGTTCAGTGATTCATTAGTTATGTATAACGTCCTGTGCACATCACAACATGTGCCCTCCTTAATACCCATCACCTTGTTACCCCTCCCCCCAACCCCCTCCCTTCTTAGACTCTCAGTTCGTTTCCTGGGGTCCCTAGTCTCTCATGGTTCATCTTCCTCTCTGATTTCTCCCCCTTCAGATTTCCCTCCCTTCCTCTGTAGTCCTCTGTGCTATTGCTTATGTTTCACATATGAGTGAAACCATATGATAATTGTCTTTCTCTGCTTGACTTACTTCACTTAGCATAATCCCCTCCAGTTCCATCCATGTCGATGCAAACAGTGGGTATTCATCCTTTCTGATGGCTGAGTAGTATCCCACTGTATATATGGACCACATCTTCTCTATCCATCCATCTGTTGAAGGGCATCTCAGCTCCTTCCACAGTTTGGCTAGTGTGGACATTGCTGCTGTGAACATTGGGGTGCATGTGCTCCTTCTTTCACTACATCTGTATCTTTGGGGTAAATACCTAGTAGTGCAATTGCTGGGTCATAGGGTAGCTCTATTTTTAACATCTTGAGGAACCTCCATACTGTTTTCTTTAAATGACTACAGACTACAGAGACAGAACACAGCATAACATGCTTAAAAAAAAATTCTGTCAATACTGAGTTTTACATCCAGCAAAAATATTCTTCTAGAATATACACTCAAGATATTTTCAGATGAAAGATTTAGAGAATTTATCATCAGCCTTCCTACACTACAAGAAATGCTAAAAGAAGTTGTCCCCAAGATAAAAGGAAACCCCTGGAGGGAAATTTGGATCTTCAGGAAGGAACAAAATTGCTTAAGGGAGTAAATATATAGGTAAATACAAAAAACTAATGTACCTCTTAATTTTTTAAAATAGAGAACTGTTTAAAGCAAAACTAACAGTATTTACTGCAGAGTTTATAACATTAGTTAGAATTCATATGACAACTCTAGAAAAAAGGAAAAGAGATTGGAGAGAGTAGTCGAATAAATAGAACTACACAGTTGCAAGTCTCCTATGTTTTATGTAAAGTGGTACAGTAATAACTCTAACTAAAATGGAAAGTTAAAGATATGTATTGTAATCACTACAGCAAACTGACAAATAATGCAAAGGAGTATAGCCCAAGTGCCAAGGAATAAATTAATATGGAATTCTCAAACATGTTAAAATAATTCCAGAGAAGTCAGGAAAGATAGAGAAGAGCAAATATGAACAGAGGGGGCAAACAGAAAACAAAGAATTAAAATGGTAAGCCTAAGTCAAAACATATCAATATCTATGTGAAATATTAATGCATATTAATATTCAAGTTCAAAGGCAGAGGTTATCAGTACAGATTTTAAAAAAGCAAGCCCCAACTACATGCTGTCTGTAAGAGTTGCACTTTAAAAATAAGAAGAAGGTAGGTTAAGAGTAATGGCTGCAAAACAGATACACCGTAATAGTAGGAAATATAAGACTGGAGTGATTATATTAATATCAGAAAAAAATAGGGGACATTCCAGATGACAAAAGAGTCAGTTCACTAGGAGAACATAATAATCATAAGTGTATATGCCAAATAACAGAACTTTGGAATACATGAAGCAAAAAAGGACAAATTAACTGGATAAATGTCAGCATTATAGTATAATGTAGATATGTTTTAGACTCCACAATTACAGTTCAGGTTGGAAAGCATTTATTAATATTTACTACTTACTGGTTTTATGTGATACAAAATAATAGGACAAGGTCTCTATCTTCAATGAGCTTACAATCCTACTGGGACATGAAACTTGTGCTTATAATACAATGGAAGAATAGGAAATTTTAGAACATTTTGTTTTCTGTACCCTTAGTGTTGATATGTGGGCCTAAGTAGCCACCTCTGTGAAGCTGAGAGCAATCACCAGCAGAACACAGAAGGAGGAATGTAGTTAGGACTTGGATCCTAGACCAGTACTAAAGCAGAGCATCATGGATCTTGTGAGTTGACTTCCCAGTTGTCCCTTCACTTCTAATGGAATTCCACTTCTTTTTTTTTTTTTTTTTTTTTTTGTCGGATGGCACTGACACCACCCCTAGATTCCGAATGAGATTTGATTAGTCAGTGAGTTTAATCTCATTGCCATTGCCACAGCAGTGGGCTTGGGGTGACTACTGTTTGATAGTGGCAGTGAGAAATGCTTTTATTTCCTGCTGTCTGAGGTCAAGGAATTGTGTGCTTCTGATTGTTGCCAGTAGCCACTGCACTTTTGGATAAAACCTGGTAAACACATTGAAAGCACTTAAGTAGTTCCTGGCAAAGTAAATGCTTAGTGGATTGTTTATTGTTTTTTTGTTGTTGTTGCTGCTGGTGGGGGTGGGGTGTGTGTGTGTGTGTTCCTTTTTTTGGAAGGCAGAGCAGAGAGACAAAAAGTCACCAGATGTTGGTGACATGGTTAAGCCTTTGGGTCAAACCAATCTTGAAATCTTCCCCTTCTGAAACAGTTAGAAATTAGGTTTCTTGATGTTTTTTTCACCTGGAGGGTTCCTAACTGGTACTCAGAGTCAATATGATTTAATTCTATGTGAAGAAGAACATTTTTAAAGGGATGATCCTCAGCATCTCCATAGTGATTGAATGTATGCCTCATATAATTGTATATGCAAAATGAAATTATAGACTCCACAGGACAGGTGACTCTCCCCAACTTCCACCATCTTTTATCTTTTGCTAATTGGTACTACAATAGGCACCTACCCAAACTCTGGCTCCAAGCTTGTCCTATCCTTTCTAATCTATCCTTTACACAGCTGCCAGAGTTATCTTTAAAATATAAATCTGATCATCTTATACATGCACAGGCATACACATCCATGCATTATCTGCTTAAAATTTTTCTATAGTTCCTGATGCCTATTGGATTTCGTTCAGACTTCTTAGCATAGCTCACATGGTCCTTAGACCTGCCTCAGTCTCCCTTTTCAGTTTCATCTCCCAGGAGCCTCTCCCACAAACTTGATGGTCACTGTCCTGAACATATGATATTCTTAAATGTCTTCAAGCCTTTGCATGTGTGATTCTCCATGCCTGCAAGGTCTTTCTCCTGCTTTCTGTATTGAGGAACTCTGTCTTTGAAGACCCTCAGCTCAAATATCATCTGGCTAATGAACATTTCTTGATAACCCCTGGCAGAACCATTAGGATATGACTTATTATAGGGATTTGACTTTACATAATTATGGGAGCTAGTTAGTAGGGGAAACATCGTATGGGAAGTTGTCATATCTGCCTTCAGGGAAGACAGTTGGAAAGGCACGATGGGGAACAAGGACAAGTTGGAACCTGAATAGGACCTACAAGGATGAACTGGAACCTGGTTGAGGGCTCCACCTCTGATGCTGTAGGTGTCTGCTACAGGAGAAGCTGCTACACTTTGTCATGATGCTTGATATGTACCTGGTCTGGCAGTTAAGGAGGCTGAAGGAGGAAACAGTAAGAGCCAGAGTTGCTGTGAGTCTAGCTTGCTGCCTGACCCTGGCCTCAACCAGGTAAACCAGCAGATACTCAGCCACATATGTGAGATGTCACAGAACCCCTTGCCCTGTTCTAACCCTTTGTGTGTAGGAAGAATATAGTTTCTTCCAAATTTCCCATGAAACAGCTCTTGAGCTTCTTGCTAACCTGGAACTGTAGAGGAAAGGGAATTCTGAGAAACATGGATCCAGTGAAACTGAGCTGATGCTACAAATCCATTACATCCCCATACCTTCCTTTGATAAGAATAGTAACTCTTTGCAGATACGTTTCCACCATCAGGGTATAAATTATTTTGATCAAAGAACATGTCTCATTTATATTTGTGTCTGAAGCACCTAACATGTAGCAGGTACTATCAGTGTTCAGTAGGACAACTAATAAAAAATAAAAATTCCTACATATAGCAATTTGAGTAAAATGCTTGTTTCATTAATATTATTTCTTATATGCCTTTCTTAATGGTTGAAAAAGTAGTGTTTGGCATTCGTTTGTACAATCACCTGAATAGCATTCCTGGAGGAGAGATTTCTTAACATACACACTAGTATTGAATTTCAGAGGGGAATAAGCCTACTCCATTGGTGAATTTGGTGGGGTCTGCCTCCAAGGATGACAGAGTAAAGCAAAGGAATGCATTGCAGAGCTTTCCAAAGAGGTGGCAAAGGTTAATTATTTTAAGCATTTGGAACTTGGCAACAAGTAGGGTGGAACAAACATATTGACTAGACATATGCTATAGAATATTCCATAAAGCTCTGTCTATAGTGGTTTACACAGAAAGCTGAACATATGGCTGGCTTTGTTTGGCTTTTTCTCTGGAATCATCTGTCAAGACATGAGCTGCCACCTAATTACTCACTCACATTCTACTCTGCATTTTCCATTTTTGGTCTGATTTCTCAAAGCCTTCAAACACTCATTTTTTAAAATTTATTTTTAAAAAATTAATTTTATCTGACCTATACAAGAGTTGTGGGTGTTCCTGGGAGAATACTTTTAAAGGGCAAGGAATGTGGATTCTGTATCCTGATTCTTGGACTCTACGTCCTACCAAGATAACATGTGTCTTAGTGAGGTAATGATTTGTCACTCCACTAAAGAGAAAGGGGAATGAATGGTGGGAACTCTTAGGATCAAAGGTTTATGTTTTCTTGAGCACCTACTTTTTTTTTTTTTGAGTGTTTGTTCTTAAGGATGAGGTGAGAACCAATTCAAAAGTACAACATTTTCCTTTAGATCAGATATGCAAATGATGCATAATTTTATATGTTCATTTTTACTAACAACTAATGGCCACTGTCTAGTAATCTATAACATGAATTATTAAGGCTTATTACAATGTGATATTTATAAGTTAACACATTAGGAGAGCTAACTTAGGCATAACAGTTATTCTACTAAAATATCTTGAGTATTTTGAAGAACTCTTACTGGATATATGACCCTGCAGGTAGTTGGAATTCTTGAAAATACATCATTATCAGCACAGAATGAGTGTTGCTTTGGGATGATTGTGGATTTTCATTGCTTTTGTCCTAGTATTGTATCCTAGCTTGTATTTGTAGCTTTTAACTTCTGTTAAAACTTTATTTGTTGTGTGTGTAATGCTGTACAGTTAGCCTTCTGGTTTCAATTTAGCTCATCTCCAACTCTTGTGGTCACCCAATTCTTTCTCCACCAAAAAGTAGGGAATAGGTGGTGTCAGTAGCTCACACAATTTTTTGCCTGGCTTAAATATCATGCATGATATGTATGTACAATGGAATATTATTCAGCCAGAAAAAGAATAAAATCTTGCCATTTGCAACGTCATGGATGGAGCTAGAGAGTATAATGCTAAGCAAGATAAGTCAGTCAGAGAAAGACAAGTACCATATGATTGCACTCATACGTGAAATTTAAGAAATAAAACAAATGAGCAAAGTTAAAAAAAGAGAGAAACCAAGAAACAGACTCTTCACTAGAGAGAACAACCTGATGGTGACCAGAGGGGAGGTGAGTTGGGGGACTAGGTAAAATAGAGGATGGGGATTAAAGAGTACACTTATCCTGATTAAAAAATAATAAAAATGAGAAGGCCTCACTCAAATAAGTTAGCTGTCCACTGGTATAGATAGACTACAACGTCACAGAATAATCAGAGGATAGACAGCCAGAGACTTGGCACTGCTGGGTGTCAGTTTATTTTCATGGCAATCATCTGTGCTGATGCCTTTTCATCTAGTAATTATTTTTAGAATCAACATTGGTAATAAAATCATCTCCCGATGAAGCAGCATTCAGCATCCACACTCATGTTCCAGGGGAAGCAGGGAACTGGCATTCAGCATCTTGTCTCACACCAGAAGACAGAGCTGAATGAATGGTCCAGGGTAATAAATGCTCCGTCACGCCTTGCTGCTTAAATATTTTATAACTTTTAAGCTCTATTAAAGGAAGTAATGTCAAGAGTATTTAGTGGAGATAGCTCCTGGCAATGGCTTTTTATTAAGAAAGATGACACTAATCATCCCTGACGATAGAGTGAGAGAAGATATTACCCTGCTCAAGATGGGCTTATTATCTCCATCCCTGGAAAGGTTGGCTGTTGTTAGAAATTGTTGGGCCAAAGAGGGCAGGAAAATTGACAGGCATGACTCAACCAAAATGTTCGTGTCTGGGTTTCCTCAGGGAGAGATGTTGATGCAGGGAATGAACTGTGACTAGCAGAGTTTTTATTTTAGTAAATGCTAATCTTAACTATGTCTGAAGAAGATCAACTACTCACAGAACAAAGTGTATTCTATACCCTCCTTCACTATTTTATATGCTGGTTGAGGGCGAGAATATGTCTTCCCACCCCTTTAATCTCCTTTCTGGGACCGCATTCCATGCCTTGCATTTGGCCCATGTGGACTAACTTAGCCCCTAGAACAGGGAGGCACAGCACCCAGGGCCAACAAGACTTTTAGAGGTCCATGAAAATGTCTTAATTTCTTTTTTTTTTTTAAAGATTTTATTTATTTATTTGAGAGAGAGAATGAGAGACAGAGAGCATGAGAGGGAAGAGGGTCAGAGGGAGAAGCAGACTCCCCGATGAGCAGGGAGCCCGATGCGGGACTCGATCCCGGGACTCCAGGATCATGACCTGAGCCGAAGGCAGTCGCTGAACCAACCGAGCCACCCAGGCGCCCGTCTTAATTTCTTTTAAAATTAGAAGAAAAATAATGAATTTTGGGTCAAAGAGTATGTTTACATATATAATATGAATATGTTCATCTTTGTAACAATGCAGTTGTTCAATATAATTTTTAGTGTTTTTTTTTTTTTTATGGTGGAGCAGACCCACAAAGATAGAACTGCTTGGGTCCTCACAGAAGTCACAATGTAGTCATAGGTGGGCACTCCATACAACCTTATTGATTAATTGAAAGATAATGTTTGAATGCTTCATTGTATTACTCTGAGGACTTGATTATGTTCATGCTGCCCTTCAAGAAATTTCCTGTAGCAGCAAAGAGCACTGCCAGTGAGCCAGGAGACCTGAGGATGAGACCTTTGTCATGTCTACTTTTATAACATTAGGAAAGTCATTCAGTCTCCTAGACTCCATTTTCTCACCTCTAAAAAGAAGGCATTAAATTCAATTCCTAGGATCTTTCTGGTTTAGAAATTCTATTATGTTAATCTAGAACAGAAAGCAAGAGGCTGAATTCCTTCATGAAAAAATTTAGACAGATGGAAGAAGTAACATTTACATGTTATTTCGTGAGCTCAGAGTAGGTGATCAATAAACAGTTGTTGAATAAAGGACTTTGATGGTGCTGGATTCCTGCAAAAACGTGTGCTCTCTCAATCTCTAACCACAGGGTAGATGCTAAATCATCTAGGAAGAGAAAGGCAGACAGTCAGGCCATGGATCCTCTGGTACTACTTTCCCGATCTGTGATTCATTCTTGTTGAGAAAATTCGTGCTCTTGTTTCCTAGCCAGGCTTAAAGATGTATGTAAACTGATAACCTCTTGGTGCGTTCAAAATTAATTTATAACAGGATTGGCTGTCCGAGAGCCCGTGGGTTGAGCTGGCCTCCAACAATGACAATATCCAAGGTAGAGGTGGTCACCTGCTCAGCTCACTCTTCCTTTGCCCACATAGTGCTGCAGGTCTGAGCCCCAGTGAGCTTTCTCCTACTGGAAGTTGTGGCCTAGGTAGAACTGATCCTCCAGCTTCTTTTTTCAGAACGCTGGAAGAAAGGCAGACATAGTGAGAGGAGCTCCCCCTGCCCCTAACAGGTCCCTAAACCAATTTTGCCACCCACTGAAAACATAAAAGATGATTGCTAATAGAAACTCAGATACCCTTTTGTCCAGATTCCTGAAAATTAATCATAACCTTAGTAACAGATTTGAGTTTTTAAAATTATCATTATTAACTAGCACTGATGAGTGTGTATAGGTGAGATGGACATAGACCATGCTAAGACCATAAAAATCCCAAGAGAAAACATCAACCAGGAAAGAGAGCTGATGAGCACCATTCCATTACAATATTGTTCTAATGTTGCCTTAGAAGAAAGTAACAGGATTAGAACTCTGGACCTTCTTCAGAAAATGTACTGCAAAGAGTCATGACCCATGTGGACTCAGCCCCTAAGCATGCTGGGGCCTTAAAGGGGAGCAGATGGAGCAGTAAACCTGGAATGGGCTGACCTGGGACCAAAGACAGATACTAGGGCTTTTCTTCTTTAGGTAGGGTTGCCTGATCATTTCAGCAATTTTGAAGTTAAACTCTCTCTCTCTACGAAAGCCATCATTTGTGTGAGAGGACTTCTAGGACATGTATGAACTTGTGTAACGCACACAAATGGAGAAGAGATTGTATTCTGTCTATTTTTTCACAGTAAGGGCAGAGCTGAGGCTCAGACCTCTGCATAGGGCTTCACTTTGCTCACTTGTAACAATGCCTTATGATCTTGCCTTCTGGTTTGCTATTAGATCTGTTTAACAAGAGCGGATAAAGATGGAGGTTGGTCTACTCCGGAGGGAGCTGCATAGTTCCAAATTCTATACCTTGATTGATTATGTAGAAGAGATTCAGAAAATGCTAGAGGTAACTTTCTTCTCAATCTCAAGGATGTTTTACATGGAAAATGAATTATCTCCCTTTTTCAGAGCACACACAGGGGGAACTCATAAATGATGTGTCTGTTTCTCTTTCATGGCTGTAATTCTTGTTTTTACTTTGAGCTTTTTTTTTAACACCTCTTAACATGGTATAATATTGAAAAGTGCTTTTTTGCTATCATTTGTTACCAGATATGTTTTTAATTATGTGATTGATCCTAAAAAATATAAAGCCAAATTGGATATTAATGACAAGAAGCTAAACCCTTTTATCCTCAAATGTAAAAATTGTCAAAAATTACTCCTCATCTCTGAGTCTTTGCATCTCTAAACTTCTGACTTTAAACATTTTGCTGTTTCTTTTAAGTCCTGATTACATAGGGTGGCATTCTGACTTCTGTGGTTGTGCTCGGTCATATTTTTCCTGTTTTCTACTTCATTATCTCCTGTTCTTAGAAGATTCTTTATACAATGGGAAGTTCAGCTTTTTATCAGTGATATCTGTCTGACTCTGATCAAAGCAAAGGCCCTTGTTTACTGTTTGTGAGTATTATACAGATTTGCAGAGGGAGCAGAGGAATAGGAAGCAAGGCATACAATGTGATGGGACATGAAAACAGACCATGGTTTGTAATATTACAGCCTCAATAACAGCAGTAGGCATACCGGAAAGTTCTATTAGAAATGAGAATACCAAATGGATATGATATCTGAAAAAAACTGAAATATATAAATACTGTTTTCTTGCCATTGTCTGGTTCTCCATTGCTCCTTGATCTTTAGTGAATGCCAAGAGTGGGACTGGGGAGGAGCCAGAATTTGTTGATCAAGTGCCAGATTCTATACCAGGGTTTAGTCTGCGTTCATGATTATGTCCAGTGCCAGGGTTTTTTTTTTTTTTATTACCATTTCCCATAGTGAGAAACTGAGGTTCAGAGATATTAAGTAACTTTCTTAAAGTCACTTGATTAAGAAGCAAAAAACCATTTTTTTTCAAGTCCAATTTATTCAGAAACCTGTGCTCTTTCCCCAGTCTCTCTTTGCTGCCTTCAAGAGAGAAATGGGCTGGCAAAATGTGTACATTCGTTTAATAATGAGTGCATTGGCTCTCTGAATTATTGTATTAATAATGCTATAATTGTATTATAATGTATTATACATTGCATATAGTATGTTATATACATTATATAAATAATTATTTTGTTTATCATTATGTAAATAATTATTTTTTTACTGGGTACTAATTTGAGGGCCAGAAGTCAGTCAGGCATGGGTTCTATCACTAACAAAATGTCCGTAGCTGTAGGAACAATGTGATACTTATATAGATAACCACAATTCAAGGCAGAATGTGTGTGTGCTCTGAGGTCAGAACACGGAAATTTTCTACCTGGGAAGATCAGAAGAGGCTTCAGGGAGAAGGTGATCTTTGAAATAGGCTTTGCAATATGGGTTGAATGTGAACTTGTGGAAATGAAGGAGAGGGCATTTTAAGCAAAGAGAATGGTCCGAGAAATAGAACATAACACTACACTTTAGTGGGTGTCTCAGTCAGCTCAGGCTGCTGTAACAAAATACCATTGCCTGGGTGGTTTAAACAACAGACGTTTATTTCTTAAAATTCTGGAGGCTGGGAAGCCCAAGATCATGGTGCTAGCAAATTCTGGTCTTGGTGAGACTCTTCCTGGCTTGTATGTCTTCTTGTAGCTCATGTGCTCATGTAGCATTTCCTTAATGCAAGCATGCAGAGAGAGAGAGAGAGAGAGAGAGAGAGAGAGAACTCAGGTATCTCTTCCTCTTCTTCTAAGGGCACTAATCCTGTCATGAGAACAACACCCTCATGACCTAATCTAAACCTAATCACCTCCTGAAGGCCCTGCCTCCAGATACCATTGTACTGGGGGCTAACATTTTAACCTATAAATTTCCAGAGGACACAAACATTGAATTTATAACAGTGCGTACCCACTAGGTACAAGGAATGTTGTGTATATCATTTCATTTAATTCTTTTAAGAACTCTATTGGATGGTATTGCTGTTTGTTCCACAAGCACATAAGACACAAAATTTTCAGGCTGAACTCACTGCTTTTCTCTCCTTCTATCCTGCTCCCCACCCCCTGCCACCATGTGTCTATCCAGGCAACTGATATCACTCACTACCCATTTCTGTTGCACGGCTTGACTTCTCCTCATAATTCTCGACTCCTCCCCGTCCACCCTTCAGCCTCATAGAGCCCTATTGATTCCACCCTCTAAACATCTCTGGAATCCACCCACTTTCCTGCGCCCTGGCTGCCACTGTCCAGAGCCCCGCCCCATGCACCACTGCAACCACCTTCTACTAGTAGATCTTGTGGCTTCCGGTCTTGTCCTCCTACCCCATCCTCATTCAGTCCGTTCTCCACACAGCAGCCAGAGAGATCACTGCAGCATGCAGATTTGGTCACATTCTTCCCTTGATTAAAATTCTGTGACTACTTGTCATTTCCCTTTGAATAAAGGATTCTTGAACGGAGCTTGAAGAGCCTTCATGATCTGGCCTCTGCTTCCTTCCTCAGCCTCATCTTGGACCATTCTCCTGTCCACATCCATCCTGCAGTCACACCAGATTCTTTCAGTCCCCTGTTCTGCACCTCCCTTTTGACTGCCCCTCCCCACTCACTTGACCAGCACCGAGGTTGAGCCTGCATCTCCCATCTCTCCATTAGAACCCAGAGGGGATGAGCTCCTGAACAGCAAGGACCATGTCTGTTGTTCACCAGTAAATATATTTCAATGAAAGTAACATTTACCATTAGGTAAAGAAGGAAGACAAAGAGAGAAGGAAAGCAAATGGGCAAATGGATTTTTTAAAACTGTGGCTCAGAGGGCTTCAGTTACTTTCTCAAGGCCAAATAGCTGGTTAATGGTAGAGCTGGACGTCTGAAAAAAATCACTCTGTATCCAAATCTAATGCTTTCTCATAGCATCATGGTGTCTCTCATAGATGGGCGAGTGTGGGGCACACAATGACTCGTTCTTCTGGATCGTGGCATGTACATAGAAGGGAACTAGGAGACAAACTGGGATAAGAAGAATTTAATCATATTGAATATGGCCTGTGCCCTCAGTTAAGGAATTAGGATCTTATTCTGTAGGCAATGAGGAGTCATAGATGGACACAGAAGTGACAAGAGCAGAGTAATTAGGTTCCTTCATATCTTCCAGAAGTGAAAGTGAGAGCAGAGGAACGTAGAAGAATTTGGGATTTTTTACAAAGGTCTTCATCAATAAAATGATACAGCCTATGTCATATGGCTTTTGTGAAAATGTGAATAGAGAATGCGTGTAGAGTTGCTATGTAGCCACACACTTCTTTATAAAGGTTATGGTATGTTTTCCCCCCCTCAATGTTTGTTAGAGGGGTGGTTTAGCTTTGTAGCTACTTTTAGAGGACTCTAAGTGGGCCCTCTGAGGTGGTGCTGAGACCATAAACGAAGTTTTTCAACTACTAGGAAGTTACAGACCTGTTCCAGGAGGCCAGAGAAATCGTAGATGGGAGCCGCTGGGAATCGGCCACGTGACCAACTGGGGTGGAAGCAGGACAGGTAGGAGGGACTGCGGTTGACAGAAGCTCCCCCACTCGGAGCTGCTGCCAAAAGACGTGGCCAGTGCCTCCTGCGAGGAAGAGCGGCCGAAAAGCAGCAACAGGAGCAGCATGGAGCCTAGTGCCGGCAGAGCCGGACTGCCTGAAGGCCTCAGCCTATGCTGCCTCCCCAGCCTCATTTCCTGGGAAGGGAGAGGGGAGCTGGGCTAAGTACCTGCTCCCCACCAGGAGGGCAACTGGGAATAAGTGTTTTGCGGTCAACAGTAATAACTATTATCAGTATTATTACATTGACTAACGAGAGTAAAAGACACAATTCAAGGCCCAGAAAGTCTGTTTAGGAAAGGGAGAGCACCCGGAGGAAGGGCTGCCTGTGGGAGCAGTTCCTTGGCCCAGAGAGTTGAGTGTTTTGCAGGTAGTCACCTGAGGAAGACCCCCTGAAGGGACTGTTTGCATGTACTTCTCTTTGGACCCACTGTTTGGAAAAACGAACAGTGGGATGTTCGGGCTAGAAGTTATTCTAGAAGCTCTGGTGGTCTGAGTCAAGCCTTGGACTTGAAAGAAATACTCACAGGGTTTCTGTCTTGATTTTTACCGGCATGTAGAACTGCATGCAAACTTAGAGAAAGCAGCTTTCAGGAACAGGAGATCTGCTTGCTCCTCTTGCATTCCCTAGCACAACCGTGTGTTCTGCAGATACTTGGTGAACTAGCCGGAACCCCCTAAACGGCTTTCCCTGTGACCAGGCTCTGGACTGTGGGTCTTCCTAGCACAGTAGTAAGTAGTGAGGTGGGAAGGACTGGAACACGATTGAAATGTTCTGAGTTCTATTCCCAGCTCTTGCTAAGAATAAACTGACATGAATGATGTCTACAATCGACCGGCTTTCCAGATGGTACTCAGGATTTTTTCTAGCATCTTGGCAGTGAATATGACTCATCATCCAGTCTAACAGGTCCTCTCAAGTAAAAGCTGAACATGTAATTATGACCAAAATGCTTTCACACAGTTCTTCAAAGAATTAAGCTTAAACACATTGTCAAGGAGAAGATGTTGTCTACGGTGTCATCGGCAAGATTTCCGTATGCTACCTATGAAAAATAGATATAAATGGAGCTGATTAAAGATTACCCCATTAGAGAGTGTCCCAAACCAACACGGGCTTAAAATGATGGCGTCCTTCAGCCAAATTGAACTTCTTTGCAATATGACAGAGAAAACTGCCCTTTAATTTGGATCTAGTTTAAATTATTTAATGAGTTCTCCTCTCTCAGTTAATTGGACATTAGGTTTAAGAATGAATAAAAGTGCTTCATGTGGCACATAATAGCTAAACAGTGTCTGTGGCAAGCAGCAAAACCAGCCGACATTCTTGAAGAGACGGATCAGCGGTCTGGTCTCAACCTCAGGCCTGGGAAAACCATTAACCAAACAACTTGAGTTTTATTTTTAATTTGGTACACTGTGTTTAATGCAAAATGTATGGGCATTGTGAGAGGCGGTTTGCTCAATTGCGGGGTGCGGGGAATGGCTGCAATCCCAGTGGGTTTATCTTGCAGGCTTGGGAGGCTGCTGTTATTTCCTGGTGGGTGTCTAAGGGAGTAGGCAGCAGAATGCAGAGAATCTGGGCACATGAAGCCTCATGAAGCTGCCCTTTATTAGATTAGAACAGGCTTCTTTATCCCTCAGGCAGGCTGTGAGTTGGGCTGTGTGTGAAGTGCCAAATCAGTCCTTGCCTGCTTTGTGACTATTGGGTCACAGCAGGAATTCAGGAGACAGGATTTAAAAGACCCCCTTTTGGAGCTGGTAAAGTTATGGAAATGCCACCCTGAGAAAGGGGGAGAGCATAGGTGTTCTGCAGAAAATCCGCCTCTTGATGCTCACAGGGCCACTTGCCACATTCTCTTCCCTCACCCAGCGAAAAAGTTCTTGGGTGCCTACTATACTGTGTGCCAAGCAAATGGCTAAGAAAAGGTCCCTGATCTGGAAAAAAAAAAAAAAAACACTTTTGGTAGGGGTGATTCCCATGCAGATAATTAAGGCATAAAGTAAAAATTATCATGTTTAAGACGGGTAGAAAGTTCAGTGGGAACATGAAGGACAGTGCAACTAAATATTTGGGAACATTGACTTAACTCATTGTAGCAAACACACATTGCATGCCTGCAATGTGCCAGGCTCCGTGCTAGGAACCTGTGATGGGCAAGACAAGAGAAGTCTGTGCCCTCATGGAGTTTTCCATCTAGTGGGCCAGGAAGGATTTTGAGACTTGAGTTAGACCCATCAGGTAAAGAAGGAAGACAAAGAGAGAAGGAAAGCAAATGGGCAAAGTCACAGAGGCTTGGAAAAGCAAGGAATGCTAAGATAATGACAAGAAAGTCTCTGTGTGGGGGCAAGGGTGGGGACAAAGGGAGAAGGGGGAGGGCCAGGTAGGAGGGGGGGAGAAAGGAGAGTGAACAGAGAGAAAGCTATCTGTGAGGAAGTTTCAGGAAGCAAGGCAAGAAAAATCAGGACGTTTGAGGCCATCTTTGAAGATTTTTGTATGCCTTGCCGTTAGTTTGCTTTTTATCCTGTAGGAACTAGAAGCCAACATAAGATTTAAGCGGGGGAAAACTTGGAGCATCTTCACATTCTAGAACAATTACTCTAGCAGTCAGAGAGAAAGGAGGAAGGGTCTTACGTAAGGTTGTTGCAACCAGTGGAGGGGAGCATCCAAGGAGGCAGTAGTTAACCATTTAGATTGCCCCAGAAAGGCCAGCAAAGGCAGTGACTGAAAACAGGCCCCTGGATTTGGCACCAGAATGGTGCTCTGGGTGCAGCTGGGTGGACGGCCCTGGTTTAAAGAGTAATTTACCGGCAGGCGAGTAGAGGCTCTGATCTTCCAGAGCATAGTTGCTTTTTCGTGGTGGTTGTTCTGTCCAGTGAGTGTGGCTTGCTTTGAAAGGAAGAAAACCCAAGCATGACAGGAGTTCTGATGGCTTCCAATGACTCTGTTGGTCTCTGAGAGTCGTATTCGCACGTACAGTTGTGTTGCGTGAGGCGTGTTCTCTGACTGTGAGACCCAGGCCGACTCCGAGGCAGCCTTTGTTCAACTCAGGATTCTTTTCCCCAGGTTGCCAGCTCCCTTGAGCTTGCAGGGAGCGTCCTGGTTTTAGAGTTTCCAGCATGCCATTGGCAAATCATTCCCATATCCCCAGTTACATTTTTCATCTTCTGAGGACAAACCCAGGAACACCCTCCCTGAATTCTCAGGGGGCAGAGAAGCATTGTGAAGTGCTGCACCAGGTCCCTGATAATCCACTGGGAAGTCTGCAAAGGTGGAGTTAGACCCCAGAACCCTATCCTGCGGTTGCCAATTCCGTTTGCCCACCCAGTGATAGAGCCAGCCTGTTCTGCTGACATTGTGACCCAGCTAGCTCTTTGCTATAATCAATGTTTCCATTCTTTTCCAAAATAAACATGTTGATGGTCATTTGCAAACAGGGAAATGAAAATTTTCCATCCCTAGGTGCAGCATATATATTTTTGAAAACAAAGAATTTAGCAAAGGAATTTAATCTAATCTCTGGTTACTTTTTAATTTGTCTGGGAGCATTAGACCTTAGAAGGCGATTTTTTTTTCCTCTTTTAGATTCTGTTAAATTTTCCCCCACCCCACCCCCACCCCCCTCTGGCTTTGTTCAGAATTATCAAGCAGAATGGCTTGAAGAGAATAGGACCTTATTGTATCACATTTCGAGAATGAGCCATGAGGAAACAGGAGCCAAGCCTGGAAATGAAAACGTCCTTGTAAATGACCAACAGACGATAGGAGTTAAAATACACAACTGTTGTTGTGCCAGAAAATTGTCTGCCCTCCCTGAACAAACTGGGGAGTGCTGGTTTGCATTTATACCAGGTTTTAAGAATAATAAATGCCATTCTCCCTGCGCAAATGAAATGTAATTTCATAACCGCTTTGAAGATAACCCTCCCTTTTTGTATCCATAGAAATGAACAGCTTAATACCCCTGAAAGTCCCAGGTATCATACCTGTTTAATGTAAACAGGGTTTGTTTAGTCTGGGTGATTAATAATTTTATTTCAGAAAGAAATGACTGATGGAGAGTTGCGCAGATGTCATGATCAAAGCTCACTTCTCGTTCCCCGGGGGTGTCAGAAGCAGCCAAGCTGTTTATGTATCCACTGGGCTAAATTCGTACCATTAGCACTTGAGTAAAGCTTAGATATTACTGTGCTCTCTGCTAAAGAAACCAATTATAGTATCTGCCGGACGGTATGTTAAATGATGCCATTTAATTAAAGCCTAATTTCTCTCTGAATGAACAATATTTTAAATTATTGTTCATTATTTCATTCAATTACTGAAAATCTCTGTCCATTTTAAGTGCAGAAAAAAATTCATTTGGCACCCTAACTGCCGGGAAGAATAATTGCCATTCTGTGTTGTGTTTGGTGCTCGGTGCCCAGTAACAGTCAATCCAGGACACACATCAGTTTGGAAGCTTTTTTAGTTTTCACATATTTCGGATTTGTTTCTCAAGCCTCTAGGCAGCAAAGAGCCCTATTCTGCGATTGCCAGTGGGTCCCTCTAAGGACTGCAGGATAATGGAGACCTCTAAAAAGAATATGTTTAGAGGAATAAAGCCATTAAAGAAATACAATTCCCATGCCAGGAGCAGAGCTATACAACTGATAGGATAGCAATTCATTTTGAATGAATATCTCATAGGGAAATGCAAGAATTAAAATGGACTCGACAGTGAACTCCAGAGATAACCTCTAATAGAAAAATTTGCTTGGTAGAAGGAGAGATGAGTTAAGAAGAGGTAACTATTTAAAGACAGGTAGGGGAGAGCCAAGAGGGAATGGACTTTCATTCCTTGTCGTTATGTAATTGAACTATGGAGCAGTGTTGCACGCTTTCGGTAGGGGACAGCAGTAGCCCCTTGCCAGCTCTCAGTGCTATGATGCTGCTGCAGCTTTATGACATCAGGGAACGTCATGTGCGGGTGTTAGGTGTTCATCAGCTTATTGGGCTATCATTTAAACCCCAGGGAAGGAAAACAGCGGCAGTGTATCCTAGATATTGTAGGAACATACTCCAGAACCCAGTCTGTGGATGGGAATGTTGGAACTCAACCCTAGGACCTAGCACCACGCCTTGATCACAATAAGTCCTTTGCAGATCCTAATGCGTGAAATTAATGGTCCGAAGCCAAGCTGATCTCTACACCTTTTGGTCAGTTCTTGGTAAGTGTGGCCTATTTGAGTTCAGAGTTTTTTTAAAGGTTTTATTTATTTTTTTGAAAGAGAGAGCGAGAAAGTGAGTGTGCACAAGTGGAAGAAGGGCAGAGGAAGAGGGAGAAGCAGCCTCCCCACTGAGCAGGGAGCCCTTCATGGGGCTCGATCAATCCCAGGATCCTGAAATCATGACCTGAGCCAAAGGCAGCTGCTTAACCGACCGAGCCACCCAGGTGCCCCAAGTTCAGATTTTGACTTGAGGAATGGTGGTAGTCAACCGTTTACAATGGTGGTTATAAAGATCACCAGAGCGCAGTGCAGGTTTTCTCCACACACAGATCACGTGATCGTGGTCTATTTGTTCAGCTTTTGGATTTTGTCCCCCAGTGTTACTTTTTTTAAAGACTTTATTAAAATTTTTTAATGGGTGCAGGGCTATAAATTTATTTTTTAAAAATCTGTGTTACAGATGTATGACATAATTTCATGGATGGGAGTGGGAGAAAATTTACCTAAATAATTTAGGAAATGAGTAGAGACTATAAGACTAAGAACTAAAGGAACTCTACAGAAGCAGTCTACTGTAGTTAATAAAGTTGTTTCCCATGGGAGCACAGGTTAACAATTCTGACACCACTATACATGTATACCAGGATTGAGCAAATAAACAAATAGATGATGGATAGCGGTAAAAAAAAGAAGAGATGAAATTTGAAAAAATAGAAATATGTATAACTTGAGCCCTTCCTTTGTGCTGTGCCAAAGACAAAAGAGGAAACGTCTAGCTCTTTCCATATGGTCACATTTTGCTATACTCTTTTTTTGCTTTTGTACTTGATCTTCCCTCTCTGCATGTACTGTTTCCTACTTAATCTACTGAATTAATTTGTACTCCTCCAAAAAAAAAAAGAAAGGAAAGGAAAAGAAAAAGAAACCTATCACCCAAAAGCTTGGTTCTTGTAATGGAAATCAGGCTTTCAATAACATTACTTCAGCTGAAAGTTTATCAATCAATTTGGGTAGTAATGTATTTCTTGGTTTTCAGCTATAATTGCCCTCCCCATTTAAAAAAAAGGCTTTTTTTTTTTTTTTTAAAGATTTCATTTATTTATTTGACAGCAAGAGAGAGCGAGCACACAAGCAGGGGGAGCGGCAGAGGGAGAGGGAGAAGCAGGCTCTCCGCTGAGCAGGGAGCCCAATGTGGGACTTGATCCCAGGACCCTGGGATCATGACCTGAGCCGAAGGCAGACACTTAACCGAGTAAGCCACCCAGGCACCCAAAACGCCTTTATTTTTTAGAGTAATTTTAGGTTCACAGCAAAATTGAGAGGAAGATACAGATATTTCCTGTATACCTCCTGCCCCTGCATATGCATAGCCTCCCCCATTACCAGTATTCCTCACCAGATTGGTAATTTGTTACAAACTGATGAACTACATGGACATCATAATCACCCAAAGTATACTACTTACTTGGGGTTCATTCACTCTTGGTGTTGTACATTCTATGTGTTTGGACACATTTATAATGACATGTATCCATCATTATAGTATTTCACAGAACGTTTTCACTGCCCTAAAAATCTCTGTGCTCTTCCTGTTCATCCCTTCCTCCGCCCCCCACCATAACCACTGCTCTTTTTACTGTTTTCACAGTGTACCCTTTAGGAGAATGTCATATAGTTGGAATTATACAGTACGTAGCTTTTTCGTATTGGCTTTCTTTCACTTAGTAATGTTTGCATTTAAGTTTCCTCCATGTCTTTTCATGGCTCTTTTTTAAAAAACTGAATATATTCCATTGTCCGGATGTACCACAGTTAAGGACAACTCTTGATTTTATATAATTGTCAGCTATCTACATCTAGGGAATATATGCAGTGTCCAAGGTATTGGGCTTATTGTGACTATAAAATGGTCCAGTATGACATCAAATTTAAAGGTGGGTTTTAAAGTCCCTCATTCATTCACTCATTTAGCAAACATTTACTGATCCCTAATGATAATCAGGATAGAAAGAGACCCTGCCCAGGAATACTGATATTCAAATTCCCAGCCCACCTTTGCTGATTGGTAGCATTGGGCATATTACTTAACTCTCCTCACCTATAATGTGAGGTTAATAATACATCTTCATGGAATTACTATGAAAATTAAAAGAGTAATTTCAATATCTGCTATATAATAATGTAATACTCAGTAAATAGTAAGTATATAATGAAGTTACTTTTTAAAAAACTTTTTATTTAAATTCAATTAGCTAACATATAGTAAGTACATCATTAGTTTCAGATGTAGTGTTCAATAATTTATCAGTTGCATATAACACCCAGTGCTCATGTAATGATGTTACTTCATAGACATAGGTGTCTCTCATCTTCTAAGAAGTAATAGTTTGGCTCAGAGGCTGGACATACATAAATATAGTAATAATGATTTATTAAAAGCGGTACTTACGAACCAGCAAGAGTTAATGCCAGCTTTTGTGGGACAGTGCAGCACACCTGAACCTCTGCATACACACATATACACAAACATCATTTTTAAAATAAGAGTGTACTTCCTGTCGAGGATGCTTCATAACTGAAAATGGTGGTAAGAGTGCTCTCTGCAGTGGCAGAGCACAGGATCAGGCCTGGAATCATTAGATGTCATATCAGGTTGAGTTACTGATACAAAGCCAGTTATTTGCCATTGGCCTTTTAGAGATGTGTCCTTAGGCCCTGTTTGGATACTAGCCCATGGCTATTCATCAGCGAGGTGTTTCTGTCCAAAAAACTTTTCTCTTGGTTTCAAATTCTAATGTGAGAAAGAACTGTCAAATAGATACTCTGTCTTAATGATAAAGGGGATGGTAGACATTCATTGTCCTTCCTATGGATGGAAACAATGGATAGGACATGCATGTTGAGGATTTTAAGATAGAGAACTGAGGAATAAAATATTCAGAAAGCTAAAATGTGATTCAAAAATAAAATCAGTAGAAATTTGGCCAGGTGGGAGAATAAAGTCCTTTTCAAAGTTCTTACTCCAAGGCAGGGGTAGTAAGCAATGAGGAGTGTATAGGGTGGAAAATTATCAAACAATGTTCAGATAATATGAGAAGTGTTAGGTACAAGTCATATTTACCGTGATCTAACTGAATTAAAAATGGGGGGGGTCAATACTGGCCTGGGCATGTCAGTGGAGATACTGAGGCACACTTGGGGCCAGGTAGCTAATGGTACAAGATCATTTCCAGGCAGTCATGTAACTGAGAACAGTTGATCAGAAAGCCACATCTTTTTTTTTTTTAAAGATTTTATTTATTTATTTGACAGAGAGAGACACAGTGAGAGAGGGAACACAAGCAGGGGGAGTGGGAGAGGGAGAAGCAGGCTTCCCGCTGAGCAGAGAGCCTGATGCGGGGCTTGATCCCAGGACCCCGGGATCATGACCTGAGCCCCAGGACCCTGGGATCATGACCTGAGCCGAAGGCAGATGCTTAATGACTGAGCCACCCAGGCGCCCTTCAGAAAGCCGTATCTTGTTACAGGATGTATAAGAGAAGGGGGCCACCCGTGTGGACTGGACGCCCACTGTCAGTGTTGCTTTTATTATCATTAGCTTCAGTGTGCGAACAAGGGGGCTGAGGCCAAGGTCACTCACCAGCCAGTGAAAGAGCCAAAAGGTCTGGGTTTTTTCTCCAAAGCTCTATTGTTTTGATAGGTAAATGGCATTGATCTCATCTGCTCCTACCCCTAGGAAGTTGACTCTACTCATTATCTTCTGTTGAACTTTTCTTCCCTGACCCTGCACCAAACTTTCAATTGCTCTTTGAAGATTTCCACCTGCATGTCTCTCCGGCATCACAAACAGGACATCTAAAACAGTTGATTTCCTGCCTCACTTCCCATCCCGCCCCCAACCCCCCAGGCAGGGGTCCTTCCTCCAGCCTTCTTACTTGTAAGGGCACCATTCTCCAGTCTTCCAGACTAAATCTTCAGAGTGACTGTCGACACTTTCTCACTTAACTCACCCTTTCTGCCTTCCCCAGCCAGTTCATTTCCAGTGTGCATTTTCTTTTCATGTCCATAGTTATCTCAAATCTAGACTTTGTAAGCTCGTGCTATACAAACACTGTTGCAGTGGACTCTAAACCAGCCCGCACCTTCCCATCTTCTCCCGCTTTGACGCATCCATATGTAATGCTGAATTATTCTTCCTAAACCACTGCTTTGACCCTCTCTCTTCCCTGCTTATAAACATTCAATTGGTTAAGAACTTTTGGAGCATATTTTAGGAGAGTGCTGAGGAGTAAGTGAAAAGCAGTTGCCCTGTCCCATATCCCCCAGTCAGCTCGAGTTTTCCTGCAGCTGCGGGGGAAGACCAGCAGCTTCCCTCCTCCAGCATCTGCAGCTCACTTCTTTGCAGGAGGGCTTTCTCCTGCTCACTCCCTACCCTCCATGAGTAGCCTGGAGTAAACTGGAAGTGCAGGGGTTGCTCATGCTGCAGGAGGAGCCCTCCACCAGTGAGAGATGGGAGTTGGTAGACAATGCCCAGTCTCTCTGTCCTCTAGTGGTGTGGTTCTGATGTCTGTTCCACATGATTTCTCAGAAGGTCTCCAGGGGAATTGTACCTCAGGTGCCCACAACAGTGACTTCTTCATTGATGCACACTTGTCTAGCTTTCTCCCTTCTCCTAGTTCACGTTCCCACTCCTTAATTCTACTCCCAAGGATCACCACCCAAATAAACTACTTGTACGGTGCTCAGATCTTTGTCTCAGGACCTCTTTTGGGAGAAGTCCAAACGAAGACACTAGTTTAGAGGGGACATACTGAGATCATCTTCAGCTCTGAATGTTCCATTTAGAAGGGGAGCACTATGGGAATTCTGCCTTGAATCTCCTAGAGAGAAGAGGGTAAAAATAGGAAAAGAGTTATTTATAAAGATGACTTTCTTGATGGCAAAAGCTATAAGTGAAGTAAAAAAAGAAGTATTTACTATGTCCTTTGCAGGACGTTGAGAGCAGCACCTTTTGGCACTTAGACCTCTCTCCAGAGGTTTAAGGTAGATGGGCACATCTACTGCCTCTGAATGAAGGGAGGAGGGAAGGGAAGTGCAAAAGGAGGATTCCTTCTTTGTCCTGCGGAGTGGTTCAGCCCTTCGGTCATTTTGTGCATTTACCTTATTCAAAGATAAGCTGATGCTCCTGGTTTCATACCATATTTCAAAAGGCTCTAATTATGGAAGGTAACACAAGCATCTCTCTGTATCCTCAGGGAGCTGACTTTCTGGAGCCTAATCCTTGAGTGTTGGTTCTAATAAGTTTCCCCAAGGAACTAGTTTAATCAATTTTTATATTCATTGGCCAGATACACAATTTTGGTGATTTCCTAGAGGCTTTAAAGGCATAACTCTGACCATTTTGGGATGTAGGCATCCCATTTTATTTAGTTTGATTTTATCTAATGCTTCTTGTAACTAAAAGTGATGGATGGTGTACATTTGTTTCTTTAAAAAAAATTTAAGGAGGGCACGTACTGCATGGAGCACTGGGTGTTATATGAAAACAGTGAAACGTGGATCACTACATCAAAAACTAATGACGTAATGTATGGTGACTAACATAACATAATAAAATGAAAATAAAAAAAAATAAAACACTTTTACCAAAGAAGAAAAAAAAGATGTTGAAGGAAAACAAAGTTTCTTTAAATTTTTTTATTGTTACGTTAATCACCATACATTACATCATTAGTTTTTGATGTAGTGTTCCATGATTCATTGTTTGTGCATAACGCCCAGCGCTCCACGCAGAACATGCCCTCTTTAATACCCATCACCAGGCTAACCCATCCCCCCCACCCCCTCCCCTCTAGAACCCTCAGTTTGTTTTTCAGAGTCCATCATCTCTCATGGTTCGTCTCCCCCTCCGATTTACTCCCCTTCATTCTTCCCCTCCTGCTATTTTCCTCTTTTTTTTTTCTTAACATATATTGCATTATTTGTTTCAGAGGTACATATCTGTGATTCAACAGTCTTCTGCAATTCACAGTGCTCACCATAGCACATACCCTCCCCAGTGTCCATCACCCAGCCACCCCATCCCTCCCACTCCCCCACCACTCCAGCAACCCTGAGTTTGTTTCCTGAGATCAAGAATTCCTCATATCAGTGAGGTCATATGATACATGTCTTTCTCTGATTGACTTCTTTCACTCAGCATAACACCCTCCAGTTCCATCCACATCATTGCAAATGGCAAGATCTCATTCCTTTTGATGGCTGCGTAATATTCCATCGTGTGTATATACCACCTCTTCTTTATCCATTCATCTGTCGATGGACATCTTGGCTCTTTCCACAGTTTGGCTATTGTGGACATTGCTGCTATAAACATTGGGGTGAACAATGCCCCTTTGGATCCCTACCTTTGTATCTTTGTGGGAAATACCCAGTAGTGCAACTGCTGGATCGTATGGTAGCTCTATTTTCAACTGTTTGAGAACCTCCATACTGTTTTCCAGAGTGGTTGCACCAGCTTCTATTCCCCTCAACAGTGTAGGAGGGTTGCCCTTTCTCCGCATCCCCTCCAACATCTGTCGTTTCCTGACTTGTTAATTTTAGCCATTCTGACCGGTGTGAGGTGGTATCTCATTGAGGTTTTGATTTGGATTTTCCTTGATGCCGAGCGATGTTGAGCACTTTTTCATGGGTCTGTTGGACATTTGGATGTCTTCTTTGGAAAAATGTCTGTTCATGTCTTCTGCCCATTTCTTGATTGGATTATTTGTTCTTTGGGTGTTGAGTTGGATAAGTTCTTTATAGATTTTGGATACTAGCCCTTTGTCTGATATGTCATTTGCAAATATCTTCTCCCATTCTGTCGGTTGTCTTTTGGTTTTGTGGACTGTTTCTTTTGCTGTGCAAAAGCTTTTTATCTTGATGAAATTCCAATAGTTCATTTTTGCCCTTGCTTCCCTTGCCTTTGGCAGTGTTTCTAGGAAGAAGTTGCTGCGGCTGAGGTTGAAGAGGTTGCTGCCTGTGTTCTCCTTTAGGATTTTGATGGACTCCTGTCTCACATTGAGGTCTTTCAACCATTTGGAGTCTATTTTTGTGTGTGGTGTAAGGAAATGGTCCAGTTTCATTCTTCTGCATGAGGCTGTCCAATTATCCCAACACCATTTGTTGAAGAGACTGTTTTTTTTCCATTGGACATTCTTTCCTGCTTTGTCAAAGATGAGTTGACCATAGAGTTGAGGGTCCATTTCTGGGCTCTCTATTCTGTTCCATTGATCGATGTGTCTGTTTTTGTGCCAGTACCATACTGTCTTGATGATGACAGCTTTGTAATAGAGCTGGAAGTCCGGAATTGTGATGCCGCCAGCTTTGCTTGTCTTTTTCAACATTCCTCTGGCTATTCGGGGTCTCTTCTAGTTCCATACAAATTTTAGGATTATTTGTTCCATTTCTTTGAAAAAAGTGGATGGTATTTTGATGGGGATTGCAGTGAATGTGTAGATTGCTCTAGGTAGCATTGACATCTTCACAATATTTGTTCTTCCAATCCATGAGCATGGAACGTTTTTCCATTTCTTTGTGTCTTCCTCAATTTGTTTCATGAATATTTTATAGTTTTCTGAGTACAGATCCTTTGCCTCTTTGGTTAGATTTATTCCTAGGTATCTTATGGTTTTGGGTGCAGTTGTAAATGGGATTGACTCCTTGATTTGTCTCTCTTCTGTCTTCTTGATGGTGTATAGGAATGCCACTGATTTCTGTGCATTGATTTTATATCCTGCCACTTGACTGAATTCCTGTATGAGTTCTAGCAGTTTTGGGGTGGAGTCTTTTGGGTTTTCCACATAAAGTATCATATCATCTGCAAAGAGTGAGAGTTTGACTTCCTCTTTGCCGATTTGGATGCCTTTGATTCCTTTTTGTTGTCTGATTGCTGTGGCTAGGACTTCTAATACTATGTTGAATAGCAGTGGTGAGAGTGGACATCCCTGCCGCGTTCCTGACCTTAGGGGAAAAGCTCTCAGCTTTTCCCCATTGAGAATGATAATTTTGCTGTAGGTTTTTCATAGATGGCTTTTATGATCTTGAGGTATGTACCCTCTGTCCCTATACTCTGAAGAGTTTTGATCAAGAAAGGATGCTGTACTTTCTCAAATGCTTTTTCTGCATCTATTGAGAGGATCATATGATTCTTGTTCTTTCTTTTGTTAATATATTGTATCACGTTGATTGATTTGCGGATGTTGAACCAACCTTGAAGCCCAGGGATAAATCCCACTTGGTCGTGGTGAATAATCCTTTTAATGTACTGTTGGATCCTATTGGCTAGTATTTTGGTGAGAAGATTTGCATCCATGTTCATCAAGGATATTGGCCTGTAATTCTCCTTTTTGATGGGGTCTTTGTCCGGCTTTGGGATCAAGGGAATGGTGGCCTCATAAAATGAGTTTGGAAGTTTTCCTTCCATTTCTATTTTTTGGAACAGTTTCAGGAGAATAGGTATTAATTCTTCTTGAAATGTTTAGTAGAATTCCCTTGGGAAGCCATCTGGCCCCGGGCTTTTGTTTGTTGGGAGATTTTTGATGACTGCTTCAATTTCCTTAGTAGTTATAGGTCTGTTCAGGTTTTCTATTTCTTCCTGGCTCAACTTTGGTAGTTGATGTATCTCTAGGAATGCATCCATTTCTTCCAGGTTATCTAATTTGCTGGCATTGAGTTGCTCATAATATGTTCTATAATTGTTTGTATTTCTTTGGTGTTGGTTGTGATCTCTCTTTCATTCAGGATTTTGTTGATTTGGGTCATTTCTCTTTTCTGTTGGATAAGTCTGGCCAGGGGTTTATCAATCTTGTTAATTCTTTCAAAGAACCAGCTCCTAGTTTCATTGATCTGTTCTACTGTTCTTTTGGTTTCTATTTCATTGATTTCTGCTCTGATCTTTATTATGTCTCTTCTCCTGCTGGGTTTAGGCTTTATTTGCTGTTCTTTCTCTAGCTCCTTTAGGTGTAGGGTTAGGTTGTGTATTTGAGACTTTTCTTGTTTCTTGAGAAAGCCTTGTATTGCTATATACTTTCCTCTCAGGACTGCCTTTGCTGCATCCCAAAGATTTTGAACAGTTGTGTTTTCATTTTCATTGGTTTCCATGAATTTTTTAAATTCTTCTTTAATTTCCTGGTTGACCCATTCATTCTTTAGTAGGATGCTCTTTAGCCTCCATGTATTTGAGTTCTTTCCGACTTTCCTCTTGTGATTGAGTTCTAGTTTCAAGGCATTGTGGTCTGAAAATATGCAGGGATTAATCCCAATCTTTTGGTACTGGTTGAGACCTGATTTGTGACCTAGGATGTGATCTATTCTGGAGAATGTTCCATGGGCACTAGAGAAGAATGTGTATTCTGTTGCTTTGGGATGGAATGTTCTGAATATGTCTGTGAAATCCATTTGGTCCAGTGTGTCATTTAAAGTCCTTATTTCCTTGTTGATCTTTTGCTTAGATGATCTGTCCATTTCAGTGAGGGGGGTGTTAAAGTCCCCCACTGTCATTGTATTTTTGTCAATGTGTTTCTTTGCTTTTGTTATTAATTGGCTTATATAATCGGCTGCTCCCATGTTAGGGGCATAGATATTTACAATTGTTAGATCTTCTTGTTGGATAGACCCTTTAAGTAGGATATAGTGTCCTTCCTCATCTCTTATTACAGTCTTTGTTTTAAAATCTAATTTGTCTGATAGAAGGATTGCCACCCCAGCTTTCTTTTGGTGTCCATTAGCATGGTAAATGGTTTTCCCCCCCCTCACTTTCAATGTGGGGGTGTCTTTGGGTCTAAAATGAGTCTTTTGCAGTCAGCCTATTGATGGGTCTTGTTTTTTAATCCAATCTGATAGCCTGTGTCTTTTGATTGTGGCATTTAGCCCATTTACATTCAGGGTAATTTTTGAAAGATATGAATTTAGTGCCATTGTATTGCCTGTAAGGTGACTGTTACTGTATATTGTCTGTGTTCCTTTCTGGTCTGTGTTGCTTTTAGGCTCTCTCTTTGCTTAGAGGACCCCTTTCAATATTTCTTGTAGGGCTGGTTTTGTGTTTGCAAATTCCTTTAGTTTTTGTTTGTCCTGGAAGCTTTTTACTTCTCCTTCTATTTTCAATGACAGCCTAGCTGGATATAGTATTCTTGGCTGCATATTTTTCTCGTTTAGTGCTCTGAAGTTATCATGCCAGTCCTTTCTGGCCTGCCGGGTCTCTGTGGATAGGCCTGTTGCCAATCTAATGTTTCTACCATTATAGGTTACATATCTCTTCTCCCGAGCTGCTTTCAAGATTTTCTCTTTGTCTCTGAGACTCGTAAGTTTTACTATGAGATGTCGGGGTGTTGACCTATTTTTATTGATTTTGAGAGGGGTTCTCTGTGTCTCCTGGATTTTGATGCCTGTTTCCTTCCCCGCATTAGGGACGTTCTCTGCTGTAATTTGCTCCAATATACCTTCTGCCCCTCTCTCTCTTTCTTCTTCTTCTGGGATCCCAATTATTCTAATGTTGTTTCGTCTTATGGTATCGCTTATCTCTCAAATTCTGCCCTCGTGATCTAGTAGTTGTTTCTCTCTCTGTTTCTCGGCTTCTTTATTTTCCATCATTTGGTCTTCTGTATCACTGATTCTCTCTTCTGCCTCATTTATCCTAGCAGTTAGTGCCCCCATTTTTGATTGCACCTCATTAATAGCCTTTTTGATTTTGACCTGGTTAGATTTTAGTTCTTTTATTTCTCCAGGAAGGGTTTCTCAAATAACTTCCATGCTTTTTTCAAGCCCAGCTAGTATCTTTAAAATCATGATTCTGAACTCTAGGTCCGACATCGTACTAATGTCCGTATTGAGTAGGTTCCTGGCAGATGGTACTACCTCTTGTTCTTTTTGCTGAGGTGGTTTTTTCCCACTTGTCATTTTGTCCAGAGGAGAATAGATGAATGAGAGAACAAAATGCTAACAGGTTAACAACGTCCCCAGAAAATATACTCTAAAGAAATCAGAAAAGACCTGAAACCAGGGGAAAAGAAAGGGAAAGAAAGAAAAAAGAAAGAGGGAAAAAAAAAGAAAAAGAAAAAGATAAAAACAAACAAAAACAGAACAAAACAAAAAAGACAGAATATGATCAGATATGATCAGACTAGTGTGTAGATCAGTGCCACACACTAGATTTTGGGTGTATTTTGGTCTGTTAGAAGAAAGTGCCTCCTAAATTTTAAAGAAAGAATACTTATATATGTACAAAATAAGGGTTGATACAATGAAGGGCTGGAAGATGACTGTAAAGATGAAAATTATAAAAGATTTTATAAAAGGAATTGATAAGAAGTTGTTTGAAAAAATAAAGAACATTTAAAAAAGAAAGAAAAAAAAGGGTGAAAATGTGATGAGGCAGGAGACTAGAACAAAGCCATACACTAGAGATTTAGGGTATATTTTGATCTGTTAGAAGAAACTGTATGTCACAATTTTAAAGAGAGAACAACTTATATATATGCCAAAAATAAGGGTATCTACTATGAAGGGATAGAATATGACTCTAAAAATGAAAAATAAAAAAAATTTTTTTTTCAAAAAGGGATTGATAAGATGTTGGTTGAAAAAGGGAAAAAGAAAAATTCAAAAAAAAAGTTAAAAAATTAACTTTGAAAAACTAATGAATCATGGTAAGAAAGCCATGAATTCTATGTGCAGTATTCCCCTAGCGCTGGAGTTCTCCCGTTCTCATTGATCGGTAAACTTGGTCTTGGCTGGCTGTTCGTGCTGATCTTCTGGGGGAGGGGCCTGTTGCCGTGGTTCCCAAATATCTTTGCGGGAGGCGGAATTGCCCCGCCCTTGTCGGTCCGGGCTAAGCAATCTGCTCGGGTTGCTCTTGGGAGCTTTTGTTCCCTGCAAGCTCTCGGTGCAGCTTTGGAGGATGAGAGTGAAAATGGTGGCCTCCCAATCTCCGCCCGGAGGAGCCAAGAACTCGGGGCCCCGCTCCTCAGTGCGCCCCCAGAGAAAAGCAGTCAGTCACTCCCGTCTCCCTGGTCTCCAGCCGCACTCCGTGCTCACCCGGCCTGTGACCGAGCGTTTATATCTCTAGCACCTGACCCCATGTGGAGTCTCCAAACCCAGCAGATCCCTGCGGTGTGGTCCCGTGCCGCTCCTCCCCGGGGGAGGAAGGGGAGTCTCCCCAGATCTGCCGCTTGTTGGGTCCCTGCTGGAGGAGCAGTGGCCCGACTGAGCGGCGGATCAGTCTATGGCAACCCCGAGCTGAGAGCCTGCTCCTCCACTCTGTCTCTGCAGCCAGCTTTCCCACTCCGATGCCTGGGAGCTCTACCGCACTCAGGCACCCCCGGTCTCTCTGTGACCCCGAGGGTCCTGAGACCGCACTGTCCCGTGAGGGTTCCATCTCCCGCTTAGCCACCTGAGTGACGTCCCTCAGCGGAGCCAACTTCTAAAAGTTCCGATTTTGTGCTCCGCGGCTCTATCACTTGCCAGGAGCGGCCGATGGAGGCCCCCTCCCCTGCCATCTATCCTCCCGAATATCGCCTCAGATTCACTTCTCCGCACGTCCTACCTTCCAGAAAGTGGTCGCTTTTCTGTTCAGAGAGTTGTTGCTATTCTTTTCTTCGATCTCCTGTTGAGTTCGTAGGTGTTCAGAATGGTTTGATCCCTATTCAGCTGAATTCCTGAGACCAGACGAAATCCAGGTCTCCTGCTCCTTTGCCATCTTGCTCCGCCCTCTCAAATATCAGAAAACAAACAAAATTTTTAAAAAGTTGAGGTTAATTTGCTTAGACCTTTTTCAAGAGAACGTTCTGTGTCTTTTGGGATACCTTGAGATAATAGTAGACATACTTTTGTGTGTCCCAATTGAGGTTGAGAGTGGGTACTCTCGAATCCAGAGAAAGACCCCTGTCTAATTATTTAGAGTTCCAGAGAAGGGACTGTTCTTGGGAGGGTGGAGCAAGCTCAAGGCTAATCAGACTGTGGGCTCTCCTCTGTCCAGTTTAAATGTAAGTGGCATCAGATTCAGAAAACTGTATAGTGGCTTGCCCAGTAGATTGCATGTAGATGATCCCCACCAAATACTTAATAAAAGTGGAACTATATCATAAGATATAATATAAAAATTTTACAGTTAACATTAGGAGCAATTAAAAAGTTATGAGTGAGGGCGCCTGGGTGGCTCAGTTGGTTAAGAGACTGCCTTCGGCTCAGGTCATGATCCTGGAGTCCCGGGATCGAGTCCCACATCGGGCTCCCCGCTCGGCGGGGAGTCTGCTTCTCCCTCTGACCTTCTTCCCTCTCGTGCTCTCTATCTCTCATTCTCTCTCTCTCAAATAAATAAATAAAATCTTTAAAAAAAAAAAAAAGTTATGAGTGAAATAGAAGGAGTACTGTCCCTCCAATGTGAATTTGCTGCTTGAAGGTATGTGTGTGTGTGTGTGTGAGCATGTGGTGGTGTGTGACTTGTGAACACGTGTGATTCAGGACTGAGGGAACATATGTGACTCCCCTATCACCTTACTAGACTCCATGCTTTGAACAGTATAACTACCTAGTGTCTAGTCAGGTTAATTTCTTCAACACTAGGATTTTGAGTTTGCTGGAAATGGGTTTAAATACTGGTTTTGCCTTAGAGTTTGTGTTATCTAGAGCAAGTCACTTCTCTGAAACCCAGTTTTTTTAGATGCGAAATTGGGATAATACTCTGCCTCAGCCCTAGACCTCTAGAAAGCAGAACTCAAGGCAGGGATGAAAGCGCTGAAGCTTTACTTAAGAAGCACAAACCTAGAGCCATGCAGGTAAAAGGAAGAAGGGAAGTGAGGCAAGAAAGGCAAAGGAGAGAAAATGGGTTGCAATGTGCGGCTATGCTGGCCGCTGCCTGACAAGTTGTTCAACAGGGGTATTCACCACAGAGTTTATGGTCAGAAACCACATCTCAGAGCCATTCGTGGAAGGGAGAATGGAGGGGGACCTATTCAGTTCCTTCCTATTTCATGTCTCCTGTTGGTCAGGGTTTACCTCATTGACAACAGCTTTTCCCCAACTTCAGGGTTGCATCATCCAGCCCCTTGGCGAGTACTCAGGAATCCAATGGTCTGCAGTGTGGTATTTTATCCCAACGCAGAAGTAGAAGGGAATAAGAGAAGATAAGGCTCAGCATGTGTGGTGTGGACTCCAATCTACTGGGAGTGCTGGGCCGGGGCACCAGCAAAGTACCAGCAGTGGTAGAGTCTGAGAGATGCCTTTGGAAAGAAGCAGGTGGTTAAGACAATTGGGAAACGGCACAAAGTTTGTGCCCATGTACGTGCTGCTACTTACCTCATTGGACTTTTGTCAGAATTGAATTCCAAAAAGTATGGAGTATAATGTCTGCCATCACAGTGAGCACATGGACTCTGAAACAGATGACTTGAGTTGATTATCAGCTTTGCCACTTGTTAACTACATAAACATAGGCAGGTTACTTGCTTTAAACCTTAGGAGCCTCGCTGTAAAATGAAAGATAATAGTTGCACTTATTTTATAGTTTTGGTAGGACTACATGAGATACACAGTGCTTAAGCATGATTGCCTCATGTGTGGTAAGTGGTCAATAAATGTTAGCTGGGATGATGGGATGGCGATGAAGAATCAACAGTACTTTCATGTAGAACAAAAATGTTCTTTCCTGGATTCCTGTGTTTTAAGGCAATTAATCTATAATGTCAATTATCTAAATGGTCTAGGAGACAGTCATTGGTATCTGGAGATTTCTGTTTTAATTCCTGTAACATTCTTGTTGTGGTTGAATTATACTAAACTTGATTTCAGTTTCTCTCAAAACTTTGGTTGCTGGGAATGGACCCCGTGGCTGAACATGATAGCAGCGACTGTTATAAGAATAGCCCTACACACCTGGGTGGCTCAGTTGGTTAAACATCTGACTCTTGATTTTGGCTCAGGTCATGATCTCAGGGTCTTGAGATCAAGTCCCGAGTTGGGCTCCATGCTCTGCCGGGAGTCTACTTCTCTACCTCTCTCTCTCCCTATGCCCCTCCTCTCTCTCTCTCTCTTTCTCTCTCTCAAATAAATAAATAAATCTTAAGGAAAAAAAAAAAAAAGAATAGCCCTACACAGACTATCAGGCAGCAAGATCTCTTAATAAATCTTAAGCCTGGTCTGAAGTTTAATGATTTTGAAGGCAGCCAGAGTTGGCCAGTCAACCAAAGACACATCAACTTTATTAATAAGATTTTCTGCAGTCCTTATCTATTTATGCATCAACAGACACCCTAGCAACAGAACCCATCTCAGTGCTGCCCATGAACATTTTTGGTTTCTGGTTTCTGTAGTACTTTTTCAGCACGGATGTATTTGTATCCTCGACTGTAGATGAAATAAGTGATTTTCATCACTCAGGGCTGAAATGTCTTTCCTTACCAAAAGATCACATTAAAAATACTTGACTTTAGACACCTTATGTGTTTTCTTGGGAGAAATTGTGAAACAAGTCATTAAAAAATCTTGAACACATATCCTAAGACCACTAGAGCGATAGGACAAATAATGGCAACATAGATGGCAATATGCTCTGCATACCTGTGAAAGCTACCTCTGATTGAGAACAGGAGGCTCAGAGGAGTTGCAGGACCCAGGTACTTCCGCAAGGTTGTACACAAAGCCATCCCTTAGCCTGACGAAGTCCTGCCTCTCTCCCACACCTATCAGCCTGTGAACCTCCTTCAGTCAGCTCAGGTGCCCTAACTAGAGACTCAGCAATAGATATAGACCTCTGAGTTGTTTCCAAGATCTTAGTTCTTCACCTGGACCAAGAAGAGTAATTCAGTATTGGGGAAAATAATTCCCTCAGTTGACCGATGCAGCTACATCCAAGAAAGTGCTAGAAATTGGTTAAAACTGTAGATTTAGCGCCACTCAGACTCTAGAGTAAGTTAGAATCCTGTCATGACACTTAACTACTTTATGACCCTGAGCAAGCTGCAGAGTCTCTGTGACCCTCAGTTTCATTATTTCTAAAACAGGGTTGATGATGAAAAAGAAGATGCCGATGGTAATTAACCTTTATTAAGCACTTACGATGCCCCAAGAGCTGTACCAAGGGCTTCATGTACATTCTTTCAAGCATCTTCTCAACTCTGGGGCATATACTGTCACAACAGATAGTGCTCGCTAGGGGGTATTACTGTGATGTCCACTACAAATGCCACCGTCCCTGTTTCTCCAGGAAAAAACTCATCCCCAGTCCTAGACACTGTTGCTAGGAAGTGATAGATATTCTCACTTGCTTTCTTGAACCACCAAAGCCTTTCCCTCTTTGTTCTAATGCTAAATGTATCTGAGATACAGTGATATAAGGATATTTGGTTCCATCATTCATTCTTCTGAGAAGTGTGCAGTGTGCATGTAATTTTGTCTCACATTATTTAGGAATGTTGATCTGCTCTAGTCCAGGTTTACTTAATGAAAAAAATCTCGATCAAGAATTTTTCTGTAGAATCAGACTGCTTTAAAACTGTGAACCAAAATTTTAAAGACATTAGCAAAAATAACAGGAACAATACCAAAAATAATCTTCCTGATAATCCTATGAAGGTCCCTGACTTAGGTATTGAATTTCTTTGACATTGCCGGGCGATTCAAGCTGTTCAAGCTGTTCTTTATGCAGCAATTGCTCTGTGACATTGGCTCTGTTTTATCCAGTGATTTGTTATATTAATGCAGGTGCCTGAGGAGCAGCAATTGTGATCAAGACAAGGCAGTCAGCTTCCAGGAAGGTAAAATTTCTACCCCCAAAGACAATATAATATCCATTACTACCCTTAGCCATAATTTATTAGTAGTATTTGGGTGTTAATTTAATTGAACCCATAATGCATTGCTCTCCAAATTACCGCATGCTACCCATGTCCTAAGCTGTCTTACACAATTAGGCAGGTGGCAGCAACCCTGGGGTGCTAGTTACTGACATAGAGAAGCATTTTATCACAGGTGGTGTCACGGATTGCATTACATCTAAACTCCCGAACCCATCCTGAGAAACCTCAGAGACACAGAATTCCTCATCCATTCCCGAAGTGGCATATGTATTTTAGGTAAAAATTGTAACTTTCTACAATCTAACTGTTCGCTTTTTAAATCTAAACTTTAAACTGTTGAGACTTTTTAAAAATCAGGCACGGTTGCATGTAAGCATGTCCAATGCCTAACTGTCTTAATGTCCATGGATGAGTAGATGAGTAAGTAACCTAACTTCAGAAACTCGACACTGCTTTCAGAATACAGGCTGGACTGCAGTATTACTTGCCTCCAGTAGGAGCTTTGGGGGAGAGAAGTTCCTTTACTTACTGTGGGTAGATTTGACCTTGGGTTGTTATTTGGAGGTGTTCCCTATTGAGGACTCTGAGTGTGAAGCCCATTCAAGAGCCCATTTCAAGGAGACTCTGGGATCTTCTCCTGCATGCAGTTAGGCTAGAGAGAAACCAAGGAACAGATTTGTACCTAGAATTGCCCAGATGCAGGGCATTGGCTTGTGTGAACTTATAAGGTTCCCTCTAGCTTAGTGAAGTCTCTTTGGAGAGACTGTGACGCCACAACTCTCTCCGGAAGCCAAGGTTGATAGCTGAAGGGAGCTATGGCTGTGGTATTTTCGGCCAGCTCAGTAAAATGGTAATGGGACGATTCACAAACTTAGTGCAGAATCACCTTTTGGGCCTGTTGAGCACACTGATGCCCTGGGCCCAGCTTATAGAGAATTTAAGTCAGGAGTTTTGTCACAGGGCCTGAATCATTTATTTTTTGTCACCTTTATTGAGGTATAATTTACAAGCAATAAAATAGACTCATTTTAAGTACAAAGTTCAGTCAGTTTTGATGAAAGCATACATCTCTGTAATCACCCACACAATCAAGGTATAGAACATTTCTATCACCAAAACACATTTTCTCATGTCCTTTGAACTCAGTGCCCCTCTCCACTAAACTCCTGGCTCCCATCCTCCATTGATCTGCTGTTACCATAATTAGTGCCTTTTCTAGAATTTCATAAAAAATGGAATCATCCATTACCATGAATAATACATTATTTTGTATCTGGCTTATTTCTCCCAACATAATGTTTTGGGATTCACCCATTTTGTTGCATATATCATTGATTCATTCCTTTTAATTGGGAATTAGTATTCCACTGTGTGGCATACCACAATTAGTTATCCACCTACTATTTGATGGTCATTGGGTTTTTATGGAGTTTTGGCTTCTTAAGAATAAGACTGCTATAATCATCATGTAAAAGTTTTTGCGTGGAATTTCTGGGCCATATGATAAATATATGTTTAACTTTATAAAAACCTGTTAGATTGTTCTCCAAAAGGGTGGCACCGTTTTTAGATTCCCACCAGCCCTGTTTGAGAGTTCCCCAGTTCCTCTACATCCTCACCAACACTTGGGTTTTGTCAGTGTTTTTAATTTTAGCCACTTTGGTTGGATACCTGGGATTTTTTAATGAGCTCCTGGATAATTCTGATGCACAGCTAAGTTTAAGAAGCCCACCTCTCATAACATCAGTGAATTCTGACAACCCAAGAGCAACTTGAGCCCCGAGTCCCAACCTCAGCTCTGAGCCTGCCACTGCTATCTTAACCCTACGCTCTTCCCTAATATAAATAGGATCTTCGTGATTCAGGAGGCAGGTTTCGCACCTCTCTGCCACGATCGTCCGCTACATTACTGTTGCCCTGCATGTCCTCACATCGGCCAGCTCCATGCCTAGTGATTCCTCAGCTGAATTGTCCTGAGTGAGAAGACACTGTGGGGAGGGAGGGTTCACATTGCAGGCAGAGGGACCAGCAGAAAATAAAGGTTTGGAGACCCAAAATAGCTTGGCCCGTTTAGGAAATTGCCAGTAGGTAGGTGTCCTTAGAGGGTGGCACTGAGAGGAGAACTTGGTGAGTGATGGCTGGGGAAGGACCAGACCTCAGAGGGCCTTTAGGGCACGGTCAAGGGCTTGGACTTCTTTTTTTTTTTAAGATTTTATTTATTTATTTATTTGTCAGAGAGAGAGAGAGAAAGAGAGCACAAGCAGGGGGAGTGGTAGGCAGAGGGAGAAACAGGCTCCCCGCTGAGCAGGGAGCCTGAGGTGGGGCTCGATCCCAGGACCCTGGGATCATGACCTGAGCCGAAGGCAGACGCTTAACCAACTGAGCCACCCAGGTGCCCCGGGCTTGGACTTTTTTCGTAGGAGAGGCTGAAATATGGGGCACGAAGTGCTATCTTCTGTGTTTCTGAAAAATTACCCTAGTGTTTGCCTGGAAAACGAATTGGAGTCGGGGGAAGAGAGACAGGAACACTAGTTAGGAGACCAGTGCTGTATTCCAGATGTGTCCCCCGGACCTGTCCAGTTCTCACTCATTGTAGGTGCCTTAGGATTGTTTTTAAATAAAGGAACGAAAATAATGAGTCTTTTTGTGTTATACCTTGCTTTGGGGGGGTCTTTCCCTCGTCTCCTCTCCCATGAAAGGTGGTAAAATATCTTGGGGGATGTGGGGGTTCTGGGTCCTTCCCAGATGCAAAGATCGTCCTGCCAAGAAAACACCAACTTTGCCACTTGGTAGGGCAGCCTTGTCATCATTATAGTTTTATGACTGTTGCTTTCTGGTCCTCGCTCATTTCTCCATTCAGCAGACTGAGAATTTAATATGAGCTAGACATAAGCTGGGCATTCAGAGATGAGATAACACCATCCCTGCCCTCAAGGAGCCTATACTCTCTCCTCTCATCTTCAAGCCTTAGGCCAGGGGTCCGCAAAAGACTTCTATAAAAGGCCAGGTAGTAAATATTTTTGGCTTTTCAAGCCATTTGTTATGTTGCAACCATTAAACAGCCATAAACAATATTAAACAAATGGGCATGGCTGTGCTTTAATAAAATTTTAATTATGGACACAGAAATTAGAATTTCATGAAATTTTTATGTGCCATGAAATATTGTTCTTTTGATTTTTTTCAATCGTTTAAAGATATAAAAATTATTCTTAGCTTCGAGCTGCGCCAAACCAGGTAAGGGGCAGGATTTGGCCCACTGGCCATGGCTTGCCCACCCATACCTTAGGCTGTCTCCTCATAATGTATGGACCAAAACCTCCTTATTTTAATACCAGTTACAGTCACCACTATTTTGTCCTGCTTACCTCCCCAATTTTCTGTCCTTCCTCTGCCTCACATACGCTTGGCCCAGTCCTCCGTCTTTGCCATCAGAATAATCTTCCTACAAGGTAAACACGATGGACTGCACTCCTCCCTGCTCAGAACCGCCCTCCTGCTGCCCCCCAAGCTGTGCTGTGTGGTAGATCTCAGCCTCCTGGGCCTGGATGCCTCTCTCCTGAGGGCCCCTCTCCTTGCTGCTCGCCCCTTGCCCCCTCCAATAACTCATGCTCCAGTCACTCCAGAGCCTGCTGCTGCTCAGGCCATCTGTGTTCTTGGCCTCTTGTATTTGTCCAGGTTGGGATTCTTAATCTCCTTTCTGTCTGGCTAACTCCTGCTCTCTTGTAAGGCTCAGTCCGGGTCACCTTCTTTGACCAGGTGCCCCTAGGCAGCATTCGGCATGCTTCCTGGCACTTGATGATCCCTGGCAAACTTGGAGCCCCTGAGGGTTATGTCTTGTCCTTTTTCAAGCACCCACTGCAGTGTGGAGTGCACGGCAGATGCTCTGGAGACATTTTAATGAATTCTCAAACATCAAGACCCATTTTACATACTTAATAAAACTGTTAAGTGCTGTATATATGCTCTCTTATAGATTTCCTTTTCTCAATTTCATGAACCTATGAAGTTTTAAGTTTGTAAGTGCAGACCCAGAGTCTATGTTTTAGTATAGACCTTCCCCATTCTTCTACATCAAGTAACACTCTGCGGCTCACAGATTCTCCCCTGGGCCTCTGGGTGATTGCGGTGGGCTTTCATTAGGGTGCCTCAAACCAGCTTGTCTCATAGGAACCACAGAATGCCACTGAGGTCCTGTTAGGGCTCTTTTTGACGGATGAGGAAACTTCTGAGACAGGAGGCAGCTTGCCCGAGGGCTCAACTGGTAAATGACAAAAACAAAACAAGGGCTAGGAACTGGGCCTCGATATTACTAGCATTCAAACTTTCGGTTGCAGTTTGCAAGGCTAGTATTGGGCTCTGAATGTGGATTTGCAATGTATGAGCCAGTAGGTGTGGGGTGGGTTGTGGTGTGGGGTGCGCCCGGGAGGCTGGGCAGTGGTGACCTTTAGCGCCTCCCGTCTAAATCCTGAATAGGATTCCTTGTTTGCTAGTCCTGACGGACCTTTTCTTGCTTTTTTCGTGTATCAGTCATTCCCTTAAAACAGTGACACTCATTATAGCTGGAAAACAAATGGTCGGGAACTAGGCAACTCCAATTATTGAACTCAGCATGTGAAATCATTTAATCAGAGCTCACAGGACTGAGGGGTAGTATTAAAAAAGAAATAGGCACCCTGTCTGGTCCCCAGAATGAACTCTTTTCAGGAGAGAAGAGAGCTTATATTATTTATTATGGCAGGAGGAAGATACAGTGTAGTATTCCGATGCAGAGAGGACATAGATAGAAGAGCTTGGAGACGAGGACTCCACTTGAACTCTGTTCCTGATTCCTTTTTTTCAATTTAATTTTGGAACAATTACGTAATCACCGTGTCTCTCAATTTCCCCACCATAAAATAGAAGCACTGCTTTTTTTTGTAGCTTTGAAGATCTCTTATGATACTGCTCTGGAACCTGAGGCAGTACTGTCTGTGTCATCCTGCCTTCATCCGAATGGTTGTGGTTACTGAAAGACACAAAGGACCTCATTTTAAGGTGGTTTTAGCTGCAGTATGTATGCCATCGTGGCAGTCCCACTGGGTACACAGATACATTTTTTAATGCTTAGAAGCCGTAAGTACACATTTAAAAAGTAATTTTGTATTCACCACTATTTGCCTTTTTTTTTTAATGGTGTAGGCGGCCTTTTGTTAAATGTGAGATTATGGAGGATGGAGCTTTGTGCTGGGAAACGTCATAATTGGGAAATACATCAAACACGAAGCTACACAGATGCTGCTGGTGGCAGCAGCCCTTCCTTCATATCATTTCTAATTTCTTTTGGTCACCTCTGGAGAAGGAGTCTTCCAGAGCTAAGTATGCTCAGGGCGGGAGTCTGCAAGGGGACAGCCAGCCTCCTCCCAGCCACCAGCACTTGGGCTGAGCACGCACGTGGGTGCCACACATGCCTCACATGTCCGGAGGTGTTGCTACAACGCAACGTTATTTGGAAAACATGCTATTTGTCTTCGAGATGCTTTCATATTCTTTTCTGAGGAAGAAAAATTGACATTCTTCTCTGGACTGACAGAATTTAAAGCAAGAAATGCATAGTCGTGGCAAATAGGATGCAGCTTCTAAATGACCACATGGAATATTCCTTCCTCAAAACATAGAGAGGCATGGGCTAAAACCCAAGACCTCCGTTTAATAAGGTTAATTTCACTTAGATGCTACCCAGAAAGCTATATATGTATGTACGTTTGTTTGTTTGCAGTTTTCTCTTTCAGTCTTAATGGCCTTCAGAGTTGTGCTCCTATCTCAGATAACTTCGAGAGCCTAAGTACTAGCAGCCACACATTACACAGACTGCCGAGGCGGGAATAACTGGGGACTCCACACACTTTTATGGTTCAGGCAGCCTTCGTGAAGCCTAGACCCTGTAGCAGGTCTTTTAAGTGGTGAGGATTTTTTTTTTTTGAAGATTTTATTTATTTATTTATTTGACAGAGAGAGACACAGCGAGAGAGGGAACACAAGTGGGGGAGCGGGAGAGGGAGAAGCAGGCTTCCCGCCAAGCGGGGAGCCCAATGCGGGGCTCGATCCCAGGACCCTGGGACCATGACCTGAGCCGAAGGCAGACACTAACCGACTGAGCCACCCAGACGCCCCTTAAGTGGTGAGGATTTTAATATGCACCGTCTCTCCCATTTCATTTGAATTGAGCTCTCTGGGATCCAAGGTCAGTGGAAAAAACTGGAGTCGTTTGCGCTGGGCAAAACCTTGTATTCTGACTGCTTGGCTGGTGGGGCCTGGAAGGAAAAGAGGACTAACAGGAGGCCAAGGCTAAGTGGTGATCAGGCCCATGTTAATCAGGGTGTTTTAGTCAAACAGAATCACAGAATCATTATGTCATTTTTTAAAATCCCCATACAAGCTCTTTGTTTTTTCCTGATTTTTTTCTGTCATTCTGGCTCTTTAGTTTTTTAATCTCTATTTCTTTTTTTTCTTTGTCTTTCCCCCAGAAACAAACAAAAATATTCAGAAGACAGGTTTTAAGACCTCTAACCAAGAAAAGAGAAACCATACTGAACCCCAGTTTGGCTTTGGGCCTCACAGAGTCAAGACTCGATCTTTTTGAATACTCTGATCAGGGGCTTTGAAAACAAGATTTAAAACTTCGGCTCAGAAGAGTATGATTAACTTGGAGCGGATGTGGTAGCTCTAGCCACATAATTTTAGACATTCTAATTGGCAGTTTAAAAATAGCCGAGTTGCAGCCTCCTCCAGTGTGTTTTCCCTTTGTTTGCCCCTCGCCTGTGTATTGCATTTAAGGAGTCTTGTGTTGCCAGCAGCCTGGGAACCGCGAGTCCCTGGGTCCTCATTGCCTGCCTCCTTGCCTCTGCCTTGAAATACCACAAGGGTAATAAAAACTTGTATTTTCTTAGGAATGCTCTCAGCCTCTGACTCACAGACATAGTCCCCTTCCTTCTCTAATAGCTAGGTGCTTAAGTGGTGTACTTCGATGATGACATTCAATTAAATCCATTTCTGGGCACCTTAAGCTTCCAGCTGAACTGCAACATTTGCTTGCCTGGTAATAAGTACTTCAGGATGTCACCAAGAAAAGGAAAACACTGATTTCAAATAACCCAATTATTTACCAAATTCTTTCCCATATCCATGTGAGACAGTGTCCAGAAGCTGAAACAAATGTTTGTTCCTCTTCGCTACCATTTCAGTTGACAGCAAGATAACATATCCGCATTGGTAACCCACAACAGAGCCGACCCTTTCCCTGTGCAATTCCAGGGAGCCCTAAGAGTCCTGTCCAGTTAGGCATGAAGTTGCTCAGCTTTACTTCATTTCAGTCTCTGAGTTTCCCTTCTTGGGTCACTTGTTGTGTCACTGAGGGGGGGTGGGGGTGGGGGGTAAAAAAGTGCCCAGAGCAGTGGAGCTGCCTGAGGCAAACCCAGGCCCCTTGTCCCACATGGAGGGTTTGGTGGGCCACGTGCTGGGGGATTCTCAATTGCAACCACATTCCCTGTGGGATGTGGGTTATCATCCCTGCTTTGAATTTTATTAACACGGAACCTTGCAGTTTCCTAACCAGCGAGACCACAAAAGCATAAACTATATTAAGTCTATAAATCCCGGAGTGCCAAATCTCTGGAATATCAAGTGTCTGTTCTCTAACCCTTGGTGAGTAATAAATCTCCCTGTCCATTTGTGCAGTGGGCGTTTGGTGTGCAGAGAACACTGCTGTTCTCAGGGTACCCTTTTCTTCCTGCGCCTTTCCCCAAGGGGTCTTGCAGCTACCTCTCTCTTACATCTTAAACCCTCTCTCTTATCATGTACCATTTTTCAAAAACAGGAACACAGGGGAAAAAAAAAACCCCACAAAGTTGTCTTTTCCTGCCTGGCTGGTTGCAGCAGGTGAAGCCTGCTGACATGAGGCTTGTCTTTCTTCCAAAGCTCTCGGAAACACATTAGGAATAGTGACCGAGGTGTGTGTCCCTCTCCCCACCACTCAGACTTCTCCAGGCCTCCTCCCATGGTGCCAGTGAGGAGGGTAACTGTTCACACAAAACCAGAGGCCAGTCCCCCTTTCGCTTTTCCCAGAGGTCATGGTAAGAATGAGAACCTCAGTGCCCCAGGGAGGGGTGAAGAACAAGCCCGCCCCCTCCTTCCATAGCCCAGCCCTTAGGAATTTCAGCACCGCCCGGTCATCCAAGGGCCCTGACAAACACCTCTGGAGAAATGAGGTGACCTGCGCTCTAAGAAGTGGAGATGCCTTTTCTGAACATGAAGGATGGTGAAGAACACACTCAGATGTTTAATTTTGGTGGGGAAACAGGAACCCTCATGCACTGTAGGTGAGAATATAAATTAGTACAGCCACTGTGGAAAACGGTATGGAGTTTCTTTAAAAAAAAAAAAAGTAAAAGTAGAACTACCACATGATCCAGTCATCCCACTACTGGGTATTTACCCAAAGAAAATGAAAACACTAATTCAAAAGAATAACATATACCCCTGTGTTTATTGCAGCTTTATTTACAATGGCCAACATATGGAAGCAACCCGAGGGTACCTTTATAGATGAATGGATCAAGAACATGTGGTATAGCTACACAATGGAATATTACTCAGCCGTAAAAACGGTTGGGATCTTGCCATTTACAACAACATGGATGGACCTAGAGGGTATAATGCTATGTGAGAAAAACAAATAGCATATGATTTCACTCCTAAGTGGAATTTAAGAAACAAAACAAAAAAAGAGACAAAAAGACCAGACTCTTAAATATGGAGAGCAGAGAGGAGCTGAACTAGATAAAGGAGACTAAGGGGACACATACTGGCATGAGCACTGGGTGACATATGGAACTGTTGAATCACTCTGTTGTACACCTGAAACTAACATAACACTGCATGTTAACTATACTTCAGTTTTTAGAAGGGAAGAAAATAAAGCACACACTCAAATGGCTCCCAGTGGGGAGAGGCTAGGTGTCACCCAAGTGTCACTTTGGGTCTAATAATAGTACCTACCTCATAGCTGTTCATATTGTGGGGATTAACTAGTTATTTTATGTATTCATACATATTTGCATGTATGCGTACCTCCATATTACCCGTATGTATATGATGCATATTATATATGTATAATATGTATGCATGTATGAAGGCCTGTGGGACCGGTAAAAAGGCTTAGGATGGGAGTGATGTGTCCTGAGCACTGTAAAAGTATTTGCTAGATAAATAAACGATGCCTTGAGGTAGGTGCTACTTTTCCCTCCTCAAAGATGCCAAGAGTGGCATAGAGAGGTCGAACAACTCACCCGTGCTTACGCAAATTGTCAGAGATGGGATTGGAGCCCGGGCCACCTACACCCTTTAAATGCCATGCTGTACTGGTGCTAGGGAAACATTGGAATGAATGAGTGAAGATGCAAGTGGATTGGTGACAGCTCCACAGAGTGACTTAGCGCCACACTCTACAGCTAGTTGGAGGAAGACTTGGTCTAAAACTCTAACTCCTAAGATTGAAGGTTTACGGGGTTGGTGAGGAGCCTATAGATTATGCGCCCCTTAGGGAGCATCAGTCTGATGAGACCGTTGTGTCTCCAGCACTTCCTGACATGAGCTGTGCTGAGGGAGAGGACAGGAATACCGCGAGGGGGGGAAAGCAGACTTCAGGAGCGCGAAGCTGTGTGTAATTGAGGCAGGCCAGGACTGAGGAGCAAAAGCAGCGTGTGTTTGGCCTGCAGGGAGAGCTGCGGATCGGTTTGGCCTCAGGCAGAACTTCAAAGTTGGAGTTTTCTTTTGCTTCAAGTCAGGCCTCCTCGGAGAACAGACTGCAGTTGGCCATGACTGGGGAATGGGAAGCCCTGCCCAGCATGCTCTGAGCCACCTGGAAGAGTACAGGCTGCAGGAGAGGGGAGGAGGGGCCGTAGGAATCCCACCCACTTAGAAGCACGCCATACTCACTTTGCTGTCCCTCGTGTGACCCACTGATTCTAGAGAAGCAGGAATCGATAGGGGGACCCACAGACCCACCCAGGGTCTTCTGCACACAGCCCACCAAGGGCATGTACCAAGCTTTAGTGATGAGATAGATACTACTTCTCGGTGCTCACTGAACACTGGCTTTACACTTAAAATTATCCGGTCCCTGTAGCTCTACCATAGTTAATCAAAGCAACGTGTATATGTTAAAAATCATGAGTTAGAAAAGGAAAACTCATTTTAGACCATGACTCCAAAGCCAGTAGTCAATATAGTCACCTCAAGGAGTTTATCAGAGCCACCAGTAAATTGTTTGCTTCAAGTATATGGTATTAGGGTCTTTTCTAGACACAGCTGACTCTGTCCTGGGGACCTGAGGCCCTGGCGCATCCTCACTCGCAGTCTCTCTGCTCCCATTGCAGACTACTCAGAAGTTGAGGTCACTCTGCTAAGGCATGGCCTGTAAATTTCAAACTCCCAGCCTTAATGTGTGCAAAGCGGTATGTGTATGTCTCCAGCCAGATTTCACTGCCACAGGAGGTGAGGGAATCAAAGGCAGGGGTTGGTTTTTAAAAGGCCTGGAGAAATTTATGACTCAATTTAAAACCACTTGTACTTTATCAAAGCAAAGGAAATGGAATCGCAAGCTCCGGGGCAGGAACAGATTTTCTGTAAGCGAGAAAGAGCAGTCTGTCCTTCTACCCAGTCTACCATGACAGCAAAATCTTTCCCCAAATCCCACAAATCTGGCAACAAAGCAGTCTCTTTTTGACATGACCAGTGATTGTACAGAATTTATAAATGTCACGACTGCCTTTAGAAAACTTGACTAATTGGAGAGGCCGAGAGCTTCTTGGGATGGCTCTGTCTGTTCTCTGACTTATTTCACTCGGCACGATGCCCTCAAGTTCCATCTCTATTGTCACAGATGGCAAGATTTCCTTCTTTTTTATGGCTGAATTATATTCCACTGATATGTATACCACATTTACTCTATCCACTCATCTATCAAAGGACATAGGACATTGAGGTTGTTTCTACGTCTTGGCCATGGTGAATAATACTGCAGTGAACATGGGTGCGCGGCTCTCACTTGCAGATGCTGATTTTATTTCCTTCAGCTACAGAACTCAGAATGGGATTGCTGGATCATATAGTCATTCTAATTTTAATTTTTTGAGGAAACTCCATACTGTCTTCCATAATGGCTGTACCAAGGAGATAGGTCTTCTTTAACACTTCTGCAAGATGTGTTACCCATACGATGGTACGTGAATGAAGGAATAAAATCTGAGATTCATAAACATCCTTCCACACCCATCTTAAGTGTCTCTTATTCCATAAACCTTCTCCCTTCCTCTTTTATCTAAAGAGAGATTACTCTGTCAGTTAGCAAGAGCTACTTCAATGTACCACGCAAAATCTGGGGATTCCTGATTCTGGCTACAATCACAATCACCTGGGCAACTATTTTAAAAAATACAGATTCCCAGGGCTCTGTCCCAGAGATTCTAATTCAGGAAGTCTGGGATGGTGTTACTAAGCACTCCAGATAATTTTGATGTGCCGCCAGAGGCAGAGTCCTCCTTCCTCTGTGCCACTACCGTGGCTTCCCTGTAGAGCACTTATAGGAAGCTCCAGGAGCTTGCTCACATGCCTAGCCCTGCCAAACCCTGGAGGACGGGGACTGTCTTTTCTCTTAGCATTTTGTCTGTAGCCCAGTGTCTGAGTGCCTAGTGCATAGTAGGTTCTCCTTAATTATTTTTTACATTGTTTAAACAAATTAAGTGTACAATTCACCTCTATGGAGTGCTGCTGAGAACACTAGTACAAAGAAGTTTGTCTTATCTACTACTAAGCAACGTATCTTAACTTCAAACTCAGGGACAGAATGTGCTGTGGAAGTGACCAATAAAGGATTTCTAATGAACTTGGTGGTGAGTCACCTTGATAGTCCTGAGATTCTTTTTTTTTTTATTGTTATGTTAGTCACCATACATTACATCATTAGTTTTTGATGTAGTATACCATGATTCATTGTTTGCGTATAACAGCCAGTGCTCCATTCAATACATGCCCTCCCTAATACCCATCACCCGGCTAACCCATCCCCCACCCCCTTCCCCTCTAAAACCCTCAATTTGTTTCTCAGAGTCCATAGTCCCTCATGGTTCATCTCCCCCTCTGATTTCACCCCTTCATTTTTTCCTTCCTATTATCTTCCTTTATTTTTTTTAACATATAATGTATTATTTGTTTCAGGGTTACAGGTCTGTGATTCAACAGTCTTACACAATTCACAGCGCTCACCATAGCACATACCCTCCCCAATGTCTATCACCCAGGCACCCCATCCCTCCCACCCCCCACCACTCCAGCAACCCTCAGTTTGTTTCCTGAGACTAAGAATTCCTCGTATCAGTGAGATCATATGATACTTGTCTTTCTCTGATTGACTTATTTCGCTTAGCATAATACCCTCTAGTTCCATCCACATTGTTGCAAATGGCAAGATTCATGGGGTTTTTTTGATGGCTGCATAATATTCCTATATATATATATACCACATCTTCTTTATTCATTCATCTGTTGATGGACATCTTGGCTCTTTCCATAGTTTGGCTATTGTGGACATTGCTGCTATAAACATTGGGGTGCACGTACCCCTTTGGATCACCACTTGGGATAAAAACACAGTAGTGCAATTGCTAGGTCATAGGGTATATCTATTTTCAACTTTTTAAGGAAACTCCATACTGTTTTCCAGAGTGGCTGCACCACCTTGCATTCCCACCAACAGTGTAGGAGGGTTCCCCTTTCTCCGCATCCTCGCCAACATCTTGTCATTTTCTGACTTGTTAATTTTAGCCATTCCGACCGGTGTGAGGTGGTATCTCATTGAGGTTTTGATTTGGATTTCCCTGATGCCGAGTGATGTTGAACACTTTTTCATGTGTCTGTTGGCCATTTGGATGTCTTCTTTGGCAAAATGTCTGTTCATGTCTTCTGCCCATTTCTTGATTGGATTATTTATTCTTTGGGTGTTGAGTTTGATCAGTTCTTTATGAATTTTGGATACTAGCCCTTTATCTGTTATGTCATTTGCAAATATCTTCTCCCATTCTGTCAGTTGTCTTTTGGTCTTGTCGGATAGTCCTGAGATTCTTGAACAGGACTTCTTTTTTTTTAAACAAAATAACATATGTACAAATAATTGTGATGCCAGTTCCCAATGGTGATCATAGAGTTTATTTGGAATAATGCATGTTAAATGTTTAGTGCAGTGCCAGGAACAAAATGACCTAAGAGTAAATGTTAGATGGCGATGCTAATGATATGACAACTATAATTATAAGAGAAAACCTTCCTTATTAAAATCATCTTAGAACATATAAAAAAATACAAGGAAAAAAAAACCACCCTTAATCTTGCCAGCAGAATCAATAATCTTACAGTATAATTTCTTCTGTTTTTTTTTCCAAGCATCTATATTATTATGTACTTATAAAATGTATAAAGTATACAGGCTCCTGGGTGGCTCAGTCATTAGGTGTCTGCCTTCAGCTCAGGTCATGATCTGAGGGTCCTGGGATTGAGCCCCACATCGGGCTCCCTGCTCCATGGGAAGCCTGCTTCTCCTCCCTCTCCCCCTGCTTGTGTTCCCTCTCTTGCTCTGCCTCTATCTGTCAGGTGAATAAATAAAATCTTTAAAAAAATAAATAAATAAAATGTATAAAGTATGTATTAATTAAAAGTATGTGTTATATATTTTTGAATGGCCAGTGAATACATGAAAAGATGCTCAACATCACTAATCATTAAGGAAATGCAAGTCGAAATCACAATGAGATACCATTTCATACCCATTAGGATGGCTATTCTCAAAACACCAGGAAATCACAAGTGTTGGTGAGGATGTGGAGAAAGTGGAACCCAAGTACTGTTGGTGGGAATATAAAATGGTACAGCTCTATGGAATAAAGTATCATAGTTCCTCAAAAACTTAAAATGATCCAGCAATTTCATTTCTGGGTATATACCCAAAAGAATTGAAAGCAGGGTCTTGAAGAGATGTTTGTATACTGGTATGGGCTGAATTATGTCCCCTCAAAATTCATGTGTTGAAACTTGAATCCCCAATATGATGGTGTTTGGAGATGGGGCCTTTGGGAGGTAATTAGGTTTAGATGAGGTCATGAAGGAAACCTCATAATGAGATTAGTGCCCTTAAAAGCGACATTAGAGAGTTTTCACTCTTTCCCTCTCTCCTTCTCCCTCTCTTTCTCCCTTCCTCTCTTCCCCCCGCCCCCTGTCTCCCATATGAGGACACAGTGAGAAGGTAGTCATTTGCAAGCCAGGAGAGCGCTTTCATTAGAACCTGTGGGGCGCCCGGGTGGCACAGTTGGTTAAGTGTCCAACTCTTGATTTCCGCTCAGGTCATGATCTCAGAGTCGTGAGATTGAGCCCCACCTTGGACTCCATGCTCAGTGAGGAGTCTGCTTGAGATTCTCTCTCCCTCTCCCTCTGTCCCTACCCATGCTCACACACTCTCTCTCCCTCTCTCTCTCTCTAAATAAAAAAATCTGAAAAAAGATAAAAAAAAGAACCTGACCAGGCTGGCACTCTGATCTGCAGCTTCCAACATCTAGAACTGTAAGAGAATAAATTTCTCTTGTGTAAGCCACCCACTCTATGTTATTTTTTTAAGGCAACCCAAGCTAACTAAGACATAAATCCATGTTCATAGCAGCATAAGCAACCCAAGTGTCCATTGACAGATGAAAGTGGTATATACACACAATGGAATATTAATAAGTCTTTAAAAAGAAAGAAATTCTGACATATGCTATGACATGGCTGAACTTTGAGAACATTATGCTAAATGAAATAAACCAGTCACAAAAAGACAAATACTATGTGATTTCGCGTATGTGAGGTAATTAGAATAGTCAAAATCATAGGGACAGAAAATAAAATGATGGTTGCCAGAGGCTGAGGGAGGGGGGAATAGAGAGTTATTGTTTAATGGATACAGAGTTGCTTTGGCTATTCACCGTCTTTTGTGGTTCCATATAAATTTTGGGATTGTTCTAGCTCTGTGAAAAATGCCGGTGGTATTTTGATAGGGATCTCATTAAATGTGTAGATTGCTTTGGGTAGTATAGACATTTTAACAATATTTGTTCTTCCAATCCATGAGCACGGAATGTTTTTCCATTTCTTTGTGTGGTCTTCAATTTCTTTTGTAAGTGTTCTATAGTTTTTGGAGTATAGATCTTTCGAGTTAGATTTATTCCTAGGTATCTTATTTTTTTGTGCAGTTGCAAATGGGATAGATTCCTTGATTTCTTTTTCTGAAGCTTTAACCCCAAATAGCCAAAGCTGTTCTGAAAGAGAAAAACAAAACTGGAGGCATCATAATCCCAGATTTCAGTTATATTACAAAGCTGTAGTCATCAAGACAGTATGGTATTGGCACAAAATCAATGGAACAGAATAGAGAACCCAGAAATGGACCTGCAACTATATGGTCAACTAATCTTTGACAAAGCAGGAAAAAATATTCAGTGGAAAAAAGACAGTCTCTTCAAAAAATGGTTGGGAAAACTGGACAGCCACATGCAAAAGAATGAAACTGGACCACTTTCTTACACCATACACAAAAATACATTTAAAATGGATAAAAGACCTTAATGTCAGTGGGACAGGAAACCATCAAAATCGTAGAGAACACAGGTAGCAACCTCTTTGACCTTGGCCGTAGCAACTTCTTACTAGACATGTCACCACAGGAAAGGGAAACAAAAGCAAAAATGAACTTTTGGGACTTCATCAAAATAAAAAGCTTCTGCACAGCAAAGGAAACAATCAACAAAACTAAAAGACAACCTGTAGAATGTGAGAAGATACATGCAAATGACATACCGGATAAAGGGTTAGTATCCAAAATCTACAAAGAACTTA